>NC_141689.1:869875072-870200072 GCF_964263255.1 Lissotriton vulgaris
TCTCCCCTGCTTGCCTCACGCCGTCTTGGTGGGGGTGTCGTCAGATGTCGTCGGGGGTCCCCCCAGCTCCGGGCGTCCGCTCCGCTTGCCACTTGTCTGTATCCCCCCCAAGGGGCGACACTACTGCCTCCCGTGGTCCCGCTGCTAGGCCTCGCTGTGATGTGCCCTCAGGGTGTGGGTCAAGGCCAGGGAGGCTCACCTTCTTCTCTTTGTTGCACCGTCACAGGGCCTCTGGGCCTGGCCTCAGGGTCTGGGCGTTCCCGGCTGTGCGGTATCCCTGGGAGGCGTCGCCGGGCCCTGGTTTCCCGCCTTTCTGTTCCTGCCAGGGCGCCGTCACGCCGTCGAGTCTGATGTGCCCGCAGGCTGTGGGTCAAGCCGGGGGCGCCCACCCTCTCCTCCTTATTGTACCGTCTCAGGGCCTCTAGGCCTGGCCTCAGGGTCTGGGTGTTCTCGTCCTCGCGGTGCCCCTGGGCCCGCTGCCGGACTCTGATGTTCGGGCTGCCTGTTCCTGCCGAGGCACCGCCACGCAGCTGTACCTGGTGTACCCGCAGGATGCGGGCCAAGGCCGGGGATTCCCACTATCTCTCCCTCAGTGCACCGTCTCAGGGCCTTTGGGCCGGGCCTCAGGGTCTGGCTGTTTCCGGCCGCGCGGTGCCCCCCGGGGCGCTCCACCGGGCCTCCGACTTTCTGCCTTTCTTTCCTTGCTTGGGCGCCGCCAAGCAGCCGTTTCTGGCGTGGCCACAGGTTATGGGTCAGGGCCGGGGCTGCTCATCTTCTCCTCCGTAGTTCGCCGCCTCGGGGCTTCTGGGCCTGGCCTTAGGGTCTGGCAGTGGTGAACACCGCTCGGCTGTTTGTCTCGACCCGGGCTCTCTCTCTGCTTACTTGCGCCCGCCGCCATCTTGGGCCTGTCTGCAGTGCTGGCGCTAGGGTCGGGGAGGCCGTACTCCCAGTTCCGTTGTAAGGGAGCTCTGGTTTCGGTCCCCTGGTAGTGTCTGGACCTTCCCCGATCCTTCGCTTGCGAAACCGGGACTTTTCGGGCCATTTTGGACGTCGGATTTAGATCAGCTGTCCGGAGCTGGGGAGGTGTGCGTCATGCTGTTGGCCACCTGTTTTATCCATTTCTTAAGTTATCCCACAGAATGCAAGTTCTAAGCCTGATTTATTAATCGTGAGTTTGCTTTATATGAGGCTGTTTACTGTACTGATGTTATAACCTCGGGGTGGTTGCAGCTGCTTTCAGGTCGTTGCAGCATTATAAAATTCATACAGTGGTTAAAATGTGACATGAGCACATGCGTAATCAAGGACAGTACTCCTTCCAACTGATGATCGTGTAGTTGTACCAGAGAGTTGGTAGGAATTTTACTGTCCCAGGTTGTATAACCACACTCAAAATGTAAAATTTCTCACAAATCTTCCTCACCCGTCCCTCCCCCCATGACTTTCCTCTGTGGTTAATTCTATGGGCAAAAGTTAATTTCTACTTGGTTTATTTTTCTGAGATTCCACTACATAAAACAGATTAGAATCAAAATCATCCATAATATAATCAAATGTGAGCAAAACGTATTGAGCAGGGTTTCCACCTCAAAGAAAACCTGCTATAAAAGCAGGCTGTTCACTAAGAAAATTGAGGAAAATAGAGGTTTACAATCAACACGTTTCTAATTAATACATGTTGGCTGTTAAACTAAATCTCTAATACAAAAATGGATTTCAATAAGTTCACATTCTCTAAAACAAAATCTACTCACTACTGAAATCATATGACCAGATAGTAAGCAGACCACCAGGCTTTGTTTACCCTAAAAACAGAGTGAACAAATTACCTTCTGACAGCAGCCATCCCGTGGCCTCCTAAATCCATTGGCTTTTGAGCACCCTCTGACAAAACTTGGTATAGATTAGGAGTCTAAATCCCTGATCAACTACTGACAAAAACCATAGGTCGTGAGTGATGTTTTTTCAGATTTCTAGAAATTAGGAGACTGTTCTGTTCACTGGGAAATCATTATTCCCAATCATTTAGAGTAGACAATCAATATTGGGTCTTTGGTTTGAGATTAAAATCTGAGAAGCCGTGAGAAGACTTTAAGAAAATCCATTTTTGGCCACTGCTTGACTGGTCCTAGACACACCACATTGTTTTGCAGTTGGCGAGAACCTTGTTGTTGGGATGATCACCAAGTGGTATGTCACACGCAGCTATATCTATAGCAATATCGATACAGGATGCGTTGAACATAAAACATAGCTGGAGTGTTTGCATCAGATACCCTCCCTGCATTTTGCCAATGTAAATATGAGGATTTGCTCTCCATGTCCTTCCACATATGCAAGTTGCAGAATATCTAAATTTGCAGAAAGTACAAAGTATTTTTAAAGTATAATAGGTACTTTAAGTAACCAATATATTTTGACTATTTGTAAGGAGATGCCACAGCAATAAATGATTGGCAGGTCCCCTCTAAGGGACACAGAGATGATACAAGACATTGCAAGAGGCTGGAAAGCCACATAGGTGTTTTTCTTTGATTAAGTCAGGCAATGTGGGTCCACTGGGGCGTTGCCCCCCCGCCCGCAGCTCCCTCAGCGTTTCTGAACTTAAGTAAACTGAATCAGTTTACTTAAGTTCAAAGACGCCAAGGGAAAACTGACAATCATGTCAGTCAGCATGACGTCGGACCGCCCACCCCTTTAGAGTCTGAGGGGGGTGGGCGGTCTGGCATCATGTTGACTGACATGATTGTCAGACCAGGGGCAACAGGCTGCAGCACAACACAAGTGCGCATGAGTGGGGACGGAGGGGAATTTTTTGCCCGTGCCCAGTCATGCGCACTTATGTTTGCACTGGTTTGCGCAAGAAAGCATCGGCGGCGTAAGAGTGAAAAAGGCTTTTTCATAGTATTGGGGTCAATGCGAAAAAGTGACAGCTTTTCAGTGGAGTGAACTGGCAGCTAAGTTGTCACTGGGAGTAAAAGGGTAACAATTTAGCATCAGCGTGAGTGTAAAAGGCCTCCTCATTAAGTGGGAGAAAGAAAGGCTGTTCTATGCCTCGTTGCGGTGGCACCAATTGACAGCAACAGGACAGAAACAGGAGTGTGTTGTGAATAGGGAGAGCTTCGAAGACAAAACAGTATTTTACTTATAGCCCTGAAAATCCTTGCACCGTTTCTGTTCCTGAGCCCCAATAGCTTTTCAGAATTGCCATTGAAATCGTACTGACCTTTCCCCAGCCCTGACTGACTTTGAGAGGCGATTCTGACATGCAACCGGCTCCGCTCATTTCGAACCACACTTCCAGAAGCCAGCCTGACTCCTACTGAGTCTGCCCCAGCCCTGATGGCTTTTAGGAGGTGACCCTGATGTGCAACTACGTCTGGGTAACAGAGGCTTGCAGGTTCTGGGATGCTCAGGCAATATGGGGCGCCTCTACCACGTCGCCATACTGGGGATCGCTTGAGATGCAGGAGCCCATGGATGGAATGTCTAGCAGGAGCAACAGTGCTCTGGTCGCCACCTGATTTTGGATGAGCGAGCAGAGTGCACCTCGCTACCAGGGAGAATCTACACACAGCAGCATGGACTAGCTATTGCTGATGCAGTAAATATATACAAGGAAGCGGATCCCTCAACGGAGTGCACTCTCTTTCTTGGTGTTTGGGTACATTGATGACCACAGTTGGGTCCCCAGGTGGATGCGAAGTAGATTGTAGTCTAGCTCCTAGAAGAGAGAGGGTCCTAGGCCCTGTACAGCAAGAGGAAGGTATGGAGATCAATGGCATTTCAGATGATAGGCAATTTAAGCATGCCACCTTAATGAAGATCCTAGCTGCCAACGGAATCCTGTAAGTTCTAGCTTTGAAGGTTTAGTTCCACTTTCTTAGGTCCAGATCAGTTATTGTTATTGTCTCACTCCTGTTTCTTATGCCGCCTTTGGTGCATGAACAGGTTTGTTGATGATACATTGCTCTAAAGAGCCGTACACGTGCCCACTGCTCATCTTTTAACAGGGATATCAGATATCTGAGCAGCAGGGTGCATTGTAAAAGACAGTTTTTATGATGCCCGCTGCATCGAGCTTCAGCCACTCCATTTTTGTTGGATTTGGCAATCACTGCCAACAGAGATGAGCATATAAACAAATTAATGGGCAGAGCCGAGACAATGGTCAGGGTTGGCTGAGAGAGCTAAACAAACACATCAACATATTTTGCATGTAAATTGTGCCACAAACATCATGTAAAAATAGCATAACATTTTTCCAAATTAAAAGAAAAACATGCGAGGGAGAGTACACGGCAGCTCAGTAGCACCGAGTGGGAGGAAAGGCTGTCCCATGAAGTCGGGGGAGAGCGAAAGGCTCGTCTACAGGGTGTAGGAGAGTGTGAAAGACTGTCCCATAGAGCTGGAGGGACAGGCTGTTAGGCGGGAGCGAGTGAGAGTGCAAGGTACTCCGCAGCATCGGAGTGAGAGCCTGTCCCATGGAGTGGAAGAGACCTCAGTCTGAGAGCTCAGTGTGTCACGTTCCTGGCTTTTGTTTAGGTTCCGAAAAGAACGGAAGGCAGGCATCAAACAAAAAGACAACACAGATGAATCACATTATAATTACAGTACATTAGCAAGAGAGGAGGGGAGCAGAACCACAATATGCACTTATAAAGGGCATCACTGGGATGGGGGAACATCAAATTTTGAATTCCGAGGTGGCGTGCAGATCCCTCCCCTATACTGATTCCATTGATTCCAAACTGATGGCCACTTTCGGAGACGCCCTCTCGCCATAAACACAGTTTTTTCACGGAACATACTCCAATCCAGATCCTTCTTCCAATTATCGAGAGTAGGAGGGAGCTCAGCACCCCAGTTTTGGGCGATATTTCGTTTAGCTATCATATAACTCAGTGTAGTCCACTGTGTCTGTGCATTATTCAAATCAGTAGGTTCCCATATATTGAGAAGGCACCTTCGTGCCTCCGGCAAAAGGGAGACTCCAGTGACCCCCCGAAAAATGTTATGAATCCTACCCCAATACTCAGTCATATAGTGATTGATTGATTTTTATTGTTTGGTTACTCAAAACCATTACATTAAAAACAGAGTACAAAATTACAAAAGGATTAAAACAGCAAGTGAGTCAGCTGGTAAGTCTGTATAGTGGATCCCTAGACACTGGCAAGCTCAAGAGAATAGTGTCTATGCAAGGGCAGCCCCGCATGCGTCTGCAAAGTCTCTAATCGTTTGTGCCCTGGGTAGCCATCAGCTTAGACCGTGTCTGTTGGATAAACTTTCCAAAAGAGGCCATTTGCTTTACTATGGTCAATGTATATAGTTGATAGACCGCCTCCTTTGCAGTACGTGTCCCCATTTGTTGTAGGATTGGCCTGAGATAAAGGCAACGTGCTGCGCGCAGGGCCTGGCAGCAAAGTAATAGATGGGTCAGCGACTCTCGTTTATAATTGCAGAGCCTGTCCGTTCGAGTGCATATAGTTCTTTAATGGGCAAGGGGTGTAGTCTGTAGGCTAAAATCTTGTGAAGGGCTGAGCGGCGCACAGCCTGCGTAAGATGGTGTTTGGGATTATGCATTATGTGCGGCAGGCATAGGGACTCATGGAAATCTCGTTTTGCCAATGACTCCAAATCCAGTTCCCGGGAACGGATACGAACTGGTTTTTTATGCGTTTTTAATTGCTGTATAATTAACTAGCTCGGGATTCCAATGATCGGCGGCGAGATTGAGGAGTTCCTTCGCCGTGGTAAAGGTGGTTGACCAAGGGTTCCCGGGTTCCGTGAAGATATGTTTCAGAATTGCCTTCAGTGTCTTGTGCCGCTATTATGAGATAGTAATATTTGCACAGGGCAGCCATCTCTTCCATTTTTTGTTGGTTGAGCGAAAATTCTAGGCGGACAAGGGTGTTTCTGGTGCACTTCGGTAGTAAGAATAATTTCTTATACACTCTGCAGTTGATTTTTTCCAGTTCCTTGTTGAGTTTGCCCGGGAACGCTTGTTGGGCATAATTGAGGGCCGGCATTAGTTTTGCCTTAAGTACTCTTTAGATGGCCAGTGTCGATGGGCTGTGTAAGATGGCTTGTAATTTGCAGAGCGCATAGGTGATAGTTTTCCCTTTGCTTTGGATTTTCTTTAAATGAGCACCAGAAAGCGCCGACTCGTGATAGCAGACACCCAAGGAAGTGTATTGCTGTGTGCTTTCCAAAGACAGACGGCCAAGACAGACGGCCAAGCCTCCATTTGGCTAGTTTTTTGTTCGGGTAACGACCAAAGATTACTATCTTTGGCGTGGAAGGGTTAGCTACCAGTCATATAGTAGCACTCCCAAAAAATATGCAGAAAAGTACCCACCAATCCACATTCTCGTCTACACAACCCCTCTTCCGGCAACCCCATCTGCACTAGGCGAGGACCAGTAACATAGACCCTATGTAATATCTTTAACTGTACCAGTCGCAGTCTTGTAGGGATAGCGACCACTTTTGGAGAGGACACAGCCAATTGCCAATCTTCATCATCCAGTTCTAAACCATCACACGTCCACTGAACCCTCAAAGCGGTAATCAATTCCGCCCGATTATTAATAGGTTTCTTATAAATCAGGGAGATCGTCTTGTCGGGGAGGTGACCATCTAAGATTCTATCCTCAAGAGGCGAGGCCTCCGGAACTTTCTCCCCTACAGGCAGCGCAGCCGATAATGAGTGTCGGGCCTGCAAATAGCAAAAATGTTCAGAGTCTGAGAGCTCATACTCTACCTGCATTTCTTTAAATGATTTCACTCGCCCCTTGCTCCACATGTACTTAATAGTTGAAATCCCTATCAGTTCCCATTTATCGAATCCCTTAGTATTCCAAAGCTTACCTAATCTCTCCGAGGCAAAAAGTGGGGTAACCAATGTCAATTTATCCTTCCACCCCAAAGAACTCGTGGCATCATGCCAGATTTTTACTGCATGCTTCGTTGGTCCCGTAAGCTCGTGTTTTACTGGTTTAGAATACAGTGCTCTATTATAATTACCACCCGGCAGGAGCCACTTATCCATGGCATATCCAGGATCCTCAACAGGTCCGTTCCATGATTATTAGCAGCTAGCTGGGAGGCCCAGTAATAACTCCTGATATCCGGGAGGGCGATACCACTCTCATACCATGGGAGCGTTAACTTGGCTAAGGCAATGCGGGGCCTTCCCTCCCACAACAAACTTCGTTGAAGCCCCTCTACCTCGCGGAAGTAGCTCGTGGGTACTCCGTCTAGAGTGTTTTGAAGAGCATAAAGGAATCATGGCAGGGACATCATCTGTGTCCGTTTTGGATTATTTTTAATGGAGGACTATAATTCAAAACACACGATATCCATATAATTCTTAAGTTCTATTTCAATCGCCAGAAAACCAACATAACAAATCGTGTCTCCTGGCAACCAAGAAATGATTGTCCAATAAACACTTTCGATACACCTAAAAGGTCCGTCCACGTGACTTTCTGTGGACCTATCATAGCCCGTTTTATGTCTTCACCATAACACACCCATGACAAACCTTCCGATTGGTCCGCCTGGATCATCTGACCGGGATCGGACCAATCAGCAGTGGGGTTTTAATCGAAGCCTCAACGCCACTCTGTTACCTCCCCACCGGCTCAGAAGGTGGCAACGAAGTACCGATGGAGAGGTAAGAAATACGAAGAACTTGTTTTTTTCGTTTTTTCCATTTACTCGGCAGTTCTCACATAAACGTATGGCGAGTGCTTCACTCGTTATTGCACACGAGACGCATTTGTTGTGAGAACCACTATTACCACATACCTGGCTTTTTCGATCAAAACCAGGGTGCTTCTTTGTGATATCACTTAAATAACGCTACAAGAGACCAAAAATAAAGCGCGTGAAACGCTTTTTGAACTCTAAACACCTTCAGTTATTTTTCGAGTCTCTCACCCTTATGAACCACGTGGTACACATGCCAATGCTGACCATCTCCATAGCACTAGACTCCTAACATCAGTCAGTATATATATTCCCTGCTTTCTTGTGATGGTACCGGTGCGCATTTGTTTTTAACAAACTAAGGAGGCGATGACATTGCTTGTTCCTTGCTTCCTCCCTATAGAGCGGTGCTTCCCTCGAGTCCTGAGCCGTTGCCAGGCGAGGTGCAGCCTTCTACTTCGACTATAATGGTACGACGAAGTATACAATTTCCCATGTAAGAATTACAGCATCTTCATGTGGATAACCTAAGAAACCAATGTGTTTTTGATAATAAGATTAATTATGGTTAAATGTGAACTAAGCACATGCTAACCTTACCAAAGCTAATGTGGTCATTTTACTGATGTTTGTGTTTTTCTCCACCAGTGACATACATCAACTACGAAATAAGACGATACCTAGGGATCCAGGTGATCTTTTTTCATTTTTTTTTTTTTAAATTTGTTTTTATTGCAGAATTAGAAACCATTGCATACAATTGCTCAACCAGCACACTCATGGTGTCCCCCCGCATCAATCGGAGGAGTTCAGGTCATACACAGCCATTCAGCCCGCATCCCGGAGGCCGGGCGGCACAGTGTCCCAGTTGTTAGCAAGACATCATGGTGAGCGTCCCTGAGGGACAATGGTCGAAATCTCTTTATGTATCTGCATTTTACCCCCCCAACCCCTAACTCGTCCTCAACATCAGCCATCATAGTCTAACATCCCGGTGCAATGGCGATACTGCAATCCCGTCCCCCAGTCCCTGTGAGGGCCTTATCGTGTCCGTTCCATGCGCCCCTGCCTCTGTTCCGCTATCTACCCACGCTCCACAGGCCCATTAGACAGTCCCAGTTTCGGAATTGCCACCGTACCCGATCTGGATCCCAGCTCCCAACCCACCCCTCAACAGCCCTAGATCAACCCCTGATCCCTCCCCCCCAGCAACCGCTAATGGTGTGTGCCATGTTCCTGACTCTTGCATGGGTCCCGCTACAGATCCGCTTATACCTCCGTACTCGTAAGCCTCGCAGTGTCCTCATGTCCTATCCATTCAGTCCTCATCGTCCACCAAGGAGTCACGTAGAGCCTGCACTATCAATTCCCATGCACGCGCTGATTCCAGGCTCTTTTCGTTGTCGAGCTTGACAGCCTGCCTCATACGGAGCACACTCTCGCACTCGGACCACCTCAGCAAGTCATTCGTCCACCTCCTCACAGACGGTCCCTCCCTAAACTTCCAGTGCCAGGTAATCTCTCTCTGCGCCAGTATCAGCCCTAGGTCAATAAATTTACTTGTCACCTTAGTGTTTTTAGTGTGTGGGAACCAGAGCAACAAGCACGCCGCCATATCAAACTCCACCTCCCTGTCGGTCACTGCATTAAGGAGTCCCCTACCTCCGCCCAGTAAGCCTCTAATTTCGGGCAACCCCAGAACAGGTGATCCATATCCGCCTCCAATGCCAAGCACCTCGGACACCGTGCCTCCTGTACCTGGAAGTACCGTTTGATCTTTTCCGGAGTCAAGTAGGCCCTATGTAACACAAAAAAATGCACCTGCTGGAAGCGCGCATTCCTCGTGCCCTTCCACGTGCGCTTAAGAATATGGCCCCACACCGTGTCCGGAATGGGCCTGCCTATGCTCACCTCCCATTTCGCTTTCAGACCCAGGAGCGGTTCCAGCCCCTCATGCAACATCCTATTATGGAGGCAGGTCACCGCTTTAAAGGTGCCGGCGGCCATCACTACATACTGGCAAGCCATAGTCGTGTCTGGTTCGATGAGCCCCCCTCTCCAATGCTTTTGAATGGCCGCCTCCACGGCCGCATGCAAGAGGAAGCTCCCCTCCGGCAGCCCAAACTGTTCCTGTAGCGCCCTGAAGGGCACCAAGGTCCCATCAATATACAGGTCCCCTACCACTTGCAGTCCCAACTCCTCCCACTCTAATAATGGGGACCAGTCGCCCCCATGTGGCAGCGCCGTCAGCATGCCTATCGGTATCTCCGGGGCATACGGTCGGGTCGCCTTCGCCCTCCTCAGACTCCTCTGTCAGCATAACCTGAGCGTCCGCTCCTCCATAGTGAGGCCTCGCAACTCCAGTTTCTGCTGCATAATGATATAGGCCAGGACATGGCGCTGTATCCCCTGCTCTCGGTCGCACTCCGGCCCTCTGAACACCCTAGCCACATGCTGCGTAAGCACCTGAAGCTGCGCTGCCAAATAATACAACTCAAAGTCAGGGACGGCCATCCCCCCCTCAAGCTTGGGGCGAAGCAACGTGTTCAGTGCCACTCTACGGCGGCCATGCCCCCAAAGGAAGTCAATGATCATCGTCCGCAAGTCCCTAAAGATCCTCTGAGGAATCCAAATGGGCAGCGTTCGAAAATAGTAAAAGAGCCGTGGTAGCGCCACCATCTTCAACAGAGCAATCCTACCTAACACCGTCAGGGGGAGGGATGCCCAGAAAGACATACAACCTCTCAGCGCCCGTACGCACCGTCCGACATTGCCCTCTAATAGGTCTGCGGCCTCGTGGTAGATACTCCCAGATAAGTAAAGCAAGATGGCTCCCAGACCACCCCTACATCATGGGCGGGGCAGGGCGCGTCCGCCCTAAGCGGAAAGACACAGGTCTTTGCCCAATTAACCCTGAGGCCCGACAACCGGCCAAACTCAGACAGCATTTCCATCGCCCCTTCCAGAGCCCGTTCCGTGTCCTCCATATACAGTAGCAGATCGTCCGCATACAGTGAAATGTAGTGCAGCTGCCCCCCTCTTGCAATCCCTGCATACATGTCACCCGACCTGGCACGCACCGCCAAGGGTTCCATCGCCAGTGCGAACAGAAGAGGGGAAAGGGAGCACCCCTGTCTCGTCCCCCTACCAACTGGATAAGCCGCAGACACCAGGTTGCCCAGGCGTACTCGCGCCGTCACCGAGGAATACAGCACCTTCGTCCATCTGCGGAACCCTTCACCAATACCGAACCTCACTAGTACTTCATCCAGATAGACCCATTCCAAACTATCAAAAGCTTTCTCAATGTCTACAGATAACACCGCCTGGGTATCGTCCGTGTCCACCGCACCATCCAGTATCCCAACCAGGCGACGAATATTTAACGCCGTGCTCCTCGTGGGGATAAACCCCGCCTGGTCCCTGTGCACCAGGCCGGTCATATGTGGGGCCAACCTGGTGGCCAAGATCCGGCTTAATATCTTGTAGTCCACCGTCAGCATGGACAATGGCCTGTAAGACCTCACATCAGTCGCTTCCCTACCGGGTTTTAGCAACGGCACTATCAGTGCTTCCCTCATTGATCCAGGCAGACCCCCCAACCTGTAAGCCTCCGTATACACCACCAGTAGTCTGGGTGCCAAACTATCAACGTACTTCTGGTAGAATTCTATCGGTAGGCCATCCACCCCGGGCGTTTTATTCCTCGCCATATGCTTAATGGCCGTCCTGATCTCGGCCAGCGTGATAGGGCCACCTAAGTCTTTTGCATCGTCATCGTCAAGTATCGGAAGCTGCATTGATTCCAGATATGCCGCGATTTCGCACGCCTCCACTCCTAACTGACTCTCGTACAACTCCGCATAGTAGGCCCGAAAGCACTCCAGCACCGCCGTTTGGGAATAAACCGTCTCCCCTAGTACATTTTTGATGCTCAAGACCGGGCAGCCTCTAAGTTCAGGATTAGCGAGCCTAGCCAGGAGCGTACCCACCTTATCCCTTTCAGCATGCGCTCTAATGGCGTATTGTCTGTAGTCATAGCTCCGTAATCGTTCCGTTTCGGTGGCCACCACCTCCTTGGCCTCCAGCAGCCGGGCCTGCAATTCCGGTTGGTCCGGCCTACGCCGCTCCAGTTCCCTCATTTTCTCCTCCGCACTGGCAAGCGCATTCAACACCGACAATCGAGCATTCGAAAACCTACCCAAGCATACACCTCTCACCACCACTTTCATCGCGTCCCATTCAGTGGACCTACACGTAGCTGTACCCTCATTCTCACTAAAATACTGATCAATGCCCCGTTGGACTGCATCACTGAACACCGAGTCCTCCAGTGTGTCGGGCCGGAGCCGCCATGTTGGAATCGCGGAACGCACCCGCTGCCATTGGACATGCACCAGCAGAGGATTGTGATCCGAGATGGTTCTGGCCAGATACTCCGTGTGGGAGACCAATGGGGCCAGGGACCCGCTGCACAGTACGGAGTCAATTCTAACATGTAGAGCATGGAGTGCTGAGAAAAAGGAGTAGTCCCTAACATCCCTGTGTTGATCCCGCCACACATCCAACAGTCCCCATCTCTCCTGCCAATCCTTCCTATGCATGGCCAGCTTACGTACCGGGGAATTAATAAGGGAAGGGTGAGATCTGTCTAAGGCCACATCCGTGATCGAATTGAAGTCCCCCCCAGTATCACAGGACCCGCTAGGAAAGAAGCCAATGATCCGGATAAACCATCGAAGAAGCGGGCCTGATCAACATTCGGAGCATATACACAGCTTAGAACCACATCCCGACCATACAGCCTCCCTTCTACCGCCACATATCTGCCCTCAGGATCCACCAGTTGATTCAGCACCTGAAACGGTATCCCTGCTCTCACCCATATCAATACCCTTCTAGCAAACGCTGAGTAAGTGGTGCCAAAGACCTGACCCCGCCATCTCTTCTGTAGTGCGGTGCATTCCTGTTTCGTTAAATGAGTCTCTTGTAACATGGCAACCTGAACCCCCCGCCTCACCAGATAAGCATGCACTTTGTGGCGTTTGACCATAGTTCGCAGTCCTCGGACATTCCACGTTAGGCATTTCAAGTTAGGTAACGTCCCCATACCAGCATAGAGCGATCCAGTTTAAGTGCAGCCAGTTAATACCCACACCATAGCAGTTGCCCCCCCCGAAACAAACTATAGAAAAAGAAACTCCCCAAACCCCACTCCCCAGGACGGAGCCCACATACCCGGTGTCAGCCCCGATCCAAACCTTTAACCAAACACACATCCGACTAACCTGTGGTCGCCACCACAGAAGGCCTTAAGGGCCCTGGGGGGGTGAGTTATCGCCGACCCCGGCAAGCGGAGCCCGCGCCCCGCGCCTTCCATCCCGCAATGCCGATGCGGCACCCTACCTGGCGACCCAACTAGTTCCAACAGGATGCCACCCTACCAAAAACAGTGTCCAAGTCCCATTGAAGAGTCAGCCATGAAAAATCTCATCAGACGTCTGGGGGGTGACCACCGGCCCCTTCAAGCTCTCCGCTTCCGAAAGTTCCTCTCCGGTCCTGCCACCGTCTTCGCCAGAGTCCGTCGCCGCCAGTTCACTCTCCGGCTGCGATCTCGTGATGGCCGCCGTCGCTGCAAGCGCCTCTCTTTTGTCTGCAGCCATTTGGGCCTCCCGTTTCTCTCGCTGAAGCCTAGTGCGAGAGCAAATCCTTTGAGACTTCCGGACCTGAGGCGGTTTAGGCTTATCTCGCCGGCTTTTGTTATTCCTGTCCGTGCCAGCTCAATACGATTCCAACCACATCCATGCTTCGTCCGGAGTTTGAAAAAAGTGCGTGGTCCCATCCAGGATTATCCGCAGCTTGGCCGGGAAGAGCAAGGAGTACTGGATGCCCTCCTCCCTCAGCTCCTTTTTCACTGCCAGAAAGGATGCCCTATTCTTCTGGACCGCCTGAGTGTAGTCCGGGAAGATCGTGACTCTGCTGTTTTCCACCTCATATGGGCCCGAGGCCCGAGCTTTTTGGATTAGGAGGTCCCGGTCCTTATAATGAAGGAGCTTCACCACCATCGGTCTGGGGGGGCGGCCAAGCGCTGGTGGGGAGCCGGCACCCTGTGTGCTCACTCCAATGTAAAGAAGGAAGTGAGTCCCTCCGGTGCCACCACAGTCCGGAACCATTCCTCCATGTAGGCCACCGCATCCTCCCCTTCAATTCGTTCCGGCAGGCCTACGACCCGCACGTTGTTCCGTCTGTTGCGGCTTTCGGCATCCTCCGCTCGTCGTTCCAGCATGTCCAACCGGGTCAGGATGTCCGTTATCTTATGTTCCGCGGTCACCACCGCCGGTTTCAGGTCCAATAAGAGCTGCTCATGGTCCTTTACCTTATCCGCCAACTTGGCATGATCCGCCCTCAGGAGCCCCAGCCCCGTAGCGACCTGCGCAATGTCCTGCTGCAATGCTTCCTTGGTCGAGGTGATGGCATCCAATATAGCATCCAGGCGCCGATGCAGTCTCTGCTCTTGGTCCATCATCGGCGGGGAGGCCTCGCCAACCTGGGATAGTGCGGCCGCGTCCTCCCGGCCCTGCTCCGTGATGGTCGCTCCCCCCGCAGCCGCCATCTTAGGTGTCTCCGTCACCTCTACACGGGCATAGGGCCTCGCCAAGTTCCAATAACCTCCGCCCAGGGGGACGTGCGCTTCAGCGATGATCGCGACAGAGTGCCTCCGCAATGTCCGCAACTCTAAGGATCAGAAGGTCCAGCGCCGTCCACCCCACTGTCGCCAGATCTGGGAGGAGGGGGAGGGGAGAAGAAGTAGAGACAAGTGCTCGCCCCTAGTACCCCGATCCAATGTTGGTCACCAAACTCCCCGCCTCTCAGGTCCGCACCTACAGTTCCTACTACTCCGATCTCGCAGAGGCGGGCCACCCCGCCAGCCGATGCCAATTCCGCTCAGTTTCGGTTTCAGAGGCCATCGACCCGTGCCGTCGCCATTTTCTTCACACTCTGAGCAACACCTCGGCCGTCGTCTTGCTAGGTCTCCTCGGGGCCAGCAAACCCCAAAGTGCTCTCCGCCGCTCTCCAGTGGTTCCCCAACTCTTCGTAGGCCAGTTACACCGACCAGGGGTCGCTCCGGGTGCAGTTTTCAGGAGAAATAGCGGGACCCTGCGCGGAGCTGCAAGCTCACGCCGCCATCCCGATCGGCGTCCAAGCCACGCCCCTCCAGGTGATCTTTTTTCATGTCGCAGATTGCTTTATATGTAGTCTCTTTTCTTTAGTATACACTTCACTATTTATCCTTGCAGTAGCTATATTACAACTTAGGTCCTGATGAATGCAACGGACTCTGTAGTCCCTAGATTTGCAGAAACATGTTGACCCCTATTACATCCTGGTAAATATTTGTTCAATTTACCTTTGCTGCTTTTTAACATAGGAGGAGCGAGCAAATCACAGAATAAATGTATTTTTCCTGCTCCCTCACCCAATTTTAGTTTCACTTAGCACTTTCTTTCACTTGCACTGCAAATCAGTCACTCTCATTTCTCCAGCCAATGAATGGCCTGTGACACTCTAACCATACAGGGCACCACTAGGTTCATAAGAGGTATCTACATCCTACCCTCTATCTGGAACCAGTGCTGTACCAACAACATGGTTAACAGGAATCCCAAATGATGAAGGGCGGTTCCGAGTGGTGACTGATGGGTACCCTGTTAGGGATCACAAGGTACCTATCATTGCTTTTTTTATTTTTTGGTGCGGAATTCCACTAAAACTTCTCTAGTTCTATGTACCACATTTTCTTGTTTAGACCCGCTGACATCTTTTGTGTTCTAGATACCACTCTCATACCATGGGAGCGTTAACTTGGCTAAGGCAATGCGGGGCCTTCCCTCCCACAACAAACTTCGTTGAAGTCCCTCTACCTTGCGGAAGTAGCTCATGGGTACTCCATCTAGAGTGTTTTGAAGAGCATAAAGGAATCATGGCAGGGACATCATCTTGAATAGGGCTGCCCGTCCTAATAAAGAGATCGGAAGCTTTCGCCAATGAGCGGAGTCCCTTCTAAGCCGCTGTAGAGGGGGAATAAGATTTTCAACATATCTAGTTGTTGGGTCCAACAGAATGAAAATCCCAAGATATTTAAATCCTCTTGTGGTAATCTGGATATGACAATTCCTCTGGGGGACCAGGGCCTCTCCATGAAGAACATACAACACAGATTTCCCCCAAATAATGGAAAGTCCAGAGTTTTTACCAAAGTAAGCTAGGACATCACATACCACCATGAGGGATTTCCGAGGGGAGCTCAAATAAAGCAGAATATCATCTGCATATAAAGAAATCCGATCTTCCAACTCAGGGGACCATCATATTCCTCGGATCGATGGCTCCCACCGGATCCAGGCCGCCAGGGGCTCTAAAGCTAGAGAGAAAAGTAGACGAGGGAGGGAGCAGCCCTGTCGCTTGCCTCGTCCTAACTGAAAGGGTATCGAAATTCTTCCATTAACCACCACCTGGGCAAATGGCTCAGTGTACAATAGCTGCACCCAGCTAATAAATTCCGGTCCGAATCCAAACTTAGCCAGAACAGCCCACAAATAGGACCATTCCACAGAATCAAAGGCCATGGTCGCATCAAGGGAAGCGATAACCGCTGATTCCCGTAGAGTATTTGCTCTAGCTATCACTCCATACAGTCTTCTTAAATTCAGAGCAGTATTTCTATGGGGGATAAATCCCGATTGATCCAGGTGAATCAATCCACTAATCACTTTTATCAACCTGTTTGCAAGAATCTTAGCTAATATTTTGGGCTCCGCGTTGAATAGAGAAATAGGTCTATATGAGGTACATTTGTCCTTGGGCCTACCTTCCTTATGGATCACAACCAACGATGCCACTCTCTGGTCCCTAGGTAGGATTCCCTTTTCCCGGGCCTCAACAAACATACTTTTGAGGTAATGGGCCAATTTATCCGGTCTCAGTTTATACAATTCAATTGGAAGTCCATTAGGACTCAACGCTTAACCAGAATTTGAGGAGCGGACAGCCAGAGCTATCTCATCAGTAGTTAGAGTACTATCCAAAAAATCCGTATCTTCCTTAGACAAACAAGGGAGCCATATATCACAAAGTATTAATTGGGAGTCCTCCGGTCGGTCCGATACCGAGGCACAAACAGTTTGGAAAACTATCCACAATCTTTTGCGGGTCCGTGAGCACCTCTCCCTCATCCCTAACTAGTTCTGGTACAACACGTCCGGCCCTTTCTTTCTTATCCAACCACACTAGCAGCCTCCCTGCCTTATCTCCGAGAACATAGAGTCTTCCCTTCTGTTCCCTCCCTAGTCCTATCCGTGACTATCGAGTTATGATCGTGCTGTTTTAAACTCAGAACATGTAGGCTGGCCCGTGTCACCCCTTTCCCCAATTCCTCCTCCAATCTTCCGATCTCAGCTTACATCTCAACCATTTCTTTATTCTTTTCTTTTTTTGCTCCAGCTATTATTGAAAGAGCTTGACCCCTGATAACCGTTTTGAATGCCTCCCACAGTGACACCATAGATAACACTGAACCATCATTCTCTACAAAATAATAGTCTAGGGCTTTTATGAGGTCCCCTCGAATCTTAGGGTTTCTGATATACCGCGGATTAATAGGAGCAATTCTACCCGCTGAGTGTGGTGCGATACGAAACCGAAGCCACAAAGGGGAGTGATCAGATATGCCCCTCGCAAGATGAGTCACCTCTGTAAAGTAGGATGCCTGATCCGCCAGGACCAGACAGTAGTCCAACCGGGAGAGGCTACCATGCACGCTCAAGTCAAAGGTATACTAATTCTTATCTGGATGAAATAGTCTCCAACAGTCTATCAGACCCATTGCCTCCATAAAATCAGGCAACCAATTCTGGGCACGCCTCGTATCTCGCGGGGGGATCAATCCATTATTCCGGAAACTACAGCATTAAAATCACCACCTATATTCAAATCCCAAGGCAGCTCAATCAATAGCTTCCCCAAATCAAGAAATGTTTTAGATTGCAGACCCGGTCTGACATATACAAATAGGAGTGGAATGGTGTGGCTCACTGGTTAGAGGCGGCAGACCCGGGAGCAGTAGTCGGCCGGGACCAGGGTTCAATTCCCGACGTGGCAGGGTCGTGGACTTGGGTCAGCGGACTCGATAATTCTCGCTTCGGTTCCTACTCTAATCAGGGGTCCCACTCGGCAACTCTGGGCATTAGCTTGCCTAATCTCCACAACGGCCCCATATACGCCGGGGATGCCTGGCTCCACCTTGGGGACTCCCAGCAGGGACCATCCCACAGGGAAAGCCAGGACGGGTTCCCCAGCGCTATACAGCACCAGGAAACCTACGGGTAGCAGTGCGCTTTACAAGCTCAAACATTAATTAATTAAAACCCGCCCCTCCCATCTTCCCACAATCCCAACGTATTGTCCCCTGTCATCTATCCATGTGGAATCAATCACCAAGGGGAGTGCCTTTCGGACCAGGATGCCTACCCCCTGGACCCAGACGTAAATCCAGCATGGGCAACCAAATTATATCCCATTCTGTGCATAGCCATGCATGTGTTTCCAACTAAATGCGTTTCCTGGAGCAAGACCACATCTGGTGCACGCCGCTTTAGACCACAAGGACCACACTACGCTTGATTTTGTCCCCCAACCCATTAACATTCCAACTTATAATCTTAAATTCACTACCCCCCATCATCATATGAAAAAGAAAAATAATCATCTGGTGTCTGTCGCATGTTAATCAAAACCAATACAATGATGCCATCTATAACAACACACATAGAAAAAATTAAACCAATTACCACTGTCGTGACACACATTTTTACCAAAAACATTTCAACCCTTTTCCCCCTCCCCTCCACCCTGCACCCCTGCATTTTGTTTACACGCATCCCCAACTAGCAGTGTGCCTGTCACCCCCCGCACCCCAATACTAATCTACAACTATCTTGAGGTAGAAAATAGAGGGAGGGCCTACACTCGCTCCCAACTTTATCGCAACCACCCAGTATAAGAGCAATATATTGCTGCTTGTAGGTGCACACAATAAATCAAAGAAGAGCTGCGTCTGTCCAGCAATGCTCAGTGGCCCCCAGCTCCGCCAGCACTGCAACAACCTCCTTCACTCAAGGAGTCCCAGCACCACGGCCGCTGATAAATAGAGGCAGTGCGGCAATGAGTCTCACCATCCGCCGCGTCTGCTGCTCAGAGTCTCCAAGTGTCAGAGAGCTTAACTCTACAGTTCCAAAGTGGCGGCGGGGGGAAGTGGGAGGGGGGGGAAGGAGGGGGCGGACGGGTTCGATTACATCACTCTCCACGCACCCGGCCCAGGCCAGCCGCAGCGCAAAACGACACAGTCTATAGGTAGGGACCAGGCATTTAGCGTTAGTCCGTATATCTTCCTCCGCACCTCCGCTTACTGCAGCTCCCTAAAAGCGGAGGATGCGGATCTTAGAATCCTCCAGCTCCGCGGCTCACTCTGGATTACGAGCACAGGAGCGCACTGTCTCCCGTCTTCCCGCTACCCCAACGATCCCTCGGCGGGGGCAGCTGAATACAGCTCTGCACAGCTCCAAATTAAGTTGCCGGTGCAGGCAGGGGACTACCGCCGTCCGCATTCCAAGCCCCACCACCACAGCACCGCAGGCAGGGGAAACCAAAGACTGCTGCACTACAAGGCCGTCAACTCTCACCGACGGGCCGGTGCATACCCTTTCACGTCCCCGATGTTATTGCATTTCAGGACGGCCTGCCAATTCACTCGAGGGCCCGGCTTCTCCCTAGGCCAGGCCCCAGACTTTCAGACGGTATAACTTCCCTCCGGGTGCACGGAGACGAACCGGAGGAGCAGGTGAGGCCGCCGCTTGTCTTCACAGATCCGGGGGTGTTACTTTCGATCAGGATAAGTGACAGGATATCATGTCAAGGAGCGGAGGTCCTCCGAGCCGAGTTTCTACACGACCATCTTGGTCGCTGGCTTGGTTCCTCCTCCTAACCTGGATTTTTAAACTTGATGTGTGCTTCATTTGAAGGCTTAAGTAGAATTCAATTGCAATCGCCAGTATGCATCTTGTATTTTTATGACTGTCTGCTTCTACAGTGCTGTGATCGTTAGCACATTACTAAAACATTTATCAGCTACCATTTGGGTGATTTGGGATTAAAATGAGAACATTCAATCTAAGAGCATATAATATAAAACGGTCAAATATTGGCAGTGTTTGTTTATTTTAAGCGGGACCCACTTGCCACGTCACATGGTGGTGTTTGTAGTCAGTCGCAGGTGCTACCCTTGGGGAATGAAAGGGAGTCTTAAGCTGTTGTTGACATTGAAAAGACCTTATACTGCTCTCCTCCCAGTGGTACCCAAGAGGCTAACATACTGCACAGCTCTCTCTCTAGAAGTTAGTAGCCCTGGCTCTTTTTCATTTTAATATCTGCGCTTTCTAGCGAAAAGTCATGTTTTCTATCAAAAGACGTTTACCGTACATGTACCCAGTCTATCAGTGACGTTGCACAAACACGCGGCAAAGCGCATTTTGCGGTGTGTAGAAGTGCATTAGTTGGCTTTGCTGGACTGTTATCTTGTCCATGCTGTAGTTGTGATAGGTGAGTTTGGTAGGTGTTTTGACATTCAAGGCCAAATCTTTTCTCAGAGTAGGAGGTGAGGCTTGCCTTTCTGTGGATATGTGACCTGAAAACTTTCCTCAACAAAACTGCCATATGATCTTCAAGGACAAAATTCCGTTAGTGCAGGTTAGTAGGACGTGTCCTGAGCTCACCGTGGAAGCTCACACCATGTCTTTGTGGTGTGTTCCCTGGCGGACAGTGTATGGGTCAAAGAGTGTATGTGAGGGCTTAGTGAGTGAATTTCACAAGCACACCCACCATTAGTGTATATTGCTCAGAGGTGCGTGGAACTGGCAGGGCCTGGCTTCAGAAACATTTCTATCTACATATTGTTGTTATATGGCATCCCTTTATTAACCACATGGCTGCTAGGCGTTTTCCTGTCCTGCGCTGAATATCCAAAATAACCATTATTCATGACGAGCTGGCCTTGTCATCCGCGCACGGCAGGTAAGCGCCATGACGAGCCCAGCTCGTCATTAGCTTCGAAGTGGTTAATGTAATAACTGCGGTTTCACACTTGCTTTATTAACCTTCTTGCTTCGCCAATTTGCTTGAAAATGCACCATTTACCCAGTCTTTTTTCAAAATTTTCCCCCTTAAGATGTTCGGGCTCGCTCGCTACGCTCGCTCGCCACGGTGCAATCCGACAGAAAGTTTACACCCCACCACTTTCAAATGTCACCAGCCACCACTGGATTAACTTAGGTATTTACCATCAGCATTCTTATCTAGCCTAGTGTATGAATAAACCTTCAGTTATACATTACAGGCCAACTTGAAACATCATCCTCTCTTGGTACAGCGATCCCAGAGTTCCCTCATTATATCCCCTTTATTTACTAGGGAGGTTTCCGTGACTTCAAGTCAAGACATACGGCAACACCATCCTTAACTTATTATGCTCGTTAGGATACCCTTTGCTAACTTTCCGCAGGGAGCTTTTCTCAGATTCAGATGTTGCATCGGGGCACCCAGGTATGTTTTTGAATGCAAGCAGTATCAATCTCTTTTGCGTTAAACAATATGTTACGGATAAAAAAACTATTATGTAACATTTAGATTACTTACTTTTTAATTTTTCTTTATTAAGATTCGTAAACCAGTTCACAAGAATGCACAGTACATAAAAAAAACAACGTACATGAGTCATTCAATTAGTCGGCCACAACAGTTGGCATATTGCACAGTAGCAGGATTCTTCATTTCAAGTGCAGGCAAATCAATAAAGACACAAAACAAAAGGGGAACATTATACACTGACATTCCAATGCAGCAGCCTTTGCAATCTGTCGACTTCATAACAACCAGCAGTCGCATTTGGTAAACAAATGACATGTTCAAAGTTAATGCAGTATCTGTGTTTTCGGCGAATTTAGATATTAGGTATTGCGTGTATAGACCCCAAAAACTTTTTGGTCGACTTTGGGAGGGCTAGGGGGCAACAGTCCATTATAGACATCTGACTGGGTATTGCAATAAAGCATATCCTGCTCCCATTCCATTACTGTGGGCACAGGGCCTCGCATCCAGCACATCGCTATCCTGCGCTTAGCCAATAATAACATGGATACTAGTTTCCTAATACTCTTATGGATAGGCTTTGTGTATCCCAAGAGTGCTAGCAGGGAGTCTGGGGTTATCAGTTGTTCAGTGATGGCAGTTAGCGTGTGAAAGATCTGCTTCCAAAATTCAGCTACTGTGGGCCACAATCACGCCACATGCAGGAAGCCTGCCTCCATCTCACCACATCGGTGTCCCTAAGCCCATAGCGGAATAGTCTCTTCGGGTGTAGAATACCCTATTGTGATATTTGAAATGGACAAGTCTGTGCCTTCCATTCAGCGAGATCTTTTGCGTAGCTTCGCAGCAGCCCTGCCTAATGTCATCTGTCAGTGCTTCTCCAATCTCGTTTTGCCACTCAATTCTAGCTTTGGTGTATTGTGTATGCTTAAAGGCCTGCGATATAGCATAAACTTTTGAGACTAACTTAACAGGGGATTCTGAATGCTGTAGAAGAGAGAAGGCAGGTAGCTCAGAGGATCTTGCGCCAGAGTTGCGAACAGTGTGGTGCCTGGTTTCATGTTCGACATCCAAAACGGCGGGCGCGTGGAGCGATGACTGGGGTCTTGGTCCTGCGCGCGGAGGGCATTTCGACACTTTCTGGTGAGCTGAGAAGAGGGAAGTGTGTACCCGGTCTAATTAATGGGGCGCCGGGGTTTTCTGGGAACAATTGGAGCGCTGGCGGTCCGTTAGGCGGAATAATTTGTTGAAATTAGGCAGTAGCCCCAGTACGCCATCTGTCTCCTATGAGGATTCTGGTATTGCAATGAGTACGAAGTGGTTTCATTGGATTAAGAGGCCTCATGTTACTTTCTTAGTATTCGATCAAAGCGTGTCCTCAGCTGGGGTACGGGGGCGCGGAACGGGAGCTCCAGTGAAATAACTTCTGCTTAGAATTTCCTTCTTAGGAGCGGTTTTGTGCGGGTTATCGGTCATTCCTTTGTCTGTTGGGCGGCGTACTGGTTGAGAGAGAAGTGTAGCACTTACTGTAATGTGCCAGGACAACTGAGTAATCTTTTAATCTTTTAATACAAAGATGCGTGATAGCAAATCTGTGTTGTGATATTAGGTTTCTGTACTAAACATACCCTGGGTGTACCTAATGTAAGTTTCCCATCATGTCTTTCATCCCGCTGAGTCCATGTCCTTCATCCCGCTGAGTCCAAGGGGACGGATTCCATACTTCTGGTATTAGTAATTGGTTTGCACAGATTTTATAAGTAATTTCACTTTCCAGATCACGAATCTTTTCGGTCGCTCTGTCAGCGTGAGAGCCCGGAAAAAATCTGCTTACGTTCTTTAGCAGCATGCGCTGGGTTTCAAGTGCAGCATGGCCTAGAATAAAATGCATTCACCCCGGACTCCCATTTCCAGGGTAGCGCGCTAAGTAGATAGGTACCGCTGCCCCGCGTGTCAGGTAGTTTATGTCTAGGTCAATACATATACATTAGGCATTCATTTGGTGCCTGATAATGCAGCCAGCGTTACAATCGTAACGCAACCGAGTATTCACTGTGCGGCAGCCAATGTAGGCTACCTTGTGCTTTCAAGAAGAGGAAAGATACATTCATCTTTATGCTATCTTACACGCCTCTGCTACTCAACCTTCACTTTTACTTGGTCCCTATGTTCCTTAGTCTTAGAATGCCGATATTAGCTTCTTTTCTGAGGTTTGCCTACTTACTAGGTGCATTGAATGTGTTGAGTATTTGAGAATAACGACAATTTGCCCTAGATTTACAAAAGCGTTGTTCTACCACAGTCACAAATATTGTGCAAAACAACACAGATCCGCAAGGGTATTTACCTTCCAGTGCAAAACATATTTTGCGCGTGGCGCTAGACCGCCTATAGTGTGCCAGCTTTCTTTCCTTTGCACAGTTTTAGTCACTGCTCTGCCTTGTAATAAAAATATTAAATTAACACTTCGAGTACGTGTCTGTATGTAAGGAAGTGAGACTGAGGACAGGCACTAATAAGCTTATTTCTGGCAGAGTACGTGGCTCACTGTGTATGTGCAGGGGCTTTGAGTGAGTTTCCACATCCTATTCGGCTATAAGGCTGTTAATTGTCATGTTCACTAGGCTGCTAATAAACGTAGCAAATCACAATAAAGGATAACTAAACTGATTAGTAACATTGTCATCCTTAATCATAACTAAAGTAGTGATGTCTACAAGCGAAAACGACATTCCATCCTTTTGAGATGAGTACAGCTGGCTACCTTTGCCAACTTTTCAGATGTAAATTATAGTAAAACGGGCGAAATTTATTGTCAAGGTTCCCTCAATCGCACAATTTCTTTTTGATTCTTTTGTAAACTTGGCAGTAACAATACTTTGGTGAAGGCAGTTACTACTGTCTGCTAGAAGAACGGTGCTGAAGGATGGACATGAAAGCGATGTATAATGCCTGAAAAGGCGAGCACATTAATGCAGTTTGTTTCCCTGGTACTCTTCGGGTACCTTTTGCCTTCCTATTTACGAGGCAACGTGGCGCTATGATTCCCAGCAGCTGTCTTCTCTCTGCTAGCATCTGTGCTCGTCTCTTGAGGTGCTTGGTATTTGATGCACATGCAAACTGCTGAGGTAACGAGACTTGGTTAAAACCTGATCAAGTTGCTTGCCGTTCTCATTAGACATTAATTCCGTGTTCCTAGCTGTGGCAGAGCGTAATGAGTCCTGGAAGCATAGTTCAATATTCTGGTGCAGCAGTTCCTTCTTTAGAAATTCCTGTTTGGGTGCTTTAGCTATTTCTGACGTCCCAGGCAGGCGATTGCTGCAGGAACATTCACTTTTGTGCAAGTTGGTAATCAAATCATGCATTCCTACATGGAATCGTTAAGTATTTTACCTGAGTCTTTTCAGTCCTTGCTCCAGTTGCTGGTCTACAGTTGCTCGTTTTTGCTTTGCATGTCTTGTTTTAGGACATTATAGAGGCGTCTTCTACCCTGTGCCCTTGTGCTCATTGTTGGTGTTGTGATTTTGAACAACAGTGGTTGCTTTCATTGTCCCTCTATGGGATAGCGTGTGCAGCGCGGCGCTCTGAGCGCGTGCCCGCCTTGCCCTAGTTTGCATTTGGTAGTCTCTGCTGCGCGCCATTGGGTGGGCCACCCCACTCATCAGCGTCAGATCACAGGCCAGAACAGGCCATGTGCAAACCAGTAAACTTTACTCAGCCACACGTCGTTTGCTGTGTTTCTTTTTTTTTTTATTTTTTTTTTATTTTGTTTATCATGCAAACATAACAGCACATTACAATGTGCGAGGAGCCCTTCGCCTACAACCCATCACGGGCCGGCCGTGGTCTACCTCGCCACGATCATGACATTTACATGTAGCAAGCAGAAGGACCTATAGATCAAGGTTCAGGTCTCGGTATCAATACGGATCAAGCAGGGCTACCCCCGCCCGCTAATCCTGTCTGCGTTGCGGTGTGCACTGCGTGTATATAAACAAAACTGTACATTTTTAGTATTTTCTCCCAACCAAAACCCCATCCCATGAACCCCCCCGCCCCACAACTGGCCCCATACGTGTGCTTCTCGTGTTTGGTAGTATGCGTCCCGGTGACGTGTTATGGCTCGCGCCACTCTCAACCTCCCAGCAACCCAGGGGGAGCCCCCTAAAGTCTCACACAGGCAGGGGTGTGACGGCCTCTCCCGCCCAGTGACATACTATAATGTAGTGTACGTCCCTATCCGGGCTCCATGTGCGGGTCACTGTCTTGGTCTTCCCCCTCCCCCTCCATGGATGCGTCCCCGTCTATTCTGGAGGTTAGGTAAGTCTGGTATAGCCCCCAGAAGTTTTTGGGGCGGCTCCGGGGCGGGAGGAGCTCGCTGTATGCGTCTGCTTGAGTGTTGCAGTATTTCATGTCGCTAGACCACCTCTTCAGTGTAGGAAGGGGACCCCTCATCCAGCACAGTGCCACTACTCTTTTCGCTAGGAGCATGCCCATGCTCACCAGCTTCCTCACCGCGACAGGTATCTCCTTTGTGTACCCCATCAGCGCGAGGGCCGGGTTAAGTGTCAAGTCCAGCTCCACTATATTGCTAAGTTCTGCAAATACGCAGGCCCAGAACTTCTGAACCCCTGGGCACATCCAGGCTAAATGCAGGAAGTCCGCCACCGAAGCATGACATCTCTCACAGCGTGGCGTGTCCCGTAGGCCGTACCTGTGCAGTCGTTCCGGCGTGTGATACACCCGCTGCAAGAATTTAAAGTGGATCAACCGGTGCCGCCCGTTCAGGGAAATGCGCCTGGAGGCCGCGCAGCAGTACCCCCACATGTCGTCGTCAATTGGAGTCCCAAGATCAATCTGCCAGGCTAATCGCGCCCTAGTGTAGTGTAGTGCCGTGTGCTCATGACCTATCCTATAAAGCCTAGAAATCAGTTTCTTCGGGTTCTCAGTATCTATGACGTATACTAGTTCCGGGACCTCAGGGGGTTCCTCCAGGTCGGGGCCCAATAGATCCAGCAACGCACTCCTCACCCTATGATACTGGAAGCGTTGAAGCACTGAGGCACGCTCTCCCCCGTGCGCGAGCTGTTCCCACGTCTTCACCTTCCCTTGCTCAAAGAGGTCACCCATGGTGCATGCGCCTAATTCGTTGAGGGCCTTGTACACACCAGGTTCCGCCAATGTTGGGAGCCATAGCGCCCATTGTATCGGCATGTTGGATGAGTACATCAGGACTTTGTCTTGGCGCTGCAATATAGAATGCCAGGCATGGTTAGTGGACTGGAGGGAGTCCAGCACTCCCACTCTGCGGTCCTTGGGTCCGCATATGGTCGCTGGGAGTGGGGTGGGATCCGCGAACAGCCGCTCCAGGATCACATGCGGGATGTCCCGGTCACCATGAATCCAGGTGTGGAGATGGGAGGCCTGCGCAATCCTGTAGTAGCGCTCCAGGTCTGGGGCAGCCAGACCTCCCTGTTCGTACGGCAATTGTAGCACCTTCCATTGCACTCTAGGTTGCTTTCCAGCCCACGCCAGTCTCACCAGTAATTTGTTCATGGTCGCAAAGAAAGCCCTCGAAAGGACCATCGGGAGGTTATTGAAGAGAAACAGAAATCTCGGGAGAATAACCATTTTCATCATAGCTATTCTGCCCATCAGCGACAGCGGAAGCTTAATCCAGAGCTCCACGTCGTCTACAAGTTTGCTGTAGGCAACCCCGTAGTTCTCCCTCATCATTATATCAGGATCTGTGTGGAGCATGATGCCCAGATACCTCACCGGTTCCGTGGACCATTGGAGCGGGTAATCCATCTCGAAAGGCTCGGTGATAGGGGTCAGCGGGAAGGCCACTGATTTCGGCCAGTTGACCTTTAGTCCCGAGAGTGCGCCAAACCTCACCACTTCCCTAAGGACCGAAGACAAGTTATTGGCCGGGTCTCTGATGTACAACAGAGTGTCATCCGCGTACGTGGATATGCCAATCTTGTACGTAGGGTAGCTGATGGCTTCATAGGAGTGGTATTCCCGCATCGCGCACGCCAGTGGCTCCGCCACCAGTGCATATAGCAGCGGGGAGAGGGGGCACCCCTGTCTCGTGCCTCTGCTGATGGCGATCGGCTCCGAGACTGCGTCCCCTAGCCTGATCCTCGCCGTGGGCATATAGTAGAGCGCGCCCAGGAGTTGGAGGAACAGCTCCCCCAGTCCCAACCTCTTCAGCACCTTACGCATGAAGGGCCACTCCACAGAGTCAAAGGCCTTCTCCATGTCGAGGAACACCGCCATGGCTTTAGTATCATGCCTAGTGTGCTGCATGGCCCCCATAACAGTGCGGATGTTGTAAGTGAGGTTCCTTGCTGGGATAAACCCTGCCTGCTCCGGGGCTACCAGCTCCGGGGCCACCAGCGCCAGCCTGGTCGCCAGGACCTTAGCATAAAGCTTAGCGTCCACATTCAGGAGGGAAAGGGGGCGGTATGAGCCTGGAAGATCAGGAGGCTTGCCCGGCTTCAATATCGTGACGATGAGCGCCTCCCTCATCGAGGGCGGCATAGCGCCGTACTCGCATATCTCGTCAAAGAGGGTGGAGAGGTAGGGCAACAACTTGTCCTTGTATGCCTTATAGAATGCCACCGTCAGTCCGTCTATCCCGGGCGCACTTTCGGACCTCATGGTGTCTAGTGCGTCCGATATTTCCTCACGGAGTATAGGGGACATCAGGAATTCCCAGTTCTCGAGGAACGGCATCTTAATATAGTCTAAATAGTTGTCAATTTGGTCTTCCACCCCAGTGATCTTGGTAGTATATAGGTCCTCATAGAATCTCCTAAATTCCGCTAGGATGGCATCCTCCGTAGTGACCCTCTCCCCCCCCGGAGTTTGCAGTTCTGGGATTGTCTGCCTGCGCCTAGTGCCCTTCATTATCCTAGCTAGCAGTGCTCCAGGCCGCTCTCCTTCTCCATAAGCGCGCGCCGTCGCGTACTTTCCTAGATGTCTAACCTCTCTATCCGCCTCCTCCTGAAACTCCTTCAGTAGGCCCTGCAGGGTCCCATCCCCGAGTGGCGTCGGGTCCAGTAGCTGACGGCTTTCACAGTCCGCGATCTGCCCCTCGAGATACTTAAGCCTGTTCCTAATAGCTTTGAGGACACTGGAATGTTTTGCCATGACCACCCCCCTGACGTAAACTTTGAATGCCTCCCAGACTGTCCCAAATCTGTCCACTGAGCCTACGTTAGTGGCGAAGTAGGTATCTATGTCCTCCCCCAGGTCAGCCCTAAACGCCTCATCTAGTAGTGAGTATGGCGGGAAGCGCCACGTGAATCGAGGGATCCTCTGTTTGGGAGTGGTCAGTACCAGCACCACTGGGGAGTGGTCCGACAGGGTGCGGGGGAGCACCCTGCAGCCCCTAACCATGGGAAGCAGCGTGTGTGTGGACAGCCAGTAATCTATCCTGGTATGGATGTTATGGTACGCGGAGTAGTGTGTGTATCCCCCCTTGTCGTTGTGCCTATCTCTCCAAACGTCTACCAGCCCTAGTCGCAGCATTTCAGTCTGCATCTGCAGAGCGGCCGCCGCCGGGCGCCGGGGGGGGCCCGCCGACCTATCCAGCTCTGCGTTAAATGTGAAGTTGAAGTCCCCACCCCAAAGCATTCTATCAGCGGGGCATTCAGCGCAGTGGCGCGCCACTGCCGCATAGAAGTCAGGGGAATCGTAGTTCGGGCCATAGATGTTCATGACTAGTATGTCGTGGCCCTTGCCTACGCACCTGCTCAACAGAAACCTTCCTTCCGGGTCAGCTTTCAGTAGTGTGAGGGACAACTTGGATTTCGGGTTGACCCATGTAAGAACTCCCCTTGCGTGTGTGGTGAAGCCCGCGTAAGTGGTGTTTCCCTGAAGCCCCCTATGTGTGAGCATCTTACTAGTGTCGGGCAAGTGCGTTTCCTGCAGTAGCGCCAGGTCTATGTGATGTCGGAGTAGGTACTGCAGGACCTTGCGGAGTTTCCGGTAGTCATTTAACCCCCTCACGTTCCAAGTAACGGCCTTGAGGGTCTCTGTATCACTCAGTAAGTCATCATGTGATGCATCAGCCATTGTCCTTAAAGGAGGACATCAGTGTCAAATCTCCTGTGTTCACCGCCCCCCACAGCACGTAGCAGCCGCCTACGCCCTCCACGGCATACAACATTTCAGAGCACAGTTTGGACCCCCCCCCCGAACATTTCTGAACCCACAACTCTCATCACCCCCCACCTCCCACAGTCAACCAACCCCAACCTGGTGTGACCGAGTTCCCTGAACACCTCCCCCCCACCCGCCTTCAGTCCCATTCAAAACACCCCTAACCAGGCTCAAGAAGAGCCGCAGGCACTGTAAGCACTAGGGCAGAGGTAGCCTACAAAGGTACTTTATCGTCTACCGTCCGTTCGGACCTCACGTGCAATGTCCGTAAGCTGCTCCTTGTCAGCGCCCCCTTATACTAGTGCAGCAACGAGTAGTAAGTGCAGTATCCTACCGACAATTACAGGCTTCCCCCCCCCCCCCCCTACACACCCCGACGTTCCTATGCCTTTCCCCGTGTCAGGCCCCCCGAGACCGCCCCAGCCCAGATTCACAGTAGGATGGTGCACGCAGCCCCCCAGGAGTTGCAATGCAGCTTGAGTAGATCTCACCCATAGTCTCGAATGCAGTAGTCCGCCTGCCTCTGCGGCGCGCTCCGAGTGGGCACCTCCCGAGCAGTCAGGTGGGGACTGCCACATTGGCCAAAGCGACTGCGTCTCTGGGAAGTGCCTCTGAGCCCCCTACTCTCCTCAATCCTGCTCATCCAGTTCTCCTTGACCAGTGTGTTCCTCTCCAGGCGCCGTCGGGTCTCCTCGGGTCTCCTTCATCCATTGCTTCAGGGACTTTTGCAGTTCTCTGGGATCTGTGAAAAAGTGCGAATGGCCCTGCCTGTTGATGCGCAGCCGCGCCGGGTACAACATGGCGTAGTCCAACCCCAGGTCTCTGAGTTGCTGCTTGTAGGGGACGAATCGTCGTCTCTCCTCCTGTACCTTGGAGGTGAAATCAGGGTATAGCGAAATGTTCATTCCCTCGTATTGCAGCTTCCCCTTCTCTCGAGCGGCACGGAGGGCAGCATCTCTGTCCCTGTAGTTGAGGAGTTTCGCAATTATCGGCCTAGGATTCGCGCCTGGAGGAGGCCTTGGACCCAGGGTGCGGTGGGCACGCTCCACTATAAACATGGGGGAAAAGGTGTCGTCTCCCAGTAGAGCCTTAAGAAGTTTCTCAATGAATAGTTCCATTTTACCCGTTTGGGTCGACTCCGCCACACCCGTGACGCGGATGTTAGACCGCCTGGAGCGCGCCTCCAAGTCTTCCGATTTCTCCTGTATCACCTGAAGTAGTCTCCCAAATTGCTTTCGGTCAGCGTCCCATTCCGTCTGCGCCTCCTCCGCCTCCGTCAACCTGCGCTCTGCCATGTCCAGCCGCTCCGCATGCTTGTCCACTCTCTCCGTCATCCGGTCCATCCGGTACGCCAGGGCGTCTATCTTGGTGCCAATGGCTGACATACCCTCCTGTAGGCCTTTCTCCATTGTGGTGAGCATACCTTTTATTTCTGCACACAGTCCGGCACTCGGGTCAGCAGCAGCCCCCGGGGACTGGGGAGCCGGAGTCTCCGGCACCTTCTGTCTCCGCTGGTCAAACGTGAGTTTCGACTGCGTCTTATCCCCCTTGCCCATCGTTCCAGTGGCTGAGTAGGCCGGTGTCCGCAAGCCTTAGAGGTCGATAGCCCCCCAAGTGAGCGATAAAGGGTCGCTCCCCGTCCGTAGGCCGGTACCGGGGGACTGTTGGTCTAGGCTCCTTTTATATATGGCGTGCTCAGTGGGGCCTACAGGCCAAGATGGCCGGTCGGCGATAGTCCTCACACAGGGTCGGCCAGCCTCAGGACGCCCCGAACCTCCTCAGCGTGTAGTCCTCGTGTCGCGGGCCCTCCGTCCCACAGCAGCCTCTCACTCCCCAAGTCGTGCGCCGCAACGACCAGGGAGTCCTTACCGGCAGTGTGCAAAGGTGCTTGTGCCAGCGCGGGGCTCCGCCGGCGCCACGTGGGCTCAGCCGATGGCTACCTTTCAAATACGCCTCACTCCTGGTTCCACTGGGTGCTCCGGCGTAGTTAGCGAGCCCTTCAGGGGCCCTTGGCTGTGTTTGCAGCGTGCAGGTGGGGCCGTGGGAGCCGCCGGTCACGGGGCTCAATCAGCGTCTTTTCGCCCGTACCAGGCGGCCGCACGTCAGGTGACGCAACCCGGCTGCGTGTCCCAGGAGAGGCCGGGGATCTTGGCCTGGTCCGTCGTTCTCCGATCGGCGGTGGTGCAGGTGGATCCCGCGCCCACACCTCGCCCAAATTCTCGTCGGAGGTCCGCAAGGGGTAGGGGAGTCAGCCCCCGTCGGAATCAGACGGTGTTCGCCGCTTGTGGAAGGATAATTTACGGATCTTTGGCAGCGCTAGCACGGAGCTCCGCTCTTATGCGCCCGCCATAGACGCCGGCTAGCTCCGCCCCCTCCGTTTGCTGTGTTTCACCTACATACCACTCTGTTCCGTTGTGATAATATGCCGCAAGCCTGGCCAAAGGGTAACGCATTCGCAAACGGAATAAGACTAGGCAGTGCCCTTTGTTATGGATCCTTAGCGTGCAACGCGATTGTCAAGAGAATAGCGGAACTTACCGTGGGGCTAGCGTGGTTTCTCTGAAAGGCATGTTATGGTCCTTGAGTGATCGGATCAGGTTTGATAGCTCGGTTTGGCTACACTGGTGCCCTCGGAGCGTGCAGCTAACTCCAGGTGCGCTGCAGGGGGGGAACGTGGCCTAACGTCTAGGGCGGTCGTCCGCGGAGTCGGGGATCCGGGTTCGAGCCTGCGCTTAGCGTCGTCAAGGTAGCCATCTGTGACAGTAATGGTGCTCATTAAATTGCCCTGATACCTGCACGTCTAGTGCGCGCTGTAGAAAACTAAGAAAACAAAGGGCAACTATCTGCAACCCACAGTCATGCCTTCGGGTAAAGTCCGCAACATATAACGACGCAGAAATGGACAACAATAGTATATAATTAAATGTCAACGTGGCAGGGATCTTCACCCAATTCAGCCAGGACTCGAAAGTAGCAGTGAGACGGCTTGGGGCTGGTGGTTTCGCTGTATCCCGTGGAGCAGTGTGTCATCCGCAAAACTAGCAGTGGGGCTGCGGGCCTGGGTCAAGTAAACGGACATGGCATTGTTTGGCAGCAAGGTAGTTGAACGACTAGGTATACGCCGGAAACATAAAGGAATACGCAGATATTGGCTGTAGTTGTGATTGGCCAAAGCTGACCGCGGCTTATAACGATGCAGATTAGATAACAATAGTATATGAATAAATGTCAGCGGGCAGGGCTCAGGGCTGGTGGTTCGCTGTACATAGCAACGTTCATGCAGATCGCTGCAGCAGGCACATAACCAGGTGAGCTAGCTCGCTGGGATTCGAAGCTGCAGACGGCAGATGACTCAGCTTCCTCCCAGTCGACAGTTTCATGACATGAGCCCAGCTGCCAATCTTCTAGCACGCGAAGGTCAAAGAGGGTCGAAGGGCCTCAGGAATGTGTATTATTGTTTAGAACATCGCCGTCATTTCATTCGAGGTTTTGAGGCATTTGGTAGTCAGTAACTGTACACCCCCCCCCCCCTTCACTGCCTAGCGCGCGGCATGTTTTAGTGGCAAACGTGGGGACACATGCTTGCAGGTGTCCGTAGCCAGTGTCCAGTTTGTGCAAGTGGGACACACGGCGTCAAGGCTGTGGCAAAGGCCTTTACTTGGTACCCGTGGGTATAACGGACAATTTCTGTATGAACACACAATGTGTCTGTTCAAATAACTAGCATTTGCCTCACCTCGTATGAAGAGCAGAGAGCAGGCAAAGAGTTGTTATCGGGCTTTTAGGCACTCCCGCACCAACGCACACAGCCTAGCATCGTAGTGCCATTGACACTGGAATTATTTCGAATACAACAGAAGACCTAAAACTAGCACCAGTCCAGTGTTCCACTTTATTTCACATAATTTCAATGCCGAAATACAATAAATAAGAACTAAGATTATACATCATATAAAATAATTTCCAAACCAACACAAATGTGATGCACATCAAATTTTATGGAATAAGATCCGGTTATTAACAGTTAAACCTCTCTCATCTGGGTCTTAATGTAAGGTCCACAAAGTGTAGCTTGTTTGGTCCCCGGTACAGTATAAAATGATTTACTTGTTCAGCGTTTGCCCAAGAGCTATCTTTTGCTGTTGGTTATTTTAATAATTTGTTTAGTACTGAAAGCCTATTGAGAGGAGTTGAGAAAACTGTTGCAAACACGTGTTCTGCTTGCACAAATAATTTATTCATTTTATCTCACAAAAGGGGACCGAAGGCTTTTTCGCATTATGCCTTTGAAGCTTGTGCTTCTTATTCAAGGGTTACATGTCTTCACTGACATCAAAAGGTCGGGTTTGCAAGGTGACCCACGGCTGCTCAGCGAGAGATGCTTACCGACACAGCGGTGCCGCTTACTTATACCGGGTGCATGCGTTATTACACGGATACTCTGCAGGACACTTGCAGAGGTAAGTAAGTAGTCATTACAAGGAGCTCAATGCTATGGCATAGTGATAGCATTGGTTGCGATCTGTTTGGTTAATGAATATTTTACCCAATATGTACATGCCATTTTACGGTGCGTTACACTCCTAGCACATGCCAGGACACCTCTCTCAATGGAAGGTACTTCAGATCAGGTGGGATAAACATTGCAAGTTATAGGCGATGGTAACCTTCTTACCACCAGCTTTAGAATTGGTGGTGCCCAGTGCAAAGCGCCACAGTTTGAGAGTTTTCTCTTGCAACGGACAAACGCAGGTATCCGGAAAGGAAACTCCAGTATCGTTGTATTAATCATTATTCAAAAGTACCTTCGTATAACTTGGTTTAAATTACCACAAATGGGGTCAGTTATCCTACTAGATAGGCACAACTGTGATCTCTATTCAGTCGAGGGCGAGGGCAGCAGGGACGAAGGAGGGGGTAATGGGCAGATGGCTGGAACAAATTAATTAAATAAAAGCACTTATCTTGCATTCACCACTAGGCTTGGGCACGAGTTTAAATGCAAGCATAGATCCAAATGTGTCTAAACTCACACATGTAATCCTAAAAGGCGCTGCAGTATTAGGCAGTAACACACAACACTTCAGGTGTACACTCCGGACGTTTTGGCATATTAATGCAATATCATTCAACCAAACGGTATATTTTGCCCTTATTTTGGTTCGGGTCCAATGCCACTGAAAGCATTACTGCATCCACCAGGTAACGATTATGACGCAATGGTGTCTTCAGGTTTTAAATCTAAGTGTATACGACATTTCAGGCTAGCTTAGGTGTCTTCCGTACTGTCTACGTCACACTCCTGCTGGAGTTTTAAATTTAAACAGTTCCATCGTTAGGCCAGAGCGAGTTTATGTATACATTGAGAATGCATCCATTGTAGGAGCGAGCTGGTGGTACATGCATGGCAGAGTGTGCGGTAGGTGACATCGAGGCACAGTGATGGATACGTTATGTAACAGTTATTAGCTAATATAGCTGGTTGTTCCAGCAGTGCACAGACAGGCTCAGGCTCAGTGGTAATTATTTACCAGCCCCCTAGGGAGAAGGAATTGGTTTTATGCACATATATTCAAAGATGACAGTAAAGATTCTGACACCAAGTGCTCTAGTAGGCGGCACAGCCCCCCTTCCTGGCTCCCACGATAAAAATCATCATGCAATGCATGGTTGACAAGCACGTCATCCTGAATGAGGCAGTCCTTTATTGCTCGATGTCAACTTTTGCTATTTACGTCAGTTATGCGTTTTAGGTAGCACGGGTGTTACACAGGGAATATCATACAAAAGAAGACGTTAAGTCACATGAGGTAAAGTGACAAGTGTGCAGCAAACAAACTATATGAGGTAGAAACAGTGCATTACAGAGGGACAAGTGATGGGTGTACGGGTTGCAAGAGAGACTAAGTACATCGGGGGTAAAATACTTGGGCAAGCAGCAAAGGCATACGACGGTTACAAGGGAAAATACAGTATAATTGGAGGGAAACACTGCAATACAACAGAGAACTGGGAATGACATTTGACGGCTACGGGCATCTGCTAGTGCGGGCTCTAACCAATCTCAGATAAACAACCTTGCAGTGAGTTGCCAGGACATGCACGGTCATGATTATTGCAGCACGGGACAGGTCTTTCTCAAGCCCTACTTTGCAGGGACTAATATCGGACAAAACGGCTGAATGCCAAGGTATCTCTTTAAGAGGTGTGGATGGTAACTTAGAGCGTGGCCTAAGAACCGTATCTGAGCAATCCCCACCAGAGGTGCGGCTTATGCAACTAGGGGCGTGTCCTAAGAACAGTCCAGGATCTCCATAGCGGTGGGGTGAAGGGTACTATGGTAGAGGTGTACCCAGGCTTAGCGAGGAGGAGAGACTAAATCATTCACCCTCAGGCAATGGTCACTTTCAGGCTTTAGCATCTGCATAGGGGGTAAAGTAAGGCTTACAACGGCATGTACACTTGTCGAGACTGGGGTGAACATATCCCTCCCGGAAGTACAAGTGGAGCGAAAGAGAGCAGAGGAAGTAGCTAAGTGGGTGGGGGGCTCTGTCTTCGACGGGAGCCTCATCCAGAGCTGTGGCGGAGTACAGGGCGATCTGGAAGCAGATGGACAGTAAGGGTACCTCTGCGGCAGAAGGAGACAGCAATACCTCTGCCTGGCACAGTAGGGGTGCCCGAGCCAAGAACCTGGAGCCGAGGGGGTTCCAGGAAACAACGTCGGCGCCCCGTTAGTCCTTCTGGCGGTCGGGGGGCCTAAACCGACCGGGGGTGTGCCTCATCGCTCCGCCCCGACAGGGGGGGCGGGAGTAAACGAGATAACTATTAAAGGTATTGCACCGTCAAGAGCATCGACTTACTGTGCAAATTGGCTAATTAGGCAGGCGGGTCAGCGAGGGGCTGCCGTCTTGGATCGCCTGTAAGATGACCCACCTATCTGCTGTTGTATGCAAATAAACCTGCACCACCGTTTTCCCACAATTATGTCTCATGAGTCTTCTTGGTTGTGAATGTAGTGGGTACAAGTGGAGCGAGCGATGGCGGTGTGGGCACTATGCCGCTGGCCGCGCGACGCGAAGGGGAGATAACGCGAGACAGCGTCTTAGTGACACATGCCTCGCGAGCAAAACGTCATCAGCGCGACAGTCAGGGCGCCGCCCCCTTTAGGGGTGGCCAATGCAGGTGCGAGCATGTAAGGTGGTGGGCGGTCCTAGGGCCTTTATCTAGGCCAGCCCGGTTCAGTACTTCCTCTTTTCCGCCGCGTTTCATCTGGACTACTCTGCGCTGTTCCCGCCCTGGCCCAGACCCAGCGGCAGAGCAGCAGGTTGGTGTGAACAATTAATGGTCTGTTTTGTGTTGCAGGCGGAGTCACAGGGCGATCTGGAAGCAGATGGACAGTAAGGGTACCTCTGCGGCAGAAGGAGACAGCAATACCTCTGCCTGGCACAGTAGGGGTGCCCGAGCCAAGAACCTGGAGCTGAGGGGGTTCCAGGAAACAACGTCGGCGCCCCGTTAGTCCTTCGGGCGGTCGGGGGGCCTAAACCGACCGGGGGTGTGCCTCATCGCTCCGCCCCGACAGGGGGGGCGGGAGTAAACGAGATAACTATTAAAGGTATTGCACCGTCAAGAGCATCGACTTACCGTGCAAATTGGCTAATTAGGCAGGCGGGTCAGCGAGGGGCTGCCGTCTTGGATCGCCTGTAAGATGACCCACCTATCTGCTGTTGTATGCAAATAAACCTGCACCACCGTTTTCCCACAATTATGTCTCATGAGTCTTCTTGGTTGTGAATGTAGTGGGTACAAGTGGAGCGAGCGATGGCGGTGTGGGCACTAAAAGGCCTGCGATATAGCATAAACTTTTGAGACTAACTTAACAGGGGATTCTGAATGCTGTAGAAGAGAGAAGGCAGGTAGCTCAGAGGATCTTGTAACTCCGTGTAAGCAGCTTTCGCAATGCATGACGGATTCTGAAAAAATTGAATAGTGTGAGGGGAGTAGTGTCGTATATGCCCTCTGCTACCTCCTCCCATGTGCGCATTGTACCCTCCTTAAAGAAGTTGCCCACTGTGTGTATCCGCAGGGCTCTTGGTGAGCAAAGTGCACCCCTGTCCGAGCTCATACCCATCCAGAGGCACCATTCTACAGGCATGAGAGGGGATACAGTAGGGCATCAGCCTGCTTTTTAAGCAGGTCATGCCAAGCATGTACCGTAGAATTAACTGAGTCCAGCACATTACGTCTGATAGGAGCTTGGGACAGGCAGCGCGGGAGTGGGTCCGAGTTTGATGCTACTTTCTCTATTTGAAGATGAGGCAGATTGTGAGGGGCGTGAATCCAACTATGTGCATGCGAGCTCTATGCCACCTTGTAATAAATACAGTTCCAAATCTGGCGCTACCAAACCTCCCATAATGTAGGGCCTAGTCATGGTGTCTAATTAATGCATGGAGTTTTCCCTGCCCATGTCAATTTGCCTTATAAGGCTCGCAGCGTTGTAAAAAAATGTTGTGGGGGAACCTTAGGAATATTAACAAAGAGGAACAGGAATCTAGTAAGGACAATCATTTTCATCAAGGATATGCGGTCTACCAACAAAAGAGGGAGACAAATCCATCTTTCTATATCCTCTTCCAAGCTGTTAACAGCACTGCCATAATTTGCCCTAAAGACTTGCTCCGCATCAGGGTGGACCTGTATTTCCAAATATCTCACCGGGTCTGGTGACCATTGATGGGGACATTCTAAAGCTGCCTGCAGTGTGATCGAGGTGAGAGGAAAGATGATAGATTTATCCCAATTTATTTTGAGCCCCGAAATACCACCAAATCTCAATACCTCCCTCATTATTCGAGAGAGGTTGGAGTCAGGTTCCCGAATATACAGCAGCATATCATCTGCATAAGCGGAGACAATAAGATTGTAATTGGGGAAACAAATCCCTCTATGACCTTGAAACTCACGGAGTGCGCTCACCAAGGGCTCTACCTCTACCACATACAGCAGCAGGGACAGGGGGCACCCCTGTCTCGAACATGTAGCTATCTGGATGGGGGAGGAGACAGCATCTTCTACACGCACCCATGCTGTAGATGAGTTATAGAGTACCAAGATCAATTTTAGAAAGATTTCTCCCACTCCCATGCGCCGCAGCACTGCTAGCATGAGTTTCCATTCCACCAAATCGAAGGAATTTTCAGCGTCTAAAAATACTGCTGCTGCCTTAATATCTGGTTTGACATGTTGTAAAACCCCAAAAATTGTACAGAGATTATATGATAGTGTGCACCTGAGACAAAGCCCGCCTGTTCGGGGCCTACGATAGTGGGGAGGAGGGGGCCAATGTGTTGGTCAGAATTTTAGCGAAAATGTTTGTGTCCACATTAATTAATGACAACGGTCTGTAAGATGAGCATTCTTGCGGTGCCTTCCCAGGTTTCAGAATAGTTGCGATGAAGGCCTCTCACATGGAGGGTGGCATTATACCAGTTTCTCCCATTTCTTGGAACAGAGTACTTAAGTAAGGAACCAGCAAATCCCTAAAGGCCTTATAGAAAGACACCGTTAAGCCCATCCTGCACTGGGGCACTCCCATCCTGCATCGAGTTACGTGCTATTCGGATCTCCACCGCTTCAAGGGGCCTCATTAGATAATCCCTATGACCAACCGCAAGCCAGGGCAGTTGGATGTATTCCAAGTGGTTCAATATATCCTCCGTATCAGGTGTAACTTTAGAGCTATACAGGTCTTCGTAATATCTCCCAAATCTATTCACTATATCTACCTGTTCTTGCAGAATGTTGCCGTTCTCCTCAAGTAGCTCATTAACAGTGCCATGATCGCAACGGCAGCAGGCTAACGCCGCTAATACCGATCCCGGTCTGTCGCCATCACCATAGGATCTAGCCATAGCGTATTTCCCCATGTGCTTGACCTCACTATCAGCTTCCTCATGTATTCTTCTAGTGTTTTCTTTAATTGCTCTTAAACCTGCGGGTCGTTCCCACCCAGTGCCTCCCGATCCAGTGCGCCCAATCGATCTTCTAGCAGGGCGAGTCTTCCTCTAATTGAGCGGAGCACTCCAGAGTGCTTATTCATGGCAACCCCCCTTATGAATACATTGAATGCCTCCCAGACCGTGGTTAAATGATCAACCAATCCTATATTAGTGTCAAAGAACTCTGTGATGGCTGCAGCCAACTCAGCTTTAAACACTGTATCTAAGAGAGACTAAGGGGGAAATCTCCACAGGAAAGGGGCGGCCCCAAGCGGAGGGATTTCAATCTGCAGCAATATGGGGCAGTGGTCGGAAAAGGAGCAAGGTAGCTCTGTGTAGGTCCGTACCCGAGGCACAAGTGCCTCCGATATTAGCCAGTAGTCTATTCTAGTGTGTATATCATGGAATGCAGAGTAGTGTGTATACCCTCCTTGCCCAGGGGAGCTGGCCCTCCAAATGTCTACCAAATTCAGTTGTAGCAATGTATATCACCAATACATCTGGCAGCTGCAGAAGGGCGCCTAGAAGGGCCCTTCTAATGGGCAAGCAGGGGGTCTAGAACACAATTAAAATCTCAGCCCTAGAGAAGTGGCAATGAGGGGTTGTCTGTCATGAAGGATAACAATGTATTGTAAAACTGAGGGTCATCATAGTTAGGCCCGTATGTATTGACAATTTGAAAGTTCGCACCCCTGCCGAAGCATCTGGAGATAGTATATCTACCAGCAGGATCCGCCCTGCGTTCTTCAAGTGACATTCCAGATTTTGGGTTTACCCAAGTAAGCACACCCCTCGAGTGCGAAGTGAATCCAGTAGCCTGATATGACCCCAGAAGCCTGTGCCTCATCAGCATAGGGCTATTGGGTGCAAGATGCTTTTCTTGGAGTAAAGCGATGTCCACTTCCTGTCATTTTGCACAACTTCCTAAAATCATTTAGTCCCCTTAAGTTCCATGTCAGGAGCTGCAGCCTACTTCTATGTCCCTGATCCATTCCACTCTGTGTCATTTGATACTACTACAGGAAATGCCTACCCCAGCTGCTATTATGAGAATGGTACCATCATAGCTGACAACCCACATGCTCAGGTGAACTGTAAAAAGAAAAACAAGAGCCCTCCCACGCCAGGCCGACCACAACTGGGCAAAGGCGACCTACTGTCCTCCCCCCTAGAAGATACCAGTACATTCAAAAAGGGAACAACTATTATGCAACATCAAAAACAAATAAACTTAATGTAATTAAGCGCGTAACGCATGGGGGCGGATGTTACCGGCTAATACTCCTGCATTAACCAATTCCGCACTGCCACAAGCCAGTGAGTCGAAGACTTCGCTGGAAGGGGAAAACCCCCTGTGGAGCCCTGCAAGAAATCCCCTATGCTTCGTGCCTCTCACTCAAGGTGGCACCCTCTTTCAGTCCCTTTAGTTCTTGCCTGCACAGATGACAGCTTTAGTTGTTGTCCGCCTTCCTGTTGAGTGATAATTGGGGTGTAGATTAGAGATCCAGGTTGATGAGGGTCTTAAGAGACCCCGATACCAGGTCTGATCACATTGTTAGCTCGTGAAGATGATCCATCAACAGAGATGGAAACCACTTGTGCCCAGCGCCTTCATTGCGATCTTCCTCCACCGGACCTCTCCTACTTTTGCCGAGCATGTCCCAGTCTTTGAGAGCTTTCTGGAGAAACTGTGGGTCTGAAAAATGTTTTGCTTTCCTGTTCACCGTCACCCTCAGCCTCACCGGGTATAGCATTGTGAATTCCATCTTCTGCTCCCTTAGTTTTCGCTTCAGTGGCGCGAAATGCCTTCTGGCCTCCTGTACCCTGAGTGTAAGGTCCGGGAACAAGAAAAGAGAAGAGGCCTCGAATTGTAGGTTGCCCAGCTCTCTCGCCTTCCTCAGCGCCGCATCTCTGTCTCTGTAATTCAGCACCTTCGCTATTACAGGCCCCGGGGGAGTGCCCGGGCGAGGTTTGGGGCCCAGTGAATGGTGCGCCTGCTCAACAACGAACATGGAGGAGGAAAAGCAGAGTGGTGAGCAGCTTTTCAATAAAGGTCTCCATGTTGCCTGTCGGGGTGGATTCTGGAAGGCCAGTAATGCGCAGGTTGCTGCGCTGGGATCTGGCCTCCAAATCCTCAGCTCTATCTTGCAGGTTAAGCAGGGCCTTCTCCATCTGTTTCTGTCCGCTACTGGTGTCAGTTTGCGCTTCTTCAGTTTCGGTGATCCTCCATTCAGCCATGTCGAGTCGCTCTGTATGTTTGTCTACCCTCTCAGACATTCGGTCCATTCTGTAAGACAGGGAGTCTATTTTCTCGTCGATCGCCGACAGGCCTTTCTGCATGGACTCGAGAATTGTTTTGATTTCTCCAATGGGGTCTTTGGTCAATGTGTTAAGTTCTGACGCTGCAGGGTCCCCAGCATCCTCTCTGTGCTTGGATTTGCGCTGTTCAAAACTCAGCTTGGGCTGTGCTTTGTCCGTTTTTCCCATGTTGTCGTGTCAAAGGCCACCCATGAGTTGCGGGATCTGCCAAGCACCACCGTTAGGCTAGAGACCACCAACACCAGTGATGTGGGTCACGCATCTCCTGCAGGGAGTCAAGTAAGGTCTCACGTTGTTTAGAGTAGCACTTGCCCACCAAGCCAGCGGACGACCCAGCTGTCCCACCAGTAGTGCCTTCCCCTAAAGCTCACTCGATCGGATACCTGGCGCAGGCAAATGACAAGCCCCCAGACACTCTGGGCTTAGTAAAGGATCAGGCCTGCCGGTCTAGCTCCTGTAAAAATGTCCGCTCTTCGCAAGTGTCTCAGTGCAGGAGAGGTGCCTTCAGCTGGCCCTGGGTCAGACCGCACAGCCGACTCCTCCCAGATTATTTATTAGGGGCTTAGCGCTGGGGTACCTCACCGTCTTTGCCCCGTGGTGTACTGCAATCAGTAAGGGTGCCCACCAGGTGGCTGCTCTGAGTCACGGCCCAGGCTGCTACCACGAGGGGCGACAGTACCAGCCGGCGTCCGTAGACCAGTGCAAACCTCATGTCTCCCCTCAGGATATGTGTGGTCAAGGACTCCGCAGCCTCACCGGACAGGAGCCTTCACAGGGAGGGAGGTCACGCATCTGTTTCCCAGGTGGAAGCGCCGCCCCCTTAGGCAGCAGTGTCGTAGGAAGCGAGGTCAGTTTTCTCCTGCACAATTGGGATGATCGCCGTGCTTTCAGCAGTTTTGTGTGTACGCAGCTCATCCAACCCAAAGCCTCAGTCGAATTGAGAGCGGGATTTGTGCAGATAATTGCTGGATTGATGTGGCGATGTTGCGGCGTTTGCTTAATCAGCGGCCATCTTTAGGCCAGGCAAGCCCTGCCCCCTTTAGATTACTTACTTTTGAAAGGTTTTCACAAATACATAATTAACATTCAACCCGATTACGCAGTTGATAAAATATTTTCAAACTATAGGTTTTTCTGCAGATTTCAAGCAAGTTATTGTTCACTTAAGTTTAGAAACTAAAGGACTAAAACAGTATCAGGACCTGAAAGAGAAAACTTCCTGATTTCTCCTGGGTCTTGGGGGATGTACCCTGTAGAGAGATACCAATCACTTGTGATTCAAATGAAAGTATAAGTGGGACGGAGTCAGGATGCCAAGATGGCGGTCGCTCTTTCTTGAGCTCCAGCTCAGTTCTGATACTGACCATTAACTTCCCGGTCCTGGGCCAATCGGTGGATCCCCTTAAGTGGTATGTGGTGCAAGGAGCCTGTGGGCTGCTGCCCGAGAGTCCGGGCAGGAATTAATGGGGTCGCTTTGCCCCTGGTGTTAGAGCGAGTGAACAGCTGGAGGATGCAGCAAGATTGCGGCCTCTGGATGAGCTGAGCCAATGCCGTGATTTCTCTCAGGCCGCCTCTAGCCTGGGCAGCAGCGGGGAAGTCCCAAGACATCTGGCAGTCTGGAGAACAGGCAGGGGACCGCAGTGGTGTTTTGGAGTCCCAGAGCAGACACTTCTGTTGTGGCCTGCCTACGAAAGAGGGTCCTGGGGGACTTTGCTAGATGACACTCTGGCCATGATGGGAACAACCGTAAGGAAGGACTGGGATTGCCGTTCGCCGGGGGAGGCCAGTTGTCTGCATCCTGGGCCCTAGGCATGCTGCTTCTTCGACGGAGGTTGGAGCTCGGAGGGTCTCCTCCTGTGGCTCAGCCCGCCACCTGGATGCCTGGAGGTTATGGAATCCCAACACCAGGGAACACACCCATGCATCAGCATCCCATCAGCTCACTATCCTGCATTGATTTATTTCTGTTGCCGGCATCGGACCTCCTACATACAAGGGGATCTCACATTCTGGTCCGAGGCCTTTCGGGTCACTCACCTGTGCTGCTTCAGCTAGCGGACCACTCCCAGGAAGGGGGAATCAGATGTGGTGCCTTAACACTTGGTTTCTCGAGGATCGGACTTTTACCCAGACCTTGCAGACCCAACTAAAGGAATTCCTGAATGCTAATTAAGGAACGTGGACTCACCAGCACAGTGTTGGGAGCGTGAAAAGCCACCATGTATGGTAACGCACAATCATATAGTAGGGGGTAGCGCCCGCATGGCACAGGACCAAATTACGCAATTGGAAAGGTCCACTCTAACCTTAAAGAGAGAGAACCGGGACAGTCTGACCGAAATGCTTGGCCGACTCTTGGCTTTGGAGAGGGCTACTCTGTGCCAGAAGCACTTAGACAAAGCCAAACAACATTGGGAGATATCGATCAGACATGTCTATGAATGGATGAAAAAATTTAGCAAATGTCTCCACTGGCTAGCAACTAAAGAATTAGAATCTAGGGTAGTGCCCATCGTGGCTGGGGAGGATGGTATTCGAGGCGTGACAGGCCCTGACATGGCCTCCTCATTTTTAAATTACTATGCCCTTCTCTATGTCGAGAACACAAGCCTGAAGGGTTGAAGGTAAACTGGTCTAAATCTATCCTAATCCCTCTGCGAGATGACAGGAAAGATGAGAACTGGCACCGAGACCTACCCATAAGTTGCCTCAGCTCCCGATACCTGGGGATTAAAATATCCTGGGACACAGACTTAGCATGGAGCCTTAAATTCAGACACCTAGGTTGAACGTTTCACCTGGACCTGGATAGATAGACCAAGCTGCCGCTCAATCTATATGGGAGAGTAGCCCTGTACAAAATGAGGATCCTTCCACACCTCTTATATACCCTACAGAATTATCCCTTTTCAGTCTCAAATCACTGGCTGGCCATCATTAATGCCAAAGCCCGAACTTTATATGGGCAGACAAGCCTCCCAGGATTTCTCTTCACAAGAATGTCAGATCCTTATTCGATGGAGGTCTGGCCATTGCGGATATTCATCTCTTCTACTGGGCTACACATACATTGGTTGTGAATGACCGGGTGCATGGAGAGTGGGCAAACTCAGCCTTCAGGATGGAAAATGCATGATTTGGCCTAGACAACATCGCAGGCCTGTTATATGGGACTCCTATACCTCAGTCCCTCCAGTAGGTGACCAGAGAGGTGTTTTAACCCTGGAGAGCCACATTGCGCTGGATGGGTTGGGACCGCAAGGTCACACTGGAGACGCTGCTCTAAACAGTTCGGTGGCTCATTCAGGAGATGCAGCTGTAAGGCTTTAGGGACTGGGATAGGATGGGGTATTGAAATTGGACGATGTGTGGGAGGGGGGCAGGGGGGATTACCTAAAATCCTGTGCTACACTTCAAGCAGAATTCTCTCTCCACTCGTCCCAATTTTACCACTATCTCCAATTTTATTGTGTTCCATGAGCCCCGGGAAGCCCTTAAGGCGCTCATGGAATAAAACCCCTTGGAGGTTTGGTTACTCCTGGGGCCAATAGAGAAGGGAGGTATTTTGCAGGTATACAGAGCCCTGGTTAACCACTCGCCCTGTAGCTCTTCACACCTGAGAGCCCATTGGGAGGACTGGGTGGGACCTTTGGAGGATGATGAATGGACTGAAGCCTATATGGTACCACGTACCCTAGCAATATCAGTTAGATTACACCTTATTCAAATAAATGTTCTACACTGCACCTATTTTACACCCAGACAGCAATTAAAAGCGAAGATAATCCTTGAACGCACCTGCAGAAGGCGGCAGGACAATATGGGGTATTTCTTCCATATGGTGTGGGGATGCTCTCCTTTCCAGCGATACTGGCTTGCCATTGCCTAGACTCACTCTGACGTTCTGGGACAAAGAATCTAGGCCTCACCGAAAATTGTATTACTGGGGATTATAGACTAATTGGGGAGACCCAGGGGTGATCAAACCCTGGTGGGGATGCAGACAATCTTGGAAAAGAGAGACACTGCAAAACACTGGAACAGATTGTCAGACGCCCGCTACGAGAATGGAGAGCGGGTGTGGATCACTGTGTAAGAAACCTATTTATATTGCATGGTGATGCCCAAGGAAACATGCCAGCTTGTGGGGCAAATGATGGTCCTTTTATGGATTAGAAGAGTCTTGAAAGTCTGGTGGGTGGAGGGGCACCAGAGGTATTCATTTCTTTTAAGGATCCTTGTTGCAGGTTCCCTGTGTGGACCAGCAATCAGTGTGTTGTTGTTTTGCAAACCTAATATATATGTTTCCTATTAAAAAAAATGAAAGTATAAGTGACACTGCATCAAGAAAGTCATCTTCAACTGACACAGGCATTCTACTAGGAGGACATGGGCAGCTGGCGGAATCCTAGATTTTAGTAGTCTGAATAAAGCTCTTCATATTTTGGACCCTTATAAAAGTATCAAAGTATGAATTAGAGTTGCGTCCCCAGTTGATGAGCAGTTGAAGCAGCTGTGGTCTGTATAGCCTGAGGCAACATATGCTGATGAAGAAAAGGGAATCTGTCTCAGGGGTGTTCACTAATAGTAGTCCCTCCTGGGTAAGTGGACACCTCTAAGGAGATCACAGGTACACCACATGCTGAGGAGGACAGGCCCAATTGGTGAAGTTACCCCAATGGAAAGATCCTCAGCAGGATAAGATGGAAAGAAGCCTGGCAACCTGATTCCCTGTGATGCTGGTACAGCTCACTCTGCAGACATCAGTAGTGTCATTCTCCTTGACAGGCAATGTACCTCAATGTTATGTCCAGAGAGGCCATTCAGGGTGTGTTTGTGAGCTGTTCTTCTGCCCCTTTTGTGCCCTCAAGAACCCCTCTCAGATTGCACACCCACGCCTTTAGGGAAGTCCACTAAGGCATTGTGACCTGAAGACTAATCTATGCTCAAACTTTACCCCAGCATTATTAATGAGCAGAGTAAAAATACGTTTTTGGAGCACCACTGGTAAAAGCTAGCTCCCACATGCTTAATCTTCATAGACCAAGTCTTAAAACTAAAGCCCCCTTCCAAGCTAGTCTAAGTGATAGACCTTATCAGCACCCCACAGCAGACCTTGGTGTAAAGCTCTGTAGGCACCTACAGTCCATGATCGCTTTGCATATTGGGATCAAGCTCAGTGTAGAACATTAAGATTGAAGAAGGAACTTGCTCCATTCTGAAGTTCACCAAGGTAAGCCATGTTAAGACTACTGGATTCCTCCCCTACTTCCACTAAAAGGAGTGTATGTCCAAAAAGAACACATCATCATGTCGGGGAGCTCCATGAAAAAAAGGTTTAACTTATCTTGAGGTGTCCATTGAAGAACTCCTGTGGAAACAATATCATTTTAATTAAGCAGCACTTGTGAAATGACTGACATTTCTCACTGCAAGGCAATCAAGCACAAGGCAAGAGTTTATTTGAAGATCCACAACCTAGGCCTCCAAACAATGCTCATAAGTATAAGCTACAAGGAAACTGAGTAACAATCTGGGAAACCTTTGGCCTACAGCACAAACAAGAGGACTTGAACTGAAGGAAGTCATAAAGGGACATGAAAACTGCTGGATGTCAAAACATTTTGTTAAAATCCACAAAAAAATAAAAAATGAGTTAGCTGTGGAAGAGCCCAACAAAATGGCTGCATAAACTCCAAGGCCCTAACCTCATTTCAACATCTTGGACAAGATCATTGATGAAGTGAGCCCATGTGCCCTTTGTGTGAACTCTGGAGCACCTTGGAAATATTAAGGTCTATTTGATCCAAATTCTTATTGAAAACATGAGGCAGTGCATTCAACTAGATTCCACAGAGGAGTCCTAAAGCAAGTTCCATAGAAGAACAATCAAAGATTACTACATGCGGCGGAAAGCCTGGATGATTAGTCACCGCAGAATCAGATGTGCTGCATAACTGCCCAGTGAGGAGGTGAGTTGCTGTTACTGTTACATATACAGGGTAGGTATGGAAGGATTGACAATGAAAAGAGTAGATACTGCAGTCTGCTGGTGAAGACAACCCTACCTGAACTGCCAATCTTCCCTATTTATTTAGACCAGATGGCCTAACCACTGCCCCTTTGAGAGGAGTGGGGCTTCCTGCTGGTGAACCAATACGTACTGAGGTGGCCTAGAACTTGTTTGGAAAGCTTCTAACAGCAACTCCTGCACGGACAATGCTCATTCTCTCCCACATCTCCCACTTCATTCTGCAAGCTGAGACCTAACCCTCAGCATGGTCAGTGGTGTATACCCAGGTGGGTCGAGCAGCACTTCCTAGGACACCAGAGGTAGACAGAGGTGGTGCTCTGCAAAGGGATAAAAGCAGTAGGAGGTAGGGCTGAAGGCATGGCAGAGACATAAGACATCATGATGCTCAGAAGCCAACGTTGTGAGCTTGGAGCAATTACTGGAACAGGAGACAGGAAATGTGAATACATTCCCCTATTTACCTTATAGGAAAATGCTGTGGTCACCTCTACTTTTTGCTAGATTTTACTGCTGGTTTTTGGACTCTGTACTCTGAGGCACTGCTGTTCAGTGCCCACTGTATGTGCTCTGACCTCTAAAACCATGTCAAATTGGTAAACATTCAATTGGAATATTTAACTTACCGAATAGTCCCTAGTATGTGGTAGAAAGTGTACCCTGAGTCTGTAAGTTAAGTGTCAGTAGTGGGCAACAACACAAATGGTTAAAAGGAAAGATAGTCACTAGCACTCCTATTTATTTGGATGCTTGTCTGCTTTTTACTAAAAGTAAAGCAATATGTTCTATCTATAGCGTGCTGCTATTTATTTATACTGACGATAAATAAATGTCTGAGGAAACAATCCCGAGTGTATTGTAGCACTAAAATTTAACACTCTCTATTTATCTCTAGTCAATACACATTACGTCTCCTGGTAAGAATGTAACTCTGTGTTGGGTAAATAAACTTAATATTAAGATCCTTAATTATAAAACCAACAGTAAAACTGTGCTTTCCTGGATAAGTTGAAGCATTTGTACAGAATGCATCTACATCTGTATTATAGGAAACAGCTTAAATCGATTTTATCCTTCAAACCCAGCGGTTCCATAGTTTGGTATTTGTTGATGAGGATTACCTCTCGTTGTGATAAGTGCTGGCTAGAATCCCTCACTTCTTTCCTTACTATTTTTTCGATCACCATGAAACTAACTTGAGAGATGTTGTGTTGGTGATTGAGCCAGTGTACTACAAGATTAGAGTCCGTATTTTTATTCCATATCATGCTCTTATGTTCTTCAATTCTTACTTTGATTTTCCTTTCTGTTTTCCCTATGTACATAAGTCCACCGGGACATTTGATGCTGTAAATGACATAACTAAAATTACAATCTGCTGTAAAACACAGCGTGGTCTTTTCTCCGGTTCTAGGGTGACATATAAAGTTTTGTTGCATGACATTATTTCAGTGAGTGCAGTTGTTATATTTCCTCATGCCTCTGTGCTGAATGTTGTTCAAATTAAAACTTCTTGTGTATGCAAATATAGGTCTTTCTCTGAAGATATTATTGAAATCGTCCTCTTTTTGAAGCAATTCCCATCTTTTTAGGACAATTTTTTTAATGTTAGGAGACCTCGTTGAAAATTCAGACACGAAAACATTCCGATTACTGGTAGTTTGTTTGGGTTTGATCACTAACAGATCTCTCTGTTCAATGGCTGCTGCTCGAGATTCGGCTTTGTCAATGCAATCCGGAGGATAGCCTCTTTCATGGAATCTTGTCTTTATTCGATCAAGATCATGTTGATAAGCTTCTGGTGTGGACGAGATCTTTTTCATACGGAGAATTTGGGAAAATGGAAGATTGCAGATAAGTTGTGGAAGATGAAAACTTTGATATAGTAGCATATTGTTTCTGTCAGTAGGTTTAACATAGGTCTGTGTCTGAATCATGGAATTCTTTTTAATGATCATAACATCCAAAAATTGCAGTTCTTGGTAACTAATATGGTGTGTAAATTTAATCCTGATGTTTTTGCTACTAAGTTGACTTGATGTTGATTTCGAGTGTGGTTAGGGTTCCAGACCATATTAAAAAAATTTCGTTGATGAATCGACGATACATAACTAGCTCTTGGTTCCATTCATCACTGGACAGAATGTATTCTTGTTCAAATGCTGCCATGAAAATAATGGCGTATGTGGGAGCTCCCCCGAATCCCATGCTGGTACCACTAATTTGTAGAAAATAATCATCTTCAAAACGAAAATAGCTGTGCTGACGACAAAATAACAGCAGCTCCAGCAAAACGATTTTATTTGCTTCAATTAGATCCATTTGTAGTAGGGCCCATTCAACTACTTCGATTCCTTCTTTAAGAGAAATAGACGTGTAGAGAGAGGTAACGTCTATGGGACATAGTATCCATTGTTGACTGTTGGTGGTGTCCAAAGAGTTTAGTTGATTCAAGAAATATGTGGTATCTTTGATATTGGTTTTCCATGTCATGACGAAACTTTGTAAAAAATAATCAATGTATTTGCCTAACGGTTCAAAGATAGAAGCTACTCCTGAGACTATAGGTCTAAAAGAGGATCGGTGGGATGCTTGTGTATTTTTGGTAGCATGTACCGGTGGGGCTGCTTAGGATTGAGTTTAGTCAGATTTTTAGGGAAATCCAGTCCATGGTTTCGGCATGTTCCAATCTTTGCTCCAAGACTTTAGCAATTTCATTGGTGGGATCAGTTTCCACTCTCAGATAGGTGGATTCATCTCTAAGATGTTCTTTGACTTTTCCTTGATAGTATGTGGTGTCCATAATAATAAGGGCACCAGCTTTGTCTGCTTGCTGGAACGTGAGTTCTCTTTTGTTGGCTAACTGTTGTAGCGTTCTTCTCTCTTCCTTCGTGAAGTTTTGTCGTTTGAGTGATTTAAAGTTCAGTGCTCGTAGCTCTTGATGAACCAATGTTTTGAATAAATCTATAGTTTTGTGTGAAGTTGGTGCAGTGTATTTGTGTTTTTGGGGTTAAACTCAATATAATCTAGAGTTTCAGATGTTATGTTATCGGTAATCACGTTCTCAAAAAAATGTCTAATTTCCGCATAAACCTGAAAAAAGCAATTTTAGTTTCTGGTAGGTTGGAATTATGTGTTGGCACAAATGACGTGCCTTTGTCAAGAACATCTAGTTGTTTCTTGGTTAAGTCGATAGAAGATATATTAATCACTATGTCCTTTGGCTTGTCCTTTCCTTGTTTTGGTGCGCTTACATTGCTTTTCTGGGCTCCTTGATCTGGAGGTTGTGATGGTTGTTGGCCTTTGGATAAAAAAGATTCAGCAGCAGTTGTCGGGGGTTGTTGGGTTATGTCTGTACTCTCTTGTTGACTGGTAGATGGTATTCCAGAGTCCTCTCTGAGTAGAGGTGGGCTTGTTGCTGATAATTCACGGTCTGATACTACGCTCTCTTCTGAAGAGGTGTATTGTTTCTTAGTAGGACGATGCTGAGCGTACATTTCTGCCCAAGTATACACTTTGTTTCAACGGTATTCTATTGTATACCGTTTAAATTTTCTTAATTTCCTTTCTGGAAGGTCATTGCCATAACTTTCTAATTTGTTATTAATTTGTTCCAAATTTTTGGACCAATCATCAGCATCCATCCTTGTGGATGAATCTCTTTGGGTGTTAAAAATTTATTTTTCCAGTTCTTTAATGGATTTTGACAATTCTTCTATAATTAAAAGGATAAGATCTAAAGAGCACTTATTGAGTACAGCATGCCATTTGTCCATAAAATGTTTATTGTGCTGTAGGCGAAAAAGTAGCGGTTTAATAGCCAGCCTTAAACCTCTTGGGATGCGTTGGTGCTTATGATATTGAATAAGTGTTGAGGCATGAAGCCTTTGGTTAAGTTCACGGTGCATGATGAATTCCAAATGTCGAAGTTGTTGAACTGTTTACCCTTGGTGAGACTCAAAGGATTTAGTGGCCTTAATGAGGGCATAAATCTCAGTGGCTTGTTCATTAGTGAATGCTTTGGTTTCGGCTCGATTTTCAGTGGTGCTTGCTATGCTTTCAAATTAAGCCATGTTCTAAAGTGGTGGGTGCTGGTGACCGGTGTGGGCAGTTACGACTATTGAATAAAAGGAAAGATAGTCACTAGCACTACTATTTAATTGGTTGCTTGTCTGCTTTTTATTAAAAGTAAAGCAATATGTTCTATCTATAGCGTGCTGCTAGGTGTCAAAGGGCTGCCTGTCCCTAGGTTGTCTGAATCAAAGAGTGTAGGTGCGAGACACACTGTTACGACCTGGACCGAGCGCACAGCTGAAGTGGATCTATTTCAAACTCCTTATATGAATATTATGACACAAGTTCAACTCTTGTATACAAAATAATTGCACATCAAATCATCTTGAGTTTATCAATACTAATGTAATTTCAGTGTTCATTGATATATTTGTATCTTATTTTTCATATCTTCTGTATTTACATATTATTCAATGACAAAGTCATTCCTTCATGACTGAATTCACATACATGTTTCATAAATCATAAACTTGTTGTAATGATTACATTAATGATGTTAACATGAACATACTAATAACAGCGATTGATGGTGGTGGTCCCAATGCATTTCGGGACATGTAGTCCCTTCTTCAGGGGACACTGTAAATAAAAAGATATAGAAACAGGACATAAGATATAATTGCACATTTCATCATATCATAATGCCATTATTATAATTCTGCCAGATTCATAGTATAAAGCCAACTGAAAAAAATATTTAGAGTCACACCAGTAGCCACATGTGACTTGTGTAGAAATTAAATGTCTGAATACAGTTTCCTACGAGTGCTCTGTTATTGTTGAGATAAAGATAGTAGAGGTTAAGCATGTGTAAAAAACGCGAAGTGCAAGTTATTAGATTTAAATTTCTGTGTGATACAAACAAAAATGAAAGAAACACAAATTCACGTTGGCGCGCAGAAAGGAAAATCAAAGTAAAAATTGGAGTACATAAGAGCATGATATGGAATAAAAATGCGAACTATAATCTTGTAGTACACTGGCTCAATCACCAACACAACATCTCTCAAGTTAGATTAATGGTGATCGAAAAAATAGTAAGCAAAGAAGGGACGGATTCTAGCTAGCACTTATCACAACGCGAGGTAATGATCATCAAAAAATACCAAACTATGGAACCGCTGGGTTTGAACGATAAAATCGATTTAAGCTGTTTTCTATAATACAGATGTAATATCTTTAGTCCATATTCACATATGTGCTAGTCAGTACCACCTGCATTCTGTACAAATGCTTAAACTTATCCAGGAAAGCACAGTTTTACTGTTGGTTTTATAATTAAGGATCTAAAGTTATTATAAGTTTATTTACCCAACACAGAGTTGCATTGTCACTAGGAGACTTAATGTTTATTGACTAGAAATAAATAGAGAGAGTTAAATGTTAGTGCTACAATGCACTCAGGATTGTTTCCTCAGACATTTATTTATCGTCAGTGTTTCTATGTACATTGTTCAGCTGGCTTTTGTTTGTTTTTGTTTTTAGCACCCGTTTGGCATGTACATAGGGGATTGTTTGTACATTTTTCAGCTCTTTGTTGTCCTTAATACAACTTTATTCATGTGTACCATACTAACCACACCAAGATGGCCGTGGTGCACTTCTCTTCACCTAATACTCCAGTTGCCTATTTCTAGTAGTTTTCACATGACCAGGAACCACTATATGGTTCACAGCATTTTGTAACCGCAGTTTAATGACTGCAGCAATCGAGCGTTAGAGCGGTATCTTGTACACTGACTCCAGCACCCTTTGTAAAGGTGAGCGTTTTTGTAGTAATGTTACGTTACACTGGCACTCATGTAAATCACGTAAATCACTGTATCGAGTAACCACTCAGTTTCATTTTTTTAGATTCGATAATTTGTGAGCAGATATATACAGGTATGTTGCGTTCTTAGCACATATTCACCCCGTCTCCCGGCAGCTTGATACTGCACGTTTTTTTTGCTCACAATTTATTTGTTGTTTTTCTTGACTATTTGGAGTACAGGTTTATTTCTGTGTGGCTTTTCCTCATCACGTGTTTTCACGAAGGTCAGCATCTTTGTTTTATCGTGCATGAACTATAGCACAATCACTTTGGTTTCAAATAACTAGGTCACTGTTATCGATATCTTTACACCCGGATAAGTGTAACTACCGGGAGTTTTGTCCCATGTATATTAATAGCCTGCATGCGGATTGTGAGCATGCTAAGTTTACTTTACCTCCACACGCGGCAACGTGAATTTATGTTTTTCTTTCATTATTGTTTGTATCACACAGAAATAGAAATCTACTAACTTGCACTTCGCATTTTTACACATGCTTAACTTCTACTATCTTTATCTCAACAATAACAGAGCACTCATAGGAAACTGTATTCGGACAGTTACGTTATACACTAGTCGCATGTGGCTACTGGTGTGACTCAAAATATTATTTTCAGTTGGCTTTATACTATGAATTTGGCAGAATTATAATAATGGCATAATGATATGATGAAATGTGCAATTATATCTTACATCCTATTTCTCTATCGTTTTATTTACAGTGGCCCCTGAAGAAGGGACTACATGTCCCGAAATGCATCGGGCCCATAACCATCAATCTCCATTATTAGTATTTTCATGTTATCATTAATGTAATCATTACAAGTTTATGATTTATGAAACATGTATGTGAATTCAGTCATGAAGGAATGACTTTGTCATTGAATAATATGTAAATACAGAAGATATGAAAAATAAGATACAAATATATCAATAAACATTGAAATTACATAAGTATTGATAAGCTCAAAATGATTTGATGTGCAATTATTTTGAAAGCTACATCTGCCAGGGAACACTAGGTTTTGAGAAACCACTATTCGCTCACAGAAGAGGGAGGAATCGCAAGGACATGCTGGTCCACATCCGTCCAAAACCAAACTTACCACCGCCACTTTCAAAACATGGAATACAAGGCCATTTCCCATGCAGTAACTGAGCCAGCTCCCATCTAACAAAAAGGAGCAAAAATTAATATTCAGCAATGGAACCAAATGGGAACAACGGGGAATGACTAACGGTAGTAGTCAATGAAACACAGGAGTCCGCTGCACTCCAAAGGTGAATGAAGGTATTCTAATAGGTACTTCAAGGAAAGTTCGATCTTTTAGGGTGATCAGGATACAGCCCCTACTGTCCTGGAGGGGCGGAAGATATAGAAAACGTGAAGGACCTTGTAGGCACAGGGTGGATAACCTGAGCACTCCTATGTGCTAAAAAAGGCAAATGTATCCAAGGTTGTGTGACTATTCAAAGTTTTAATCACTTTGTGTCATTATGTGAACAGTTTTTCAATTCAAAAGGTCTCCATGTTGAAGAAATGAAAATTGAGAATATTTTACACATTGGTTTCCAAATATTCCAATAAATGATTCATGACGTCATATTAGTAATCCAAGTCCCCAATGCATTTCGAGCGGGATGCTCTTCGTCAGGGGGTTAAAGTGGTTCAGAAATGTGAGGTTAAACGGAGCGTCACAAGTTGAAAACACTGTAAGCCGCCATCAGGAAGATGCGGAGGTGACACTTCCGCATCTTCCTGATGGCGGCTTACGGTGTTATACATCTTTTTACAGGTAGCGAATCTGCACGTGTACCCAAACGTTCCTGAGGCTCATGAGGCATTGGATTTGACCCATAACAGTATGCCTTTTCATTTCCTTTTCCTCCTTATTGCCTCTCACTATATCTAAACCCTGAATATTATCACCACCATAAAAGAAAAGAAATGGAAAAGAACTCATTCTTAGAGTGTGTGCTTTATGTTGAGTGTATTGTATGTCTTGTACATGTCCCTTTTTCACGCCATTCACGAATTTACAAGTAAAATGACATTTCTGTCTAGTGATCGGAGCCCGCACAATGATTGTATTTTTTCCACAGGTCACTGCGCCTAGTGTTTAATTTAAAGGAGCGGACCACCAGAAAATATTTTTTGTCCTCTTCCTTTACAGGTCGACATTCTGCGACTATTGAATCATCTCGTAGGTACATATCACGACCTGCACTAGATTTCACTTTTGTAAATAACTACATGTTTAAACTAGAGATACGTGAGTAAGGTGGGGATTTCTGTACCCTGTCCTGAAGAAGGAGCTTAGTCTCCGAAACATGTTGCCACACACACATGGGAGGTAGTGCACATAGTCTTGCATAATACACCTCCATTTTTCTGCACGTTTTAAATAGCGCCAGCCCGGGGGCAGATTAAAATAGTTTTTTTACCCCACGAGCCAGGCCCTTTTTAAACATCACTCGCTGTATAAACCTCACCACTCACGCACATAGATACCTTCAAACAAACCACACATAGTCTAAAAAGTGCTCCCGCGTAGTCGCGGGTCGAAGCACGCCGCATCCCGTAGAGGGGTGCGAAGACCCCAATGATGAAGCATGACACCAAGGGTCCTTTTGGTGTGTGAGAGGTATTTTACAACACAGGGTACTCCCAACCTGAGTAGGGAAACCCTTCCTTAGTGGATTCCTCTTGTTTATTTACTACTGACTAGGGAGAGCGAATCCATCTATATACTCTCTCTCCCCTCTTTGTTAATTTTGCAATTATTTTGTATACAAGAGTTGAACTTGTGTCATAATATTCATGTAAGGAGTTTGAAATAGATTCACTTCAACTGTGCGCTCGGTTCAGGCCGTGACAGTGTGTCTCGCACCTACACTCTTTGAACCACACAAATGGTGCCACCACTAAAGAGAACACCAGCAAACTGGCTGTGTAGGTTTAAACTGCAAATTCGACCGGTAAATTGACCACTTTTTGACAGACTTAACCCCTTGTTTTGTATATTAATAAGTCAGCCCTAAGTAGGTCTTAAATTCCCATAAGGCAGAGTGCAAGATATGTAAAGGTAGGACATACGGACGTTTAATGGTAAACATGTCCTTACGGTTACAATGCGCTAAACCCTATTTTTGAAGTAGCAGGATTTGCTGTTCCATAGGAAAGCACTGGGGTACTTTATTAAAGTTAAACATTTATCTCTGCCTAGGAGCTAGGAATGTCATTCTTGGACTTTTAAACATATTTATTACAAACCCAATTCGCAAAAGGTCATTTTAAAAAGTTAACTTACCTTGCCTAATACCTCTACAGACCCATTTGCTTAAGCTTCCAGCTGTCACATAGGAGCTAAAATACTCCTTGATTAACTGTGAATAGGCTCCCAGAGCTGAGACAAAGGCCTTGGGTGTTGGGAGAAGTTGAAGTTTTCCTGACAGGATGGCATGGGGATTATGCCCAGCCTACCCTGTCCCTGGCAGATGTAGCTTTCACCTGGGCAAGCCTTCCCTTTGTCTAACAAGCTGGTCAGGCACCAATCCCAGTAAAAGAGGACCTGCCCCTGAACTGGTTTTGAGAGACCACAGAGGAGGTGGGTGCTGCTTTCCCGTGTGGGTCACACCTCTAGGGTTGGTACAGGGGCTCTGAACAAGGGAAGAAAGGGTCAGCTATGTTAGATTTAGGTAGAGAAGGGACCTCTGCGATTATTTGCAGTAGGGCACACAGGAACTGCAGCAACAGTGTGTAGGGATGCCCTTAGGAACTTTTCCCGTTATGGCTAGGGAGGGGCCAAGGGTCACCGCCACCAATAAACTAGTGGCAGGCATAAATGTGGCAGCTCAGGTAACTTCAGAATATTGCTTGACCTGTGGAAGACACAAAAAAGATTCACTTGCTGTTGTGACCGAAGAACTGAACCTGCTCCCATCTGTACCCAGGACAAAGAAGTGGGCTCAAAGGGCCAGCTGCAAGAAGATCACTTTCCTGAAAGAGACCAGCTGGTGAGTTTCAACTGGACCAGCACTGGACCCCGATATCTGCTTCTGATGGACAGACTTCTGCCCTCTAATTGCTGTTTCTGAGGTCCTGGAAACTTGGCTGGTGTCCTGCCTAACCCTAAATCCTGAGACTTTGAGCATTTTTCCAGAATGTTTGCCTTGAGAAGGGACGGAAGGCCGGGACCAACCTGCCAAACCAATCCACCAAGGGTGCATCACTGGTGTGCCTGACTTAGCTGCAGCTCTGGCTAAGTTCTTCTCCGCAGCAGCAAATCTGATTCAGCAGACCCGACGTTGACAGATATCCAATGACGTTGAACCCACTTCATCTACAGCCTGCAGTGTTGCCCCGCTGACCTGTTAACGGTTTTTGGTATTTCAAAATACCTTACACATGCTCTAAAGTAAAGAATGTCTGTTCTCTGCCGTAACTACCAGGGGTTGAGCTCAGGTTTATATGACTGAAACCTTTACTGGATCTAACAGGAATAGTGACATTATTAATTGTGGGTGGCCTACACTCTACCCCAACTAAAAATCCACTTTCTCCCATATCTCTACTACCCAATTTTACAAATGCAGTTTAGAAAAAGAGGGGTGTCCTTTTAAGAAACGTAAAAGAAATTACAAGATCTGAATTTTAAATTTGCAAAGTGGTGCCTAATAATTGGTATTTGTTTTCAACACCAAAAGAGGGATTCTGTGTATGGCAGCCTTTGAAGAGGTTGAGAGGGTGAAAATAAACACTAAATACTGATGAACAAGAGATGGAGGACAGTGATCAATCAATCTTAAGAAACCTAATTTAGAAGGATGGTGGAAACTAATGAGACCAGAAAAGGTTTTGTGATGAAGAACAATGGCAACTGAAAGACCGACTGCAGCAAGTGAGACTTTAAGACTTGTGGTCAATAGGGTAAGGTAAGGCCTTACTGCTGTGAGCTAATAAACAAGTCCAATCACTGAGTGATCTATAATGTAGGAGAGTTTTTCATAGCTCCAGGGTTTATAGATGAACGTTATTAGGGGACGTCAATTTGCTAGGGGATTCCAGGTTGCATTTACTTGGTAACTGTTGGACAGGCCACGTGAAGGGCCGCTCTCCCCCGGCTCGACCAGGCCCGAGCCCGGTCACGCAAGTACCACACACCACCATTGCACGTCCTCCGTCCCCTCAGGGACCCCTGCCTTCAAACATATCGACCTCGTGGGCCCGATCCATTGCCGGCCCGCGCGGCCAGCCTGGGCCGCCATCTTGGACACTTCATCACGAGGCCGCCTGGCCCCCGATTGACCTCAACCCTGGGCCTAGCCTGGCCTCAGACATTCCGGCACCACCCTCCACCCAGGAGGTGAGCGGGCTACTTGGCAAGTCAATGGGAGAAAGAGGTGCCGATGGCTCTCCCCCGCCAAGTGCCGCTCGCCCATCACCCCCCCGGGCGCTGGCTCCACCCCCCTGCTGGGTGTCTGGACTCCCTCATCCCGGACCTCCCGACCTCCAAGTGCGAGGGTCCGGACATCAAAGCACGCCAGCCCTATAACTGGGGCAGCTCCAGAGCAGGAAGGCAGTTGTATCTTGGAGTCGAGAGACGTAAAGAGGAACTCATCCTGGACGGACTACTGGCGCTGCCGTAGCTCTGTCCTGTGCACCATCATCCTGCCTGTTGGCGCTGCCACAGCCGTCGTAACCTACAGTCTTCATCGTCGTCGGGACCTGCTGGCGTGGCCGCGGACCGTTGTAACCGTCACCTTTCACCGGGACCTGCAGGCTCCGCCGCGGACCGTCATCTTTCCTTCATCCATCTCGGGACCTGCTTGGCTCCTCCACGGCCCGATCATCTCAACGCCGAGCTCGAGGATTGAGAGCTACTTCGTACTCATTGGTAATTAAGACTGTCCCGCTACCCCTTTCCTCAGCCAAAGACTTGAGTCGAGGGGACCCCTGAGTCCAGACCTCCTTGTATCATACCATCGTAAACCTAAGAATTGCATATAAAGTCTCGTTAACCTTCAGTCTTGTGTGGTGTCCGTCTGTGGGGGGGAAGTTACTTGTCTGTACAGTCGTTGGAGGCGGCTCTCCCCGGAGACCTCTCCCCGTAATCTCGGCCGACCTTCCCGGTCCGTCTAACATTGGTGGCCAGCGACGGGATCCGAATCACCGCATAACGTACAGAGAGTAGCTCACCCCACAACGAACCACAATGACAACTAAAGAAAGCGGATCAACTGAGAAGTTCCAAAGGGAAAAACTAGAGGAATACAGTCATCGTGAACTAAAGCAGTTCTGCATCGAACTAGGTATCGCTACCACCGGACTAAGCACCAAGGACGATTTTAAGCATGCCCTAGAATCTTGGGCAGAGACCAGGGATGCCGAAGCCCCTGAGCAAAGCACCGCGAACAAAACCAGCACGGCCCCGGAAGGGCAAAGAACCGGTCTCTCGCAAGACGAAATCCAAGAAAGAGAAAAAACCCGACTACACGAGCTAGAAATGGCCAGACTCAAGATGGACGTAGAACTCAAATTGGCCGAACAAAAAATCAACTTAGAGCACCTACGTCTCCGAGAAGAAAGAGAGGAGAAACAGAGACAAAGGGAGCTCGAGGAAAAGAAACTGGCGTACGAGCACGAACGGAACCTAGCCGAGATCAACCTGCGCAAACAGAATAAAGAGTTAGGGGTGCCCGAGAGACCACACACCCCAGGGACCACGGACAAAAAGGTACACATCCCCAAGGATGTGGTCCGAGAATATTTCCGAGAAGACGACATCCAGCAATGGTTTAAGGCCTATGAAATCGCTATGACTGCACACCGGATCGATAGAAACGATTGGGGAGCCGGCCTATGGGGCAGATTCCTCAATGAGGGCCGCGATACCCTGTTACAGCTCCCAGACCACCAGATGACCTCCTACGACCATATGAAAGCGGCCCTCCTCACCCGCTATGGCCTCACGCCCGAGATGTACCGTCAGAGGTTCCGAGACTGCACACGCATCCCGGGTACAACTTGGGTGGACTATGTCACGTACTTTAGCCGAGCTTTCGAAGGCTGGATCAAAGGAAACAACGTCACGACCTACGAGCAGCTGTTCAATCTGATGGTATGGGAGCATCTGTCCAACAATTGCTTCATTGAACTACGCCAACACCTCCTCGACAGCAAGTTAACCGATCCCCGGCAGCTCGCAGCCGAAGCTGACCGGTGGGAGATCACCAGAGTGGGCCGGAATGGGTCCTACGAGCAGAGCAGGAACAACCATGGTCACTACCGACCCAGAGGAGGAGGAGGGGGCCAAGGGCGAGGAAGAGACAACACTCCGGCCGCCCCCGCTACCAGCACCACCCCCCCGGCCAACCGGGGCAGCACCCCGGCGCGACCGGGGTACAGAGCCAATGTCACGTGCCACCGATGCCAACGAGTCGGCCACTACGCAAACGACCCAAGCTGCCCGCAGTATCAGAGTCCAAAACCCCGCCAAGTGGCCGCCGCGGCACTAGGGGAAGAACAGATCTCCGAGGAACAAGAAACAGGCGAGCAAGAGTATCAGGAGTGGGAGCCAGCCGCCATGACTCTCGCGTGCTTAGGGGGAAGAGACATGGTCCCGCGGGTCCCCCTACCCGCTAACACCCAGAAGTACAGCCAATGGGTGAGCATCAATGGACAACGGGCCGAAGCCCTTCGGGACACCGGGGCCAGTGTGACAGCCGTCCGCTGTCACCTGGTGACCCCAGAACAATATCTACCGAACATTCTCTGCCCTGTGCGATCAGCCGACAACTCGGAAAGTCTGTGTCGGATGGCCTGCGTCCCCTTTGAATGGGGAGGGGTCTCCGGCATGTTGAAGGTGACGGTCCGAGACGACGCCCCCGTGGACTGCCTCCTCGGAAATGACCTAGAGAGCTCCCCGTGGGCAGCCGTGGAGCGAAAAGAACACTTGGGGATGTTAGGCGTCCCGGACTGGGCGTGCGTCACCACCCGGTCCATGGCCGCCCGTGCCAACCATCACCCGGAAGAACCAGAATGGCCGGCGCCACCGCCTCCGGTCGCCCCAGCCGAGACCTCCGACCATGACACCCCCCTCGAACCTGCTCAACCTTCCGACCTCGCTAACCTTGACCAGTGGGCCCAAGAGGGGGGGCCCACCCAAGAACAATTTCGCCAGGAACAGAAGACCTGTCCCTCCCTAGAGGGACTTCGCCAACAAGCGCTCGCCCAAAGCGCAGGGGATACCTCCGGAACTCATTGGGTCTACTGGGACAGTGATCTGTTGTACAGCGAGCAAAGAATCGCCGAGCTGGGGGCCAACCGAGTACTAGTAGTGCCCCTCCGCTTTAGAGACTTTCTGCTAAACCTGGCCCACGATGTCCCCCTGGCAGGGCACCTGGGACAAGATAAGACCTACAGTCGCCTAGTGACCCACTTCTTCTGGCCCAAAATGAGAAACGATGTGCACCAGCATTGCCGATCTTGCCCCACGTGCCAAGCCAGTGGGAAGAGCGGCCGCAAACTAAAGGCCCCCTTGCAACCTTTTCCAGTAGTCACGACCCCATTTGAGAGGGTCGGAATAGACATTGTGGGACCCCTGGACCCGCGTACAAAACAAGGCCATCGCTTCATCCTGGTGCTAGTGGACCACGCCACCCGCTACCCTGAGGCTGTTCCTCTCCGGACCGTGACAGCCCCAGTGGTCGGCCGGGCCCTGATGGGGATCTTCTCCCGTGTAGGGTTCCCCCGAGAAGTCGTCAGCGACAGAGGCACGAACTTTATCTCTAAATACATGAAATCCCTCTGGCAACAGTGTGGGGTCACCTACCGATTCACGACCCCCTATCACCCCCAAGGGAACGGACTTGTTGAGCGGTTCAACCGCACGCTAAAGGGAATGATCGGGGGATTGGAAGAGCCCCTCCGTCGCCAGTGGGATGTGCTGCTACCGTGCCTCCTCTTCGCCTACCGAGAGGTCCCACAGAAATCCCTAGGCTTCAGCCCATTTGAATTGCTATACGGGCACCCAGTGCGGGGGCCGCTCAGCCTGATCAAGGAAGGCTGGGAGATGCCTCCGGCCAAGAACCCTCCAGATGTCTTCCGGTACCTCCTCACCCTCCGCAACCAGTCCCGGCGGTTCAGAGACCTAGCAAAAGCCAACCTAGAGGCCAGTCAAGAGGACATGAAAAAATGGTATGACCGGAACGCCTCATCCATTGAATTCGAACCGGGACAACAGGTATGGGTAATGTCCCCCACGGAGCCATGCGCCCTCCAAGACAAATGGGCGGGGCCCTTCAAGGTAATCGAGCGCAAGGGCCCTGCCACCTATCTGATCGATATGGAGTCCTCCCGGAACCCACTCCGAGTTCTCCACACCAACAGACTGAAACCCCACTTTGCACGAACAGAACTCAGCCTACTGATGGCCACAGACAATGGGGTTGAAGACGACTCCGAGCCTCTCCCTGACCTCCTGCGGACCCAGGAGCAGGACGGCTCCGTGGATGGGGTCCGACTCTCGGAGACCCTCACCAGAGAACAACGCCAAGAGTGCCAAGCCCTCCTGTCACAGTTCGCCAGTCTGTTCTCCCTCACCCCAGGTGTCACTTCCTGGTGTGTGCACGATGTGGACACCGGCGACAGCTCTCCTATCCGCCACCGGGCCTACCGCGTACCTGATCGGGTACGGGCCTGCATCCAGGCAGAAGTGGCCAAAATGCTCACGCTCGGGGTCATCGAGCCCTCAGACAGTCCATGGGCCAGCCCGGTCGTACTGGTCCCCAAAGCAGCCGCCCCCGGAGCCACACCAGAACTCCGGTTCTGCGTCGACTACCGGGGCCTGAATGAAGTCACCAAAACAGACGCACACCCCATCCCCCGGGCAGATGAACTGGTCGACCGAATGGGAGCTGCCCGCTTCCTCAGCATCTTCGACCTGACAGCAGGTTATTGGCAGATCGGCCTCACCCCCCGAGCACAAGAACGTTCTGCCTTCTCCACCCCCGATGGCCACTACCATTTTACGGTCATGCCCTTCGGCATGAAGAATGCCCCAGCGACTTTCCAACGGCTCGTCAATCAGGTCCTGGCGGGGCTCGAAGGGTTCAGCGCCGCCTACCTCGACGACATCGCTGTGTACAGCCACCATTGGACCGAGCACCTTCACCACCTCCGAGCAGTGCTGCGAGCCCTTCAGCGAGCTGGCCTCACGATCAAGGCCAGCAAGTGTCAAATTGGACAAGGGTCTGTGACCTACCTCGGACACCAGGTGGGAAGCGGCCTAGTGGCCCCTCTACAGCTGAAAATTGCCGCCATCCAGAACTGGCAGCCCCCTATCACCCAAACCGAGGTACGAGCCTTCCTGGGCCTCACGGGCTATTACCGAAGGTTCGTGAAAGACTATGGTACCATAGTGGGGCCTCTCACAGAACTCACGTCAAAGAATCAGCCTAAGAAAGTGAACTGGACCTCAGAGTGTCAAACGGCATTCGAACAGTTGAAGGCCGCCATGTGTTCCGCCCCTGTGCTCCAGGCCCCCGACTACAGCCGGGAGTTCATCGTCCAGACGGACGCCTCCGACCAGGGCATTGGGGCGGTCCTGTCTCAAGTGAACACCGAAGGCCTCGATCAACCGGTGGCCTTCATCAGCCGGAGACTCCTACCACGGGAGCAACGCTGGAGCACCATAGAGAGGGAAGCCTTCGCGGTGGTATGGGCCCTCAAGAAGCTCCGGCCCTACCTTTTTGGCACCCACTTTCGGGTGCAGACCGACCACCGACCCCTGCAGTGGCTGATGCATATGCGGGGGGAAAACCCAAAGTTGCTACGCTGGTCCATCTCCCTGCAAGGTATGGACTTCACAGTCGAACACCGGCCCGGGCCAGATCACGCCAACGCAGATGGCCTGTCCCGGTTTTTCCGCCTCGACGAGGAGAGTCCCCAAGAGGATGGGTAGCTCTCCCCGCCTTCAGCTGGGGGGGACGCATGTTGGACAGGCCACGTGAAGGGCCGCTCTCCCCCGGCTCGACCAGGCCCGAGCCCGGTCACGCAAGTACCACACACCACCATTGCACGTCCTCCGTCCCCTCAGGGACCCCTGCCTTCAAACATATCGACCTCGTGGGCCCGATCCATTGCCGGCCCGCGCGGCCAGCCTGGGCCGCCATCTTGGACACTTCATCACGAGGCCGCCTGGCCCCCGATTGACCTCAACCCTGGGCCTAGCCTGGCCTCAGACATTCCGGCACCACCCTCCACCCAGGAGGTGAGCGGGCTACTTGGCAAGTCAATGGGAGAAAGAGGTGCCGATGGCTCTCCCCCGCCAAGTGCCGCTCGCCCATCACCCCCCCGGGCGCTGGCTCCACCCCCCTGCTGGGTGTCTGGACTCCCTCATCCCGGACCTCCCGACCTCCAAGTGCGAGGGTCCGGACATCAAAGCACGCCAGCCCTATAACTGGGGCAGCTCCAGAGCAGGAAGGCAGTTGTATCTTGGAGTCGAGAGACGTAAAGAGGAACTCATCCTGGACGGACTACTGGCGCTGCCGTAGCTCTGTCCTGTGCACCATCATCCTGCCTGTTGGCGCTGCCACAGCCGTCGTAACCTACAGTCTTCATCGTCGTCGGGACCTGCTGGCGTGGCCGCGGACCGTTGTAACCGTCACCTTTCACCGGGACCTGCAGGCTCCGCCGCGGACCGTCATCTTTCCTTCATCCATCTCGGGACCTGCTTGGCTCCTCCACGGCCCGATCATCTCAACGCCGAGCTCGAGGATTGAGAGCTACTTCGTACTCATTGGTAATTAAGACTGTCCCGCTACCCCTTTCCTCAGCCAAAGACTTGAGTCGAGGGGACCCCTGAGTCCAGACCTCCTTGTATCATACCATCGTAAACCTAAGAATTGCATATAAAGTCTCGTTAACCTTCAGTCTTGTGTGGTGTCCGTCTGTGGGGGGGAAGTTACTTGTCTGTACAGTCGTTGGAGGCGGCTCTCCCCGGAGACCTCTCCCCGTAATCTCGGCCGACCTTCCCGGTCCGTCTAACAGTAACAGATTCTTAAGATTTTGGAGATGTATGGAGGAAGTCTGCAGAAGTTTGGAAGATTTGTGGTTTTGATGCAGCATTAGTGCATATGTCGAACTGTGGCTTTCTGTTGATCTCGTCAGAATGATTCAACAGATAGGCAATTTGTGAGATGGTTGGCTTCATGCCTACAGTGAAATGTCAATGACCTTGCTGACAAACTTTAAAGAGAGCAATAATGGCATTTATATGTAGGGTCACACATGACTAATTTCTTTTACATGTAATTCAATGACTTGTAATTTAATGGTTGGTATAAAAAACTTGTCATTTTTCAGCCTTGTTGGGTCAGTGAAGAGGTTCTCATTTTATACATTTAAGCCAGGACAATATTCCTGAACAGTATAGGACATAAAGTTCTTGGCCAGGAGAAGCTCTGAGAATCTTCAATTAATGCTCAAGAGAGGCGTTCGAATCACGCTGATGTGGAGAATTTATGATTTTCCCCAATAAGACTCAGAGACTCAAATAATCCTTCTTAACAAATAAACCCACTGAAGCTCATAAAAAAAGTAGAAGAGGGGTTCTATAAAATTCAGCCAGAGATGGATTGTTATTGGCTTTATCTAAGTGAGTTGAAGCCAGTTTTGTCTACTGGTTCGGCTGCCTTCCTTGGCTAAGTAAATGAAGTACAGTAAAGTGAGAGTCGGCACCTCCAAGATTAAATTTAAGAAAAAAGTGAAGTCTGGGAGTACTTCATGATGTCCAGCTGTCCAGGGACAATCATATTAATGAAAAGACTGTGGTAAAATGGTGAAAGAGTATGAATTACTCAAAGGACGTTCAATCAGAACAGGAGCTGCCCTCACAAATCTGCTACAGCGTGAGGGGGCTATGAAAAGAGGATATGTTGGTATCAAATCGAGAAATCAGTATTTAAAGATGCATCTCTTACGTTGATGAACCACAAGAATGGAAAATACGTTCATTGCTTTAACAAAGCTTAACCTTTAAAATATTGCAGCCCAAGTCATACCCCAGGCCTGACTCTAAAATGGCGGCCAGGTTCTAATCACCGGCATCAGATCCAGAGCCGCTGCTTTGCTCCTCATAGTGCACATCTGGCATTTCCCCATTGCTGTCCCACCAGACCAGCGAGCGATCTCATGAGCAGTGGCTCATTCTCTGACAATACGAATTGCACTGGGAGGAGGAATATTGGAGCTCACCAAGATGCCGCCTTCCCAAAATAGGCGGTCCGCCTCCCCCTATTCTGGGATCGGTGGCTGAGAGTCCCTTCCACGGCACTACTATGGACCTACCGTGCACGCTGCGGCCGCTCGGCTTCAGGGGCTGCCTGACTCCAAAATGGCACCGAGAGCTGTGGGATCGATGCAGCTGGAGAGTTGGGACGGCGACTAACAATCGGAACTCTGCAGCAGCCACGAGAAGGTACGCTATGGATTCAAGCTGGAGGGGGGTCACACATTGACCTATAGGGATGACCCAGATTTACTCCCTGGTTATGTGGGAATGACCCTGGAGGCGCCTCGCCTGACCTGCTAATGGAGGCTACCTCTCCCACTGGCGGCTTATCTCCCCATCACTCACCTCCCTCCGAAGACATGCTGACACTGGCCCTGTCCTCCTGCTGCATCACTGCATAGATTACACTCCCTATGTTTTTGAGTTATTGAAAATTTTGGGGACCAAGGGAACTTAACACCAAGGTCATAACCCCCATGCCTGACCTCAAGATGGCCGCTTCAGTTGGTCTCTCTACAATGCTCTACCACTCCTGGACAATAGAACTGGCCATCGACCTGATCTTAATCATATCCCTCACCTGACCTTGATCCTGCGCTCCCTCCCGGACATGTACTTTTTTAACTTTCCCTCAACCGTGGAGACCCTGCTATTTGACCGAGGCCCGGTGGAGCTACCTGTTAGCTGAAGAGCAGATGGGCTGTGAATTCCCCCTCGGCCGTCACCTACCCAGCCGGACTTTTGGCAGACTTTTCTTTGTCTGTCTGTCATAACCCCCTCCTTCCCCTTCACCCTACCCCCTACCCCCTTCCCCCTCTACGCTCCCTTCTTCCCGTCTTCTATCCCTTTAATGTTTTTCTGTTGAGACCTAGCAATTTGACCAATGCCTGGTGGAGCTACCTGATAGCTGAAGAGGAGATGGGCTGCGGATTCCCTCTCGGCCATCACCTACCCAGCCGGACCTTGGGAAGACTTTCTCTTCGTCTCTCCGTCGTATCTATACTCTACCCCTTTTTCCCCTTCCCCACTTTCCTTTCCTCACTCCATTTTCGTTTTCTTCCTTGCTCCTTAAAAGTTTTTATTAATATCTTTGGTAACTTGTAACTGATGTAAGTTTGCAACTATGTGGAACCTTATGTAAAGTGCTCTGATACCTTCAGGTCTAGCCAGCGCTATATAAAACTCTTTAAATAAATAAATAAATGAAATTATCCGCTTAGCCCTACCACCTTTTTCGCTACTGAGGGATTATGTTCCCTATTTTCATTTCTGCACATTTTCAGAATGCAAATTTGAAACGTAAATAAAAAAAACTGCGATTATCTCGGTTGGAGAGAAAGGATGTCTTTTTGTTTTAAATGGACTTGAAGTAAACTCAGGCACTTGCCTCGTTGTAGGGGTGTGCCCAGTAACGAAAACAGCTCGTTACGTTTCCAAGCAGATTTAAAATACTGAAATATGGGAAGTAGATAAGTAAGGATAGGAAAAAGACATACGTTTATAAAGTCGCCAAGGTTGTACTACGCCTAACAGCATATGAAGGCTTATATTTGACCTGCTCAAAAGGAAAAGGAAATAGCACAACCATGAAGCTTGGTTCTCCAGCGCATCTGGTTCGATGTAACTATGTTTAAGAAAGGGACGAATTCTTAATGAATCTTGGAGTTTGAAGGAAAGAGCAGAATTAAGATACATTTAATCTCTTTTGCGCCCCTCGGTGATCATCTTTCAAATAAATAGCATGCACTATCATGTCTAAGAAGCTGCAGTTCAGTGTACCTAACCATATCCATTTATCAGGCCTAAAACAAAAATACAGAAAGATAGGTCTGTTTCCAACGTACCAATTATATAGTTCAGAGACATGTGTGTTTGCATTGTTACAACCAGTTTGAGCGAGCACACACACACAAACTCAATATTATGTTGTTAATACCAGAGATGCAGTTTAAGAGAAAACATAAGTTTCCACTGCAAAATGGCAAATTTATTTTCCATACTAGTGACCACTGATGAAAGAACATAATGTCTGATCAATCAAATAAGTAAGGTAGAAAAATTAATTTCATTTAATCTATGAGGTCTTAATTCGCCCGCCTGTCACTACAAAGCCATTGATGTAAAGCTACAGTCGTCCTTTTGTCTGCTAAACCGAACTACATAGCCTTTTAAACATCAGACAGGCAGGCCCTGCCAGTGCGATCCTATGACACAAAATAAAAAATGTCCTAGCTAATGTGAAGGGCAGTTTCAATTCTATTAAGGACAAGGAGGCGAGGCTTATTAAATAATTTTCTCCATTTTATTGCTCAGCAGCCCAAAGCAACATTAGTTATATCAAACAACATTAAAGCCTACAAATCCCATGAGTTTTTTTAGTACTTTCAACAGTTTAACCATGGAGTCTACCACATAAAACGTCCACCAAGGAAAATCACTTTCTCTTCCTTTGTGCAATAGACATCCTTCTATTGTTTTAATTCAGACATCTTGTTTCTGATCTGTTCCTGCCCTAGAAAAAAAAATAGATCAATACCCGGGACGCAAAACTGCAGTCCACACATTGCTAAGAGAGAAACCTCAAACACAATATTAGCAATAAGATTACAGCACAATATCATGATATAATAGGGGCATCAGAGAAAGATACTCACGTCTGTAAATCATTAAAAGTGAGGGAGGGTTGCGGACTGAGAATGAATAACTGGTTGGGATAATCCTTTAACAGAATTGAAACTTTCCTTCATGGTAGCTAGGAATGTTATATTTGGTGTAAGTACCGGAGACTCAGACTATGCAAGTTTAAAGCTGGCAGACTTCCAGTGGGGCCATTCCAGGGATCTGCCTAAAAAAGAAGATCCTAAACATAGAGATTGAGGACCAATCTACTGTCCATTGGATATCTTCCAACTGTCTCCTAAAGAAAAGGCTTTTAAGGCCATCGCCACTCCTAGCAGAATGTGCACCAAAGGGGGAGGTGTCAATGCCAGTCTCCTGTAAAGTCCACTTCACACACCTGGCAATAGTAGAAGCAGTAACCGGCTTGAACGGCCTCTTATGGGCAATGAGTTGTTGTTTCATCCCCAGAGGACCCATGGCCTCATAGCCGGAGGCACCCAACGACACACAGCTTGGGGTGAGAAGGGAAAGTCGGGTAATGCACCACTCTGGCATAAGTTTTGGTTCTCCTAGACACAGAAGACGAGACACCATCCAGAGTAAATATGCGTGCCATGATATCAAGTGTTCGCACATCTGACACCTGTCTATAGGAGATCAAGCTTAATAGAATTGCCAACTTATCAGACAACTACCTACGTGACATATTTGTTATCTTGCCATGATAATAAAAGACGCAGTACCACATTCACAACCCATAAGGAGGAATAGCGTGATTCCGGGGGAGTAGACAACTGAATATTTCTCAATAAACTGCACACATGGGGATGTTCCCCAGCTGGTACATCATGTAAATGACCCACTGAAATAGCAGATCTACAAGCATTAATTGTGCGATACGCTAGTCAGGTGACCGCCAATTCCGACACAAAATTCACAATGTGGACTATATCCAACCCTCCGCACGCTCAATCACACGAAACGGAGCAGACTAGCCATGCAGGAGAGGGAAAGCAAAGAATGGTAAGTATGTGGTATGCTCAGTCCATGCCGCTGACCCCTATAGAGGGACCGCCCTGTAACTGCAATCTGAACTGCTGCGTTGGACAGAGCGGTGCTTGAAAGTTGCCTTGTACAAGGCTCCCACTGAGGGAGACGCTGCTGTGATGTGCTTGGCAACAACAGCCACTAACAAAACAGCATAAAAGCACAGCACAAATACCAATTAACACCTAATATATGCAAATACAGATAGTAAGGAAAATCACTTATCTGGCTGATGAGCAGCGAAGAAAGAAAAAGTGATTTTCCATTGTGTATGTTTTGTATGGTGGACTCTATGGTTAGACTGTTGAAAGTACAAAAACAAAGACTCATGGGATTTGGAGACTTTAATGTTTGCTATATTGTTGGTTTTGACTGCTGAGCAATAAAATAAAGTTATTGCATAATCTTAGCCTCCGGTCCTGACATAGAATTAAGGAACACAATCCTGATTAAGCTTGGTGTGCACTTCACTTTCACAGATGCAGTTACAAGCACTGCAACAACAATTATTCAGAAAAGCAAGAATGGATGTGGGAAACATGTCTACATGTGTTTTTTGTAAAATATTTGTATCCCACTATAAGCACTGGAATACAGCTATAGTATGGCACCTGTAACCACTGGACATTTTACCTATGGATATGGAGAGAGAGACCACCAGAAAAAAAAATTGTCTTCTTTCCTTTACAGGTTGATCAATAGACAACGTCTTTTTTTGCTAGGTACATTACTTTTACCTGCACTGTAATTTTTCCTCACTTTTATTAGAAAATTCTGGTATTAGTTAGAGAAACGTGATTAAGGTGGGGATTTGTGCCCCCCGTTCTGAAGAAGGTGCTTCTGGCACCGAAACATATCAACGCACACAAAAAGGAGGCAACGCACATTGTCAGCGTAGTGACCTCCCACCCTCATTTTTAACAGCACCAGCCCGGGGGCTTATTAAATAATTTTTAGTCACCCCACGAGCCAGGTTCTTTTTAACTATCACTATTTCCCAAACCCCGCAATACACTCACATTTATTCAAAATACCCCCTCACCAACACCACACATAGCCTAACAAGTGCTCCCACGTCTCCGTAGGTCGCAGCACGCCGTACCCCGTAGAGGGGTACGATGACCCCAATGATGAAGTATGACACCAAGTGGCCTGTTGGTGTGTGAGGGGACCTAAAAACATAAAGGTGTTCCCCACTGTGGAGGAGACACCCTTAATCTCAAGGAGTGGATTCTAACTGTTTATTTAAATATGCCCAGGGAGAATGAATCCATTCTGATTTTTCTCTCTCCCCCCTCTGATTGTTAATTATACATTTGATAAACATCAAACCTCAGATATACCCTTATACCCCTCATAGAAAGGGACAGTCGGAGGAGCAACTTCTCACCTGTTGCTTTGGTCCTTGGTCCACCTTACCGACCTTCCCTCTGGCCTTGTTTGGTACACTATCTTAATGGCACGCGGGAAATCCATGGGTGTGAAAGATCCTGCTTTCTTGATCTGCAAGCTCCACGTATCAGTGGTAAACTGGAGTTGACTCGAGCTGGGAGCCTTGCTGCATCGCGTGTAATAATCATGCTGTTCTCTCCAACGGTGGTCCGGGATGGAAACAAGTTCATGCACAATCTCATTCCTCAAGTGTTCTTTGTCAGAAACGTCAGTCCATCCTTGGCACCTTTTGAGGTCTTCAATACCTGGCACAGCAGCAACATCCACCTCCTCGACTTTTAACACAGATAGATCACAGCAGTCCAGCACCAGCACAAACTCTTCTCTCCCGTGATCCTCAGTATTGTGAACATTTTTCTTCCCACAGACCACAGAAACAAGTTCAGTGTTGCAGTCAGCTTGGTTGTTACCTGAAGTGTCTAGTTCATCTTTGCTGACGGCAACAGAATCACAATCTGGGCTGATTAACAAAGCATTGTCTACTTCAGTTTTGGGTTTGAGGCACTCTGTAAGTGACCTTTTGATACCAGTGTCCATTAGCTGTGATGAACATGCTACTGCCGCTGCACAAGATGACTTCTCATAATGGCTTCCAGGTTCTAGAAACAGAACAGCAGAGCCAAGCAAAGTTTGACTCTCAAACCTAACATCCAGCTCCAAGGTGTAATGCCTCACAAGCATGTGGCTCGTGTTGGCCATAAGGGGCAGGTCATCCTGAGTCACATCCATCCCAGACTGCATTGTGTTCTACTGAAACAACTTAACTGTACGATTACAAAACATCACAGTTTACCACCAGACGATTCACGCAGTAGCTTCCCATCAAGTCCAGTTGAATTATCTGCAAACAATAAAAAACAGGCACAGAATTAGTAAAAACGTCAAACATCCAGGAAGTAGAAAGTCGACTTGTGGAAGGTAATTGTACATTCTTAATTCAAAAGGGAACAAAATGACCATGTCCTTAGCCATTATTTTGTGGGGATGTGAATTTAAACGCATTGTAAAAATCTGTAATGTTTAGATACTTATATTTCAAGTAACTGCAAAACGTGTCCATATATCCAATTACCGTTCTAAAGATAACAATTCTGGGATTTTTCTCATAAAGAGAAGTAGCCTTATGAAGATTCCTCAAATGTGAGTAGTTTCGAGCAGAAATAATTCAAAATGTAATGTGTAGCGCAATTGATAGTCTTGTTTTGGAACTACTGCTGATAAACAATTCCACTCAACTACAAAACAGAGCAGTTTATTCGCCATAATTACTTCTGTAGCGCAGGCCTAACAGCCTCCCGTTTCGGAATATGTTGAAGAACCTTCCCAGCAACACAGAAGACTTGAACATTTTCAACAACAAAAAAAAATACTTGCCCCTCCCCAGAGTGCCTGTTCACTTACAGGCTGCCTCATACCTCCTGTAAGCTTGCTTAGCTTCAATCAATGAGCTGAGTTTTTTTTCTTTACATCTAAATATTTGGATGCATACATAATTTCAAAGAATGAGGATGTTTGGTGGGTGATTACATGGATTTAGAGCCACATGACTAAGAGTGAACGAGCCACCATCGTGAATACTTGCCTCGTTCTTCTCTCTATACTTCTGTGAATTTTTCCATGTGTCTCTGTTAATGGTTGGAAGGGTTGAAAATAACAAGGGATATGGGGTTTTAGCTAAAAGTGTTCCTCAGCGTGGCCTGACTTAATAGGTATCAGTCTGAGAACCATCAGTCTGAGAACCAGCGTTGAATGCATAAGTTGTCACTGGACAGCAACTGATGCTGCCTTAGTACGACCCATAAGAGGAATCTTATCTCCTGTGCTGGAACGATACCTGTAATGGCACTTTTGTTCCATAAAGGTATACCTGCTAATGCAAACTATGCATTGGACAATAGAAGCTTTAGAATTATTTTTTCCAGCAAGGGTGACAAAGAATTGATGGTTGAGCTAAATATCTGCCACTTCGTGTTGAATTAGTAAGACCTGTGCTGAAACCACACCACCGTCAACTAAAGAAAAGGAACACAGTCTTGAAAGCAAAGCTCGTCTGCTCTATATGCTGTGGTCTGTTTCAGTATTCTGAACTCCCATAAAAACGTGGTGGAGAGCAAGATGTCCTTGTACAAAGATTTAAAACACTTCTACTTTGGAAAGGTGGAGTGAATACTTAATTGAGAGTTTGTTAAAACATGACATAGTGGGGGGCGTGGCCAAGATGGCGTCAGAGTAAGACGTGCTTTCGAGTCGCTCCGGCGCCCGACCTGCTAAGCATTGTATAGCATCGCCCTCGGGGTGCCAATCGACTCTGAGACGCTTGCAGAGACCACCAGCACCGAGCGGAGAGGTCCGGTGTACCCGGCGAGACCCTAGGTGGCCGTACAGCGCCACTACGGGCAGTTCATCACCCGGCCTATTACGCATCGGCCTTGCGTGAGGGAGAAACCGGCCTGTGAGTGCAGTGGAGCCGGCGCCGGCTGGGCGTGGCATCGCGGAGCAGCGGTTCACTTCTGCCCCCTTATCGCTGCCAGTGTTGCTCCGCACTACCGAGACGCTGGGATGATCATGGGCGCTCTGCTGTAACGGACCGAAGATCTCAACGGACGACTGGCCACGTGGAGGGTGTGCCTCGGATCCTTGGCGAGGTTGTGCGGCCTGGGCGCGGCTGCTAATGGACGGCGCGGAGGCGGCTGTCTGCGTCCACTGATGAGACGGGGTGTCCTCCTCGTCCCTGCGAGCGACCTAACACTCTAAGGTGGAGCTCGTGGCATGCAACGACTACGGGTCGAAGGCATTGGCCCTGCGCGGTGGACCCAGGTCCGGCATGTTAGCGGAAATAGAGGCCTATTCTACCCTGCGGGCTGGCTGGCTGGGCCGCACTGTCCTCTCTCCGCTGGCGGTGGACTGAGTTGAGGTTTGGCTGCCTTGGTGACCCGGTTGAAAGAGGCGGAGAACCCGGGCCTTATTGCCGGACGTCACTATCCCTGCATTGCTTTTTGGACTCTGGCGGGAAGCTCCTGAGCCGCCATCTTGATCAGGTGACGCAGCTGCTCCTGAGCACCCTTCATCCCCGATGGGGGTGCAATAGCCTTGACTCCACGGCACGGCCGAGCCTCCGTGATGTCTAATTTGCCGCGCAAGGGGAGGACGGTAAAGGACGGAGCATCTAAATCATCGCAGCCGCCATCTTCCCCAGGGGCTAGTGGTTCGTCTAGGCAATCGGACGAGGAGGCGCCCGCCACCAAGGCCTTCATGACGGAGCTGTTCGCCTCTATCAAGGAGGATATCTCCGAGCTTCGCGCCCAGCTAGCGTCGGATCTAAGGGAGGTCCGAAGGGATGTAGACGGCATTGGTGAACGAGTGGCCACCCTGGAAGATCACGACTTAAGTGTGGCGAATGATGTGCACCAACTACAACAGGATATTATTCGCCTTACGGAGCAGAATTTGGACCTGCAGGCCCATGCGGAGGACTTGGAAAATCCCTCCAGGAGAAACAACATTCGCATCAGGGCGGATGCTTGGGACGGTGAGGCTGGAGACTTGCGAGAGTATGTCCAGGCCCTATTTCTGCAGATATTGGATGAGGAGGACGTGCAGGAAATGAAAATGGACAGGGTGCACAGAGTTGGACTGCCCAGGCGAGGGGGTGGCCCCCCCCCCGGACATCCTCGTGTGTGTACATGACTTTCAGACGAAGGAGCGTATCCTCCGGAAAGCTAGAGCCATCACCTCCTTACAGTTTAGAGGCCATCGGCCGCAACTATTTCAGGACTTAGCGGCGTCCACGCTCCAGAAGATTAGAGACTTCCGCCCAGAGACTGCTTTTTTGCGGGAGCGTAACATCTCGTATTCCTGGGGGCACCCCTTCCGTATAATATTCCGATGGCAGAACAGGCTGGCGCAGATCCGCTCCCTGCAGGCCGCGAAAGAGCTTCTGGGGCTGGAGGACGTTCCTTCCTCTCAGGCGACGCATCCCTCCCCATCGAGGCGACGGCGCCGATCTCCCTCATGGCATCGAGTTGGCTCTTCCTCGGACCGGGGGCGTCCGGACCACGCTGCTAGCTTGCAGGAGAGAGGATCTGCGGTGGCGTCGGTGGCCTCGGCCACGCTTGCAGATACTCAGCAGAGCTCTGGAGCGGCATGATCCCTGACTTCCTTGATGGTCGGGCGCCGGAGAGTCTCTGTCCCTACGGTCCCGGGGTACTATGATACTTTTGGAGAAGACACCCCGGGCCATGGCCCTGGGGGCCCCCGAACTGGTGCCCCCACCCCGATTCCAGTCTGATGTGGACCTTGTGACCCGTGGCCCATTGGAACTGCTGTGTGCTTGGTTCAGGTTTAGGGCCTTGTGCTCTGTCTTCTTGTTTCTTGGTTTGCTGGAGGGGGGTGGGAAGGAGGGAGTTCTGGACGTTGGTACTGTGGTGGGGTTGTTGGGTTGGGGTTGGTGGGGAGGGGGGGTGTTGTGGCGACCGAGAATGGTGTCTGTGTGCTGTTGTTGATGCTGATGGTGTTATTCTCTGCACTTCTTATTTTGCACTACGATGTTACCTCTCCAATTCTTGTGATTTGCTGGGGGGAGGCCTCTCTGGGGAGCTGGGCAGGGGTGGGTGTGGTCCCCCCATGGCCGGAGGGTGCTTGAGGCTTTATTCTGGCTGTCTCTGTATAATTATCCTCGGTGTGAGTGTGGTTTGATGACTGGCGGGGGTCGGGGGTTGGACTTTGGATGCCTTAGCACACGCATAGCACGAAGTCTCAGGTCCTCATTATGCCTGTTAGTAAAGGCACCTGGAACGTGAAAGGCTTCAATTCCCCGCAGAAACGGCAGAAACTCTGGAAGTATCTTTCAGACCACCACCTGGATGTGGTTGCCCTTCAGGAAACCCACCTGGCCAGGAGAGATGAACTGAGACTCCGCCATAGACATTTCCCCCTTATCTACAGGGCGTCTGCGCCCACGAAGCATAGAGGGGTGGCCCTCCTCTTTCGGGCCTCTCTCCACTTTCAACCCCTGGGGGTAAGCGGTGATAAGGAGGGCCGTTGGTTAATGGTGAAAGGGACGTTATATGGCCGCTTATGTACCTTTGTTGTGGTGTATGCTCCGAATGCAGGCCAAAATGGTTTTTTGCAGTGTTTGATGGACAAGATGGGGGACTTTGTAGACGGACACTTGATACTGTTGGGGGACTTCAACATGGTGTGGGACAGGGATTTAGATAGCTCAGGGGCGCGCAGGGCAGATACTGGTGTCTTCTCGGAGGAAACGCAACGTCAAGTAGGCGAACTGGGACTGGTGGATAGCTGGCGCTTCGTCCACACTCAGGCCAAGGATTATACTTTCTTTTCTCACGTCCATCGCTCATACTCCCGCATAGATTACATTTTTGTTAACCAGGCTCTCAGGGGGGATGTTCGAATGGCTGATATCTTCCCGCTCTCGCTGTCGGACCATAGTTTAGCGGTAATTGGGTTGCATTGGGCTGCAGGGGGGGACGGCTGGCGGAAGTGGTACTTCCCGGCTGCACTGGTGCGGGATGAGGTGTCCTGTAAGGAGCTGCGGAAGGCTATCGGAGACTTTTTTTATCTTAACCCGCCTTCTGACACGTCGGTGTATACCACGTGGGATGCGTGCAAGGCCTCCTTACGGGGTACGTGCCTCGCCCTTAACGCGAATCTTAACAAACTTCGGCGGAAGGAAAGGGAAGCTCTGGAATCGGAGCTTGTGACCCTGGAGCAGGCGCACAAGGCGAGCCCCTCCAGGGTGACCCTTCGCCCCCTTACGGCGGTGCGAGGGAAATTGAAGGCCTATTACAACAACAGGGCGGAATTCACCCTTCTACGCCTTAGACGTGTCTCCTACTCCCAGGGCAATAAGGTTGGACGCCACCTTGCCCGGCAGCTTCGAGATAAGCGCGAGAGGGATTACATCGGGGGTATACGGGACCGTACGGGTTCTATTCAACATAAGGATGTGGACAAGGTGGCCATCTTTGGTCGCTTCTACGAGGATCTCTACTCGGGCGACGCTCTAGATCCAGAAGCCCAGTCTGCGTTCCTGGGTGGTTTGCCTCTCCCACGGGTCTCCAGGGAATGGAACGATTTGTTGTCTTCCCCCATCTCTAGGGAGGAGGTGCTGGACGCCATTAAGGCTCTGAAATTACATAAGGCCCCCGGTCCTGACGGCTACACGGCCCTATTTTACAAAACATTTGCATCCGACATCTGCGACTACCTAGTTTCCCTCTTCAACGCGATGGCCGCTGAGGGTAGGACATCGGACACCCTGGCCGAGGCCATGATTACTATTATCCCCAAACCGGGGAAGTATCCTACCTACTGCGCCTCTTACCGTCCGATAGCGCTCCTTAACCTGGACGCTAAATTGTACTCCTCCATCCTTGCGGGCAGACTGCAAGACCTGATGCCAGCTCTGATCCACCCAGATCAGTCCGGGTTCATTAAAGGTAGACAAACTCACGACAATTTGCGGCGCGTCATCCATTTGATTGAAAAAGCGGAGCGGTTTCGCATACCGGCAGTGTTGGTAGGGCTTGACGCGGAAAAAGCCTTTGATCGCGTTGATTGGGGGTTTTTACACCGCACGTTGGTGGCCTTCGGGTTTTCGCCCGATTCATAAGAATGCTTGAGGCCAATTACAACAGTCCCACCTCTCGGGTGTTGGTTAACGGTCACAGGTCCGGGAGTTTCCACCACTCCCGAGGGACACGCCAGGGCTGTCCGCTCTCGCCCCTTCTCTTTGCGCTTAGCATAGAACCGTTGGCGCTGGCGATCCGGGAGAACGAGCGGATCTTGGGTCTCCCCTTCACGGGTGAGCAACATAAGATTTCACTCTTCGCTGATGACGTCTTGTTGTCCATTCGGGATCCGGCGTTGTCGTTACCCCATATCCATACAGTGCTTTCTATCTGAGTATGAAACAGTGGCGGGCTTCAAAGTGAACTTTGATAAGTCATACATCTTGAATTTAACCCTACCGCCTGGTGAGGTGCACCAGATCCGGTCGCTTACTCCACTCTCGCGGTCAGCTTCCTCCCTGTTATACCTGGGCGTACGGCTGACCTCTACCATAGGCGCCTTATTCCAGGCTAATTTCCCTTTGATGCTGGCGTTGATTCGTGCGGAACTGGAGCGGTGGAAACCCAAATATATCTTGTGGTTGGGTAGGATTCATGCGCTTAAAATGGTCCTCCTGCCTAAACTCCTGTACCTCTTCCAAGCCTTGCCCATCCCGATAGGAGTGGATTATTTCCGTCGGCTTAAGACCTTGATGTTGAAATACGTCTGGCAAGGCGGTCGGGCGCGACTTCCGTATGCGGTTCTCCGACGTCCGCGGCTGGAGGGGGGGGGGGGGGTGGGGTTCCCGGACATTCACTTGTATTACAAGGCTGCCCAATTGAGAGTTCTGGTGGAATGGTCCCAACAGCTCTCGGAGAAGCACTGGCTCCATATGGATCGAAGCGTTGCGGGACGTTCCATCTGGGACCTAGCTTGGAAACCTAGGGTGGACAGGCCCAGAAACGCGTACATTAGCACCCCTACCAGCACGGTGTTAAAGGTCTGGGACACGGTCAGTAGCGATGATCGGTGGACCACATTCCCGTCCCCGTTCACCCCGATCCATTTCAACCCGGCCTTCCCTCCGGCGTTGACGGAGGGTCCCTTTTGGACTGGAGGGAGGGTGGCTGTAGGGCCCTCACCCACCTGTTCCATGGTGCCGCGCCCCTCACTTTCCATAATTGTATGAGGGATTATGGTGTTCTGCCGACAGAGCGCTTTCGTCACCTTCAGCTCCTGCACTGGGCGACGTCGCCTGGAGTGGTGGACGCAGCTACCAGACCTTTGACGAAATTTGAAACTTTTATCCTTCGCACATCCACCATGAAGGGGGCGATTTCTTTTCTGTATGGGATGCTATTAGACACCGCGATGTCCCCCCGGCCTCGGTATATGGATCACTGGGAGAGTACCCTTGGGAGGGACATTTCCGACAGCGAATGGAGGAGCTTGTGGCGGGATGTGACGGCACATAACCATTCTATTGATCTCAGAGAGCCCATATGAAGCTTCTGTTCGACTGGTATTTGTATCCGTCCAAATTGCACCGAATATTCCCGACTACCTCGGATAGGTGCTGGCGGGGCTGCGGGATGTTGGGCGACTTCAGCCACATCTGGTGGGACTGCCCCACCATCCGGCCATTTTGGTCAGAGATTCTCTCCCACATTAAAAATGTGCTGGGTTACCCACTCCCGGATTCAATGGACTTTGTCTTGTTGGGCCTCAGAGACCCGCTGCTTGAACACCAGACTAGGGCTGATAAGCGCATTATGTGGCTATGCTTGGGGGCGGCCAAGCTGACTTTGGCAGCCGCTTGGAAAAGCCTGACTGCTCCTGCCATTTCTTTATGGCATGCACGGCTATGGCGTCTACTGAGTATGGAGCGACTCTCAGATATCTTCCTGGGGAATTTTAAAAACTTCATGTTCAACTGGGGCCCCTTGGTGAGATTTTTGTCACGTGGTCTGCCTTCGGCAGTTTGCCCTTCAGCACTACGGGCACTTCATCTCTTTCAAATCTAATCACTGGTGTGCATGTTGCTGTTTTGCATGAGTGCTGGTCGCCACCACTGGGTGGGGGGAGGGGAGGGGGGAGGCGGGGTGGTAGTTGGGGTTGTTGTTTTTCTCTTGTTGCGACTTGATATGCCTTCGCGAGAGGACGCTATGATTATGATCGTGCTTGGATTATTCTTCTCCAGCTGGGGACTTTGCACCAACCGCTGGGACTTCACCGCGCACTTCGGACAATGTGGACAGCAGGCCCATATCATTGGCACTCCTGTTGTCTCTGCTGGTTGCCGTCCCTGTTGATGCACAATCTGGGTTTCCTTTTATTCTTTTTTTTTGCAATAATGCTCTTTCACACCCCCTGTGTGGGGTTATGTGGCAGAATGTCGCCTGTTCCTTTTCTCTCCTTCTCCCTTTGCTTGTTCTTTTTTATTACTCCTCTCTTTCTCTACTTTTACCTTTGCAAACTATAAATAAAAATTTTACAACAAAAAAAAAAAACATGACATAGTTGTACCGTTCTTGATGTAATACAACAGAATCTTTCCCAAAAGTTGGGACTGAAACGCCCTCAGAGCTAGGTTTATCATTTTCAGGTCGAAGAAATGTATGTGAAGGGATCTGTCTTTTGGGCCACCTCAAGGTGGCTCTTGAGCTGCACTCAGAAGGCTCAAATGCTATTTGTTAGCATTAACATTAAATTCACTGTAAGCTGTTGGAAAATGAGAAGAATTTTAAAATGGCTGCCATTAGATGACAACAGGCAGAGCTTAGTAATGAGGAGGTGCGTGGCCAAGTAGCACACACCCAATTAATGATGTGTGTTTCATGGATGAGCAGGGGGCTGCCTGCAGACTTTGGCAATTGAAAAAATAAATTGCGGAAAAACAGCAATCAGGATGTGAGGGTGGAAGAGCGCAGGGGAGGGGCAGGGGTATCAGGAATAGGGGAACAAAAGTAACTATGAGGATGAAAAGGGGAAGTCGTAAATAAAGGGAGGTCCCCTTCCTCCCGAAAGAAAAAAAAACACAGAAAAATAACCAATGGCTGCAGGAAGTAACAAAGGCTAGATTAGTACTAACATTTTTATTACTAATGTTACCTACTACGTTTTAGAAGGCAACTTTTTCACATACAATCGTAGCTACATCGAGTGGATCCACAGACAAGCGTATGGGTCTACTTGAACACATGATGATGAGGCCAGATGTTCTCAGGAACGGCCATGCCTTGGATAAAGTGAGTGCCCAGAAATGACAGGTATTTCCAGGTCAGATGCCATTTTCTCTGGAAGGGGAAAATTCTTTCTCACTGCCCCATCTGGCAATACATGTATGTACAATATGTGAATGGGTATCAGCAATCACTGTCGTGTTCACCAAACGAGACCCAAAGAAAAATAACAGTAAAACCACAAGATACAAGTAGTTGCTGAAAGTCTAATGCAGGGGAGCTCAAATGGGCCAGTGAATTAAATTGATTTTGTCTTTAATCATCTTTGCATGACATCATCAAGGGGCATCTTCTCTGATCAAAGATGATAGTCAATTCAAAGGCAGGTCTCCTAAACACTAACAATGTTTCATACATCAATGCAGACATTTCACTCTGTTGCATTGCTCCAACAGTAGTATTTTATTGGTTCGAGTATCAAGGTACAGGCCCCTGAAGAGCCAATTAAGGAGTCCAGTCTGTGCACAAGAGGGCCAGAGGAGCAAAGAAATAATTAAATTAAAGGTCCCTCACTCATAGTGTGCTTGGTGTTAAAAATTGACATTCGTGCATGCATGAGGGGGGTAGGCCATGCCCTGGCCCTTCCTGAATGCTTGTGACCATATTGCCTCAACAACCAAGAATTATCAGGAGGCTGACGTAAGAACATTGGATGATATGGATTGTCATGGAAAATCATATCCAAATCCCGACAAAAATTCAGAAATGGAAAGCATAACTGGTCGGCGAGTCAGGAAAGCATCACACAAATCATGAATGGAAATGCTTTTCTTGAAGGTAAACCTTGTGAAAAATAATGTATTCTTCAGTGAAAACATAAGAGCTAATGGAAATGGTTTAGCGACCATAGATTGTTCACTTTAGCTCGTACTATAAATAGTGTAGTTTAAATGGCGTAGGCAATGAGCAAATTTGAAAGACCAATAACTCTCATTCTAGGTTTCCCACGTGTAGTTTTTCTTTTTCAAATCATTTTTATTGAGGAAACAAAAGGAAATGAAACGAACAATAAATAATAATAAGGATACATAGGATGTTTAGTGCAGTGACTGACAATAGATTCAATAACCGATAAAGGAGAAAGTATAAAATTACAGAGGTGAACACATATGTCAAATCATAAACGGTGTACAGCTATGATTATAGTAGTAAGTCTAGCAACTGACGGTCATTATCATTGATCATAGTTGGGTCCAGAGCCCCCAGGAGGACATAAACAAATTCTCTTGGAGGTTTGATGTTAAGGACATGTTCTATGCAGTTAAATATTTTGGCCCAGTAGTTTCCTAGTGAGGGGCAATGAAAAAGCATATGTGCTAGATCTCCTTCGGCCAGATTACAATTCCAACAATTGGGGCTGTCTCTTAATTGGAGTTTAAATAGCCTTTGGGGTGTCCAGAACACCCTGTTAAGTGTCATATATTTAGTTTGTGACAGTATTGGAGAGACTTTGTTCACAAGAGCCGTGGCATGAATTTTGCTCCAGTCGAACGCAATCCCCGTGGTGTTGGGCTCCCCCTCCCACCGTAATTCATTAAGCTTTTGGGCTTTCCCCGCCACAGGAAGGAGAAGTTTGTATACTTTTGACACAAAATGACCCGCTGCTTTGAGGCGTGTCAATTGTGATTTAAGCCATGGTTCTGAGGTTGTGAGAGAGCGTGTAGACAGGAGTGTTTTTAATTTGAGGAAAGCATAGAAGTCCATTGGTGTAAGACAGTGCGCTGTTTGGATCGAGGAATAAGGTAGCGGGTAATGCCCATCGTATAGATCACTCACCATATTAATACCTTTCGCAGACCAGTGATCCCAGTTGAGGGGTTCCCCGTTCATTCGAAGGATGGGATTATGCCATAAGGCTATTGAGGTGGTATTTTTTACCCTAAGGCCCGTCGTGTGTACTTGGTCTAACCTTAAAAGTGCACGTCTCGTGTTTAACAATATGTACTTCGAGTGAGGAAGATGTGTCAGGTCCATGGTGAGTAGCGCAGGGAGGGGGACATTGCCAATGAGGGACTTCTCTATCTCTACCCAAAGTGGGACATACAACGGATCTTCAATCAACCAGTGTACCCCCTGTTTGCACAAGAACGCCGTCTGGTAATTCCTAACGTTGGGGAGACCCAGGCCGCCTTTGTCCTTAGCTAGTTGCAGCTTCTTCATTGATACCCTGGGCTTCTTCCCTTGCCATAAGAATGTGCCAAAGAGTTTATTCACTTTATGCAGGAAGTCCTCTGAGAACGTCATTGGAAGCATACTCGCTAGATAGTTCACCAGCGGGGTTACCATCATTTTTAGGGTCTCAGCTCTCCCCCACCATGTCAGAAACTTAGGAGACCACCCATCCAGCAGTGTTGAGATTTTCTTCAAGAGCAGATTCTTATTGACTCGTAGGGTAGCAATGAGGTCTTTGTCATAGTCTAGGCCCAGATACTTAAAGCAGTCCGGTTGCCATGTTAGACCAGAGTCCCCTAAGATTTCCTTGTTTCCTTGATAATTTAATAGCTTTACCTCTGTCTTGTCTATATTTAGCGTGTAACCCGATACGTCCGAGAACTCCTCATTAGTGGACATAAGAGCTGGTATTGCCTCTCCTGCTTTTTCTGACACGACTAGTACATCATCTGCGTAAGCTGTAAGTTTTATCGTGCAATCTCTAAATGTGACTCCAGGAATGTTTTTATTATGGCGAATTTGATATAGAAAGGGTTCTATGGCTAGAAGGAATAGTGAAGGGGAGAGGGGGCAACCCTGCCTGGTTCCCTGTTGTAGTCTGAATGATGACGAGAAGGACCCTCCCGCTCTAACCCTGGCTGAGGGGCAGGAGTAAAGGGGCATGACCAGTTTAATGAAGGACGGCCCTAGATTGAATTTATGTAATACAGCCTCTAAATATGACCAGTCCACTTTATCGAACGCTTTTTCTGCATCGAGTGTGATCGCTGCAGTAGGGGTGGACAGGAGTCTAGCCTTCTCAAGAATGTGTGCTAGGGTTCTGGTGTTGTCGCTGGACAGCCTATACTTCAGGAACCCAGTTTGGGAGGGGTGGCTCAGTTTCGGTAAGACCTTCTGCAGGCGGTTGGCCAGTATCGAAGCTAAAAGCTTACAATCTAAGTTGATAAGCGAGATAGGTCTATAGTTCTTAGGGAGCATTGGATCTTTGCCTTCTTTGGGTAGCACAGCAATTACAGCCTCCGCTAATGTGCCTTTAACCTCACCCGTCTCATTGATTTCACGAAATAGGTAAAGGAGTGGGGAGGTTAGCATGGAAGAAAAGCACTTGTAAAATCTGTCCGTAAACCCATCAGGCCCAGGAGCCTTCCCGCACTTAAGGGATTTATGGCTTCTTCAATCTCAGATTGTGATATAGGGTTATTGAGGCCCTCTTGGTCTTCCGTGGGGAGGGATGTTAAGGCGCAGTTCTCTAAATAATCTTTAACGTTGTCTTCTTTCACGTTCAGATTTTTGGCATAAAGACGTTCATAGAATTCTTTCAATATCTCCGCAATCTTGAGGGGGTCAGACCATGTCACACCAGTTTGATCTGTGATAGAACTGATCGTGTTTTTCTGAATTTTGAATTTGTGATAGGCCGCTAGGCTCTTTCCAGCCTTATTCGATTGTCAAATTTTAAAGCGCTTCCTCTTGTCTAGCCACACTCCTGCTCTTTCACTTACAATTTTATTGTAAGCATACTTTTGATTATTGAGTTTATTCAGAGTCTCTTCTGTCCCATCACTTAAGTATCTAGCTTCCAAGGTGGAGATTTCACCCTATAGCTTCTCTAAGGCCGCATTGCAATTCTTGTTTATGGCGGATTTAAGTTTAATGATAACCCCCCATATAGTGCTTTTCAGAGCCTCCCAGTCGAATCAGTGGTATCACCCCTTTTGTTGTCCTCCAGGTAATCTTTTATGGTAGTTTCAATAGTGTTCCTGTGTTGTTATTTTTCAAGGATTTCCTTGTTAAGGCGCCATAGTGATTGGCGGAGTGTTGGTTTTATGTTGGAGACAGTGAGTGATATGTAAGAGTGATCTGAAATAACCCTTGGTTCTATGCTTGTTTCCTCAATTCTAGCTATGGCGTTCTTGGTAGAAATAAGTAATCGATTCAGGAGAATGAGTCGTGCGGCGAGGAGTAGAATGTATAGTCCCTCCCAACCGGATTTTGTAGACGCCAGGAGTCTATCAAGTGAAGTCTACAACATAGTTTAGTGAAGGCTTTATGTGACTTGTTACTACAAAAGGGGCACCTAGAGTCTCTATCAAGAGTGGGGTCAGACGGTAAGTTAAAGTCACCCGGCAGGATGTGGACTGCCGTGTCGGGGATAGTGTCAAGCTGTTTCGTGAGATCTGCCCAGAATGCCATTTCACATGTGTTTGGGGCATAGACATTTGTGATGTAAAATTCAGTGTCATCCTTAAGTAGTTTAGCTGTGACCCACCTCCCTTTGGAGTCAGATACAGAGGAAAGTAGTTCTGCAGTAAAGCTCCTCCTAGTCAAACTTAAACTAGCAAGCTATGCATTGGGGTAGAGGAACCTCTGCCAAGAACATCTGGATGAATGCTGGTCTTTAATGCCGATCAGGTCTGGACCGAAGGACATCTGAAGTCCATTCAGGATGTATCTAGCGCAACAAGCCGAAAGCCACCTTGAATCACAGGAGTGGGACGTGTGGCGATGGCCGACAAGCGGGAAACATAATTTACCAGCGGCAGCCCCGGAGACTCTGGGCAGAGGTGGCCGCACCGACGGGTAGGGGAGTAAGCGGAGCTTATAAGCATGGCGCAGCTAAGTTTGCCCTCCGCCTCGGGAAGCACAAAGAATGAGGAGTGCAAATCTGGGAAGTTTGATTTGGGATGGGGGGATGGGGAGGCAGGAGCTGGTAGGTTTTCAATCAGGAGCCAGTAAACAAGCTAGTAGCACACCCTCCGACGTCACGGGAAACAAAGATGGCATCAGCCTGTCCAGATGGATCGTCCTAAAATTAGACAGGGCGGTTAACAAAAAAGCCTGATTACCAATCATGCGCCATCGTTAACATAAACGATGACGCAGGCCAATGTAAAACAGGGGTGGAGCTTCAAGTCCCCGTCTGAAATTGTATTGATTCCAAGAAGCCCTCGCAGACGCTGCAACACCAGGCGAGAGCTAAAAAGGCATATAAGCATAGATAGTGGATGGGCAAACTTGACAAAGTAAAACACACTTTTCAGATGAAGAGAAGAAGTGGCATCATAATCTGCATGGTTAAAGAAATGCTGAGTCATTCAGATTTGGAAACAACTGATCCGCTCATTAGAAACACATGGGGAAAATGTGCTCTACATTATATATGGTGCAAGGTTGTATCTGATCGTGGGCACTGTCTGCTAAGTACTGTTTCGGTTGCTGCGCTTTCAGTGTCAGCACTGGTGAAGCATGGACATTTTGGGAACATTCTGCTTCCAAGGAATCAGAGTTTCACAAGTACATTATGACATGCGCAAACCCAGAATACTTGGAAAGTCTGCCGCAACAATGACTGGTCGTTTATAGCTTTAAACAAGCTATTTTATAGGAGGTTAGGTAGGAAGAAGGGAAAAGCCAGTAACAAGTCCATTTTCATCCGCTGGACAGCACCAACAAGCTTATAAGGCAATATACATGCGTTCCACGGTGTAACGCTGAGCTGTGGGCTGCATAGTCATTTCAATATATTTCCTCATCAGACTTTGACCCAGATCTAGAGAGAAAAACTAAATTGGGGAAAGAAGGAGGAAGAAAAAGACGGAAAAACAGAGCCTAAGATAGAGAGTGGGGATGAAAAGAACTGCAATAATGAGATAAAGGGTCAGGGAGTGTTTGCTGGTGGATGAAAGAGGCATGAGGTCAAGTCAAGACTATGCAGCTTTGGTATTGACATTGCAACTTTAAGTAGCATCAGCCAAGGGCTTGTAAGCAACATTTTTACAAATTAATTTACAAATGTTGACCAATTAAGCAATAATCCATCCTACCTGCCCTATCCCCACCAAATAAACATTAACTTTAAAATTGGAGGTCCAGCAGGAGGAACAGTGAAAGAAAGCCTGGTGCTGGCATGCATGCGTTGGACACGTGCACAATGACATAACAGGCATGTCGGGTTCTGTACAACACCTCTCACCAGTTAGTGAGATGACATTTGCATCAGTGTACTGAAGTCTCAAATACAGCAATTTCTGTATCTCTCCCTGCCAGAAAGACCAGCTCAGGTTTATCACTGGAACCTCCTAAATATGTTACTTCACAAAATGTGACCTGAGCGATCGATAACTGCCTAGAATGTTTCTTCGGCTTACAAGTGTAAACTTGTGAAGCAAAATATTTGGGCTCCCTTGTTCACTCTTGGAGCTCATTCAACAACTGGACTTGTGCCCTTGATGGCACTTTGTCGGTAGTATAACTCACCTTAGAAGAAAAGCTACTTCTAGTGTGCCCTGAGGCATTCTTCTTCTAATGCTCGGCGACACATCGGTGGTGAACACTTAAACAGATCAACTCAGTACCCGTTTTACTATACACCCCCGAGCAGACCTTAGTCCTTCCTTACACCTAGATGACTCAAGCCACCATTTTACAAACAGTGTATGGCGCAATTCCATTATTCTTTTTATTAAGTATTTGACATAAAGAATGGCTTCAAACGGAGGCCACGGGCGGGCCCCAGTGGCGGCAGCCTTTATAATTTATTTGGGGACTGACTCATACTGTAGTGTCAGTGAGTGTCCCCAAATAAATTATAAAGGCTGCCGCAACGGGCCGCTGCCTCCAGAATAGTGCCCCTAGCTACGCCACTGGATACACCGGCAACTCTCATGCTCAACGACAACATCGTATTCTTTTAAGAAGTGAAAGCTTCTGCAAAAACGCGATTCAGTTCACTTAAAGAAACTGAATGTGTCCTGTTCTCTTGAAGTGTTTGACATATCACTGTTTCAAGGAATGGACTCTATCCCTGGTACAGCAGGCTCCTTTAGCATCAGTATTCCTAACATATCTCGAGCCAACAACTGTGCCTTACAGAAATAAGCATTGATGTACCACACAAGAGCACTGTGCACAGCTCTCATATAACACTATACTAAAAACCTGCAGCACACTAATCTAACCAAAAAACTGAGAACTGTATGCGCTGACTACCCCAGAGTCTGGACACCCAGAAATGACCTTATAATTCCAAGGTCAAAGTCCCCGAGATGAAGCATGAGGATCTGCAAATGACCTGCCGGGTGGTGGCTTATCATTATAATGTCTTCATAAGAATTCAATGACTGCCTTAGGTATCAAGAAGAGATTTATATTGAAAGTTTTAGAAGGATACAAAATTGAAAAATGGAGTCCATAAACAACGTGTTGGCACTTGTGCTCTACCTCCTTGCATCATGCATGACCACGTTTGGGTCAGAAAAGTGTGGTATATTAGAATTGTTGATGGTGTTAAATCAGAAAATTCATATCTTCAGAAGGGAATAATAAAATATGAATTAAGACAGTGGCAAGATGCTGTGTGCGGATGCCATTCATCCTCTCAATAGCAAACAAGGACGAGAAGAACCTACAGCAGTAGCTTTTTAGGTCAAGCCTAGCGTTGCAGCGCATGCGCTGCTCGCTCTGCGAGGCATGCTGTAGTAGGGTATGTTTTAGTAGTGGAGTGGAAGCCCACCAATATTTTTCATTGGCCGGTGTCTTTGTCCATGGTAAATGCTGGCTTCCGATTGATAATGAGGCTTCTTAGTCCCTCCTTGTTACCAACCTGTCTCCTTTTGTGACCGCTAATCAGGACTGGATCTTTAACTTGCAGAGTTACACGGTCTCCTTCATTAGTTGGTAAGCAAATTTCTTTTTTCATGTCGCGTGTTTATTTTTGCTTTGCGCTTTCACTTTAACAATAGTTGCCGGCCAACCCCGCAAGTGCTGTGTGGGGCACCAGCTATTGTAAAGTGAAAGGGCGATGCAAATATAATCAAACGGCTGCCTTTGCACAATGGGGACAGCTTGTTCCTATTTCTTTTATTTTATTTTCTTGTTCTCTGGCCTCTGGTTGATAGTTGCTAAAGTCAGAGATAGGTGATGAGTGAATGTGTGGCATGAGTGTGTGCCTGAGGAGCACGGCTTTTGGAATCTTGAAACAGAACCTCAGTCACCTCCGACACGCGTTGCCGACTAGCAGCGAACAATAGACACAACAGCAATGTTCCCAGGCCCCGGTACACACATAGCTGCAGAATGCACAGATCAAAAGTATGCACCATGAGGGGACCAAGTAACTGGCAAATATGCGCTGTATAAAACATTTCATTTCTACACATTACATCTGTTCGACTCTCAGTATTAAACGTCAGAAGTGCGATGTGTTTCCATTGACTATGCTCTTCTTATCTGCGGAAGTGGGATATATTTCCAGGAGAATAAATGTAATGTGCGTGATCAGCCCCAAAGGAGTGATAATGTCTGACTGCTCCTCTTATACTCTAGTGGTTTGATATGTCCATGTCCTCTCTTTAGGCATGACATGTGCCCCTTTCCTGTTTGCATGTAATGCCTCTCCAGCTCTTCAGAGCCATGGTAGCTGCCCCTGGCTTCTCCTCTGTGCTAGAGGCGTGGTATACTTGGTTCTTTCAACCCAACCTTACTCCCTTATTGTGATACTGTTCCTATGAGTTTACTGATTCTACTAATACCAGAGGATTGCTATGGTTTCTTTGCTTCAAGGGTACTTCAGAGGAGCAATTGAGTAGTAAGTAAGTAAATGCTTTATTGTACAGTTAATAAAAACCATTACAAATAGCTTTGGACGGTAAAAGAAAATGGTCTATTAAAACAACAACAAAAAAAATCGGTTAAAAAGGTCTGTCAGAGGAGCAATTGGTTTCATAGCTTCTCCTGCTCTACGGCGGCTTGAGATGTTTCTTCTCAATATCCAACACTTCGGTGGTATGATTTGTATCATTTGCCTCTGCCATCCCCCAGAGGCAGAATGCCTTTATTTGCCTTGGAACTACTCCAAGGGTGTGATATCTTTTTTCCTTATACTGCTGTATGCTAGTTGTACCTGGTATACATTGATTCTTCTGCACCAAGAGCTTTCTTGTGTTTTTCTTGCATCTCCTTCACCCCAGAGATGTGCGTCATAACCATGGTTTCTACAATACTTCAGAGAAATAACACAATTCCATAGCTTCTCCAGCCCTCCACCTGAGTAATATATTTAACTCCTTTGTTTGTACACCAGGGTGTGACATTGTTTCCTTCTTCCTGTATGCCACCGTTGTGCTAGCTACCTATTGCTTCATCTGTGCTTAATAGATGGTGTACTTTCCAACAGCTGCCACTGTACTCGAGAAGTGTGAAATGTACCCATTGCTTCTAATGTATTGCATCGATATATGTTTCCAGTGCTTATTCTGTACTCCAGAAGAAACATCTGTAGCCATAATCTATAGGCCCATTTGGTCTATCAGTTCATTGCTTCCTCTTCTAAAGCATCATTATGACCAGCACATCTGCTTATCTTGTGGACAAGCTGATTACCTCTGGTGCCTCCCAGCACCACCACAACAAGGACACCATTAGACTGCAGACTAAGAAGTGTAAAAAAAAAAAAAAAAAAAAAAAAAAAAAACAAGGCAGCAGGCCTTTCTACCGTTGCACCCAGGATCAGGAACAATATTCCTGTATCCACCCGGACTATCCCAAAGATGCTCCGGTTTAGGAAAGTATTGATGACACATCTCCTTAACGAACGCTCCAGCTTAGGGCATGGTCTGCTGACTTCTGCTCCCAGAAACCATCTGCTCTTCCATCTCTTGAGTAAGTTATGCTGCCCGCTGACTGTGCTGCACTCTGCTGCCTTTTGGCTAGGGTTGCACTATACAAATACCTTATCCATACATTCATATGTTTCAGCTGCTCCTCCCTGCGGCTTATTTTTATTTATATTGTTTATCATACACCCCAGAGGCGTGATGCCAGCCTTTCTCTGATACTCTAACCCACCTTCAGAAGAGGCAAGCGGTTGTCTTTGTGCTAGCTTCAAAGCCCAGTATCGGCTCCTCAGGAAGGTTTTTGGGACCATGTCCATCATTCCTTAGTTCCTTTTTTTAGACTTTGCTCGACAAGTGCACCCTGCCATCGAAGAACTACTATCTGCCCCAACCCCCAGTGCTCTGTTTCTTTTCCAGTCACTACACCCAAACGGCCTCGTACACACGGACGATTCCCCAGACAATCTCTGGCCGCCACTTATGACCCTGCATTGCAGTCAAGGTTAAGCATTCAAATACTACCTCCTCTAACGAAACAAGCATTTGCAATGCAATAGGTCTCATATTTACGAGAGTTTGAACTATTGGCATTGTAAATGACTTAGCCTTTTATTTATGTGTTGATTTTTAAAGCATAAATAAAAGGCATAGTCATTTACAATGCAAATAGCTTAAACGCTTGCAAATGCGAGAACGCTTGCATTGCAAATGCTTGTTTGGGTTCGGCACTAAGTATGATAGTAGTCTACATCAGTTACGTTGACACATTTGCAGCAGCTGACATAGTGGAGCACACTTTTTCGTAGCAAAATTGTCCAAGCCATGAACTTATTCATAATTGTGACACTTGACACAAGCCCTACCACACTAACACCAGTGTTAGAATGTCTTATTGGGGGAAGAAGCACACGGGGCAGTGGCTCAAAGAACAGGGCTGGGCATTTTTTAATTTGCAGACTTTAGATACCGCCCAGCAGCAGACATTGCTCGCTTTCCATGTAAGATTGTCTTATGTTCATCAATAGTACATGGATAGGAATAAAACAATAGAGAAACAATTGAAGTAAATGTAGGGGGAAAAAAGAGTACTTTGGTCTGGAGCGATGTTCTTTATGACATATCCTAAACTCCAAATTAAAACCAATACATTCTTGCTGTCATCTAGCCTTACATGAAAGCTACAATTTAAAATCTAAGAAACATATATTACACGCAGTTTAAAAAGGTCTACCATACCCTATATTGCAGACAGTTGTTTTGTTTTCCACAGTTAATGAAGCCCTACGAGTGTTTCTGTATACAGCTGTTGCCTTTGGAAAGTCTCTTAACTCAACATCTCGAGCACTGGAAACTTGAAGGTTGATTGGCGGCCAAGCTGATCATGCCTATTTGGCTTAGTTCTTGATGATTAATACTATCTTATCTCATTCCTTTGTGAGGGTCCTTGAAGGGATATTGGCCGAATCTAATTGGAAGTCCCTGTGACCTATTTAACAAACAAACAAAACAAAACCTCGATGAATAATAAAAGAGGAAATTTGCACATGGCCAATTTAACGGCCCACTTGGGCTCGATTTATAAAATCCACCCTGGTCAAATGATTAAATAATGGTACATTCCATAGCACCAGAGATAATTATCCAGACCACTGGAACCAAACATTCTGACTATGTGAGCTGCTGTTATCAGAGATGTCACAAACAAGGACGGGTATTGTTCATGAGAAAAGGCTGTGCAGAATGCGGTTTAATTATTAAGTTGATTAAGCAGAGTTCATTGATTTGAACAGGGATACTAACCGAAAGTAATAAACTCCCTACGGCCTTCCATATTTTTGGAGTCTTCATCAGAACGAAAAAGCAAACTTAAAACTATTGGTGATAGATAGTAACAGAATTTGTTAGGGAATTAACACGTTTATAACATTTGTAGTACATACACTGAACTAACATATAGAAAAAGATTGCATACAAATATAACTATATAGTGGCTACATAATTATAATGATGATGAACTCTATTAAGGCAGGTACTAAGCAGACCAATTGTCCCAAATATTATAAAAAGCCTGGGGCACAGCCCGTGTCCTGTCATGTAAAAGGCAGTCAGTACTCTGGGCACATGATCCTCTATTGCCACATTTTATTTTTGCACATCCTTTAATACAAGCAAGCTATATTAAAACCAGTTAAATCTCATTCAGCGCTTGACACGTTTCAACAAGAAAATTAATAAGTTTCAACAAAAACATTGATTATATTACTCTGCGGTACACACCCTTTTCTTTCAATACAAGGCTCTCCTGTTCCGTCCATCCGGGAATGAGGTATTACTCATGCGTGTTATTAGTCAACAGTAAAATACACTCAACAGAACTGGAAGAAACCGACACATGCCACTGGCAACTGATCCTCAGCCTCAAAAGACAAATGTGACATTGGTCTACGATGAAATCCTTGAAGCCAAGTTTGCATGTCGGACTAGTGTGTCGCTGCTAGGCCGTGCTAACGGGAGAATGTGCACTATACATCACATCTTTCCAAGGATATATCAAAGTCTGCTGCAATAATCCATGACCGTTGCTATTATCATTTGTCGTGTATTCTTGATCCCCTGACCTGTCTTTACTGCAATAACCATTTGCCTTTTCCTTTGCTTGCATGTAACCTTTTAACCCTCCTCGACCCTTCCCCCTGCGATGCATCCACATTTTTTTAGGTCGAGCCTAGCGCAGCGCCCGTGCGCCGGTCTATCGGAGGCTTCTTGTGAGCACTGCAAACTTCCCCGAGACTTCTCCGTGTGGGTCTGGCAACTCCCACACATTCCATTGGCCTTTGCGTGTGGCTTTCAATAATGAAAGCACACGACTGATCAAAGACAGGAGCATGTCCCAACTTTTCTCTAATTGTTCACTACCATGGCATTTTGGTCTCAGGAGCGAGCAGCGGCTCGCAGTGTGGCAGCTGCATTCCTCCCTTGTTTTTGTGGATCATGTTACTAATTAACACAGCGCGGTCGTTTCACTTTTGCGACTGCACTTGTTTTTTCATTTAGCATGACGCGTGTTTAACTAGCTCTGCAGTGTGGCATTGAAAGGGTTATTGAGTATTGGTTTGAACACATCAGAGTAACCTACATCAACCCATCAGGATTCCACAGCCTGTGAATACATAGAGTACTTGGCTTTACTGTATGCGTGATAAAGTGTTTGTCTGCCTTCACCACAGTGGCTACGTGCAGAAGTTTCCTAAAGGCCCATATCTATGCAATAACATAATATTGCTGTGTATTTAGCAAGGGGCGGCAATAAAGTCGTGTTAGGTCTGTTTCCTCAAGTGGTATGCATGTTTTGGTGAGTTTTCCGGAGCATGCTATGTCCTTGCACAGTAGTTTGATTTAGTTCACACAAGCAGCTGTAGCAGCAGCGAGAAAGGCCAGGCTTCGTCAAGCAGAAAGTGATGAAATACCGCTCCAGATGGTGTTCACAGTGATGCATAGTAATCTTTCCAGGCAGCTCTTGTGTGTATAGTTTTGATATATGTTTTTTTTTTGTCATCTGAATAGACATTTAAGTAATTAATAGTTCGAAAATGTTCAAGTCCTAGTTTCAGAGTCTGTCTGACCCTTCGGTTTTTAGGTTTCGCCTGGCGTCCACTGCACCGCAATGTTCGCGCAGGCGAAATCTTTTGATTATCAGTAAGGGCCTTTCACCCGCCTCTCCCTTCCATTGGCTAGCTCCATTAATGGAGGCTAGCCATTGGAAGAGAGATCTGTCCGTAACTATCGGAGCAGATTTGTGGGCGTTCCGTAGATTTTTCCTCATTCCGCCCCTTTTTGAACGTCATGCGGCGGTGGGCGGATGTTTTTTTTTTTCTTGGCATGTTTTGGTCATTTCTACCGTGTCTCCAAGGAGTGCTGCTCGCTGTCCGGCAAGCAGAGCTCGGCCGAGAAGTGTGAGTGTGACAGGACTGTCTGTCGGTCGTGCCTTGCCAAATTCACTACTGCGAGGCTTTCAGAGCGTGTACCCGCTCGGGCGTAGATAAGCTGGTGAGATGGCGTTTTGTCTTAGGCTCATTACAATACGGGGCATTCCGGCAGCGGTGGCGGCTCGCCAGGCTGCCTGCTTTGAAGTAGGTCGAACTACTTCGTGCTATCATTCGTCCCGGCATGCCAGCGTCCCTGGGAGGTGGTTGGGGAAGGGAAGGGTTCTTCGCCCGTCCCGTTTGCTGCATTATTTCGTGCGACGCAAGTCTTTATTGTAAAGTGTGACGGGACTGTCGGTCGTGCCTTGCCAAATTCACTACTACGAGGCTTTCAGAGCGTGTGCCCGCTCGGGCGTAGATAAGCTGATGAGATGGGGCGAGTTCGGAGGACGGTTCCTTGGGGGCGCGTATGTGTGGGGAGGGGGGTTTGGATTATAAATAAGTAATTGCTGTGCATAATGGATAACATAAATAAACTGTGAGATGCAAGTCTTTATTGTAAAGTGTGACAGGACTGTCTGTCGGTCGTGCCTTGCCAAATTCACTACTACGAGGCTTTCAGAGCGTGTGCCCGCTCGGGCGTAGATAAGCTCGTGAGATGGCGTTTTGTCTTAGGCTCATTACAATACGGGGCCTTCCGGCGGCGGCGGCTCGCCAGGGTGCCTGCTTTGAAGTAGGTCGAACTACTTCGTGCTATCATTCGTCCCGGCATGCCAGCATCCCTGGGAGGTGGTTGGGGAAGGGAAGGGTTTGTCGCCCGTCCCGTTTGCTGCATTATTTTGTGCGTAAGCGTGAAGTCTAGTGCGGACGGTCACCAGGCACCACTTGTCTTGCCTCGCGAAAATTAAAGACGGGCAAATTCATTTTCACTGTACTTGGCGCAACTTGAAATCAATTTGTACATTTAATCTGGAAGTAGGGATACGCATCCACTGTGTTGCTCCAAAACCTGTTACCTCCCTTCTACAAAAGTGTGCCAGCTTAGTAGTCAATTCTGTATCCTGTTCTAATGGTATGTTTACCTAACTGCTGCTGCTACAGTACAGTGTGTACTTTATTTCTGTAGCTTCGGGAAAAAAGTCTGATTGTCAAACAGGGAGGAGGGGGGAAGGGGGGCAAGGAACCTGGAGAACCAGCACCAAGCTCTAAAGGATCTCTCTTAACCCAGCCTATGAAGTGTCGCTTTTCTGATACAGGTAAACACAAATTCCCCGGGAGGAGACCTCTGTATGAAATCGGTGTTCCAGAAGACGTAAAGCTTTGCCGATTGCCAAACGCTGTAATACTTACTTGGTGGCTGGGAGGGTGGCTGCCCCAAATCCACTCACGCGAATAAAGGAAATACTTCCTTTCTGTACAAATGGGTAACTTGCAGTGAAAAGAGAATCGTGGTGGCTCTGTCGTATTTGTCCTGCAAGATATCTATAAATAGTCAAATCTAAACGCTGACGAATGGTAACTAGTCCTAAGCGAGTTCTGCTCACACTCACACTGCTTCCCAAGGAGATACCCGCCAATTTTTAGGTCTAGCCTACAAGACAGACCAAGCTACTAAGGACCGACTGTTAACAGCTGCGAGGCACAGTGTGTGCTTATAGTGGGCTTATAACCTGCCCATCAGTTACCACTGGATGGCTTTATTTGCACCCATTTGCTTGCTTCTTATTCGTTAGCTTGTCTGGGCTTGCCTTCTTCTTCTGTGTTTGGCCTTCCCCTGAATATATATATGTGTGTGTGTGTGTGTGTGTGTGTGTGTGTGTGTGTGTGTGTGTGTGTGTGTGTGTGTGTGTGTGTGTGTGTGTGTGTGTGTGTGTGTGTGTGTGTGTGTGTGTGTGTGTGTGTGTGTGTGTGTGTGTGTGTGTGTGTGTGTGTGTGTGTGTGTGTGTGTGTGTGTGTGTGTGTGTGTGTGTGTGTGTGTGTGTGTGTGTGTGTGTGTGTGTGTGTGTGTGTGTGTGTGTGTGTGTGTGTGTGTGTGTGTGTGTGTGTGTGTGTGTGTGTGTGTGTGTGGGCTCTGTGTGTGGGGGGGCTCTGTGTGTGTGGGGGCTCTGTGTGTGTGGGGGGGCTCTGTGTGTGGGGGGGCTCTATGTGTGTGTAGGTGTGGGTCTGTGCGTTTGTGTGTGGCATTTGCGAGAGATTAAGCTATTGGCATTGTAAATGACAATGCCATTTATTTATCTGTTTTCAAAACCAACACATAAATGACAATTTTGTCATTTACAATGCCAATAGTTCTAACTTTTGCAAAGGCGAAACTGTTGCATTGTAAATGCTTGTTAGATATGGAATTGCATCAAGCAAAGGTTGGTAAAGTGTACTGTAGTGAATAGTACTACTTTAAGGCCATGGAGGGGAGAGATGTTGCAGTCTTGATATGGATTGTGATCCAGCTGGCACTGCTCAAACAGAAGGACCCACAGAGATAATCTGGTTTCAGTGGTGTATACCTTTTGTCACTTGAGGAGTTTCACCTGAGCAGCGAGGCAGTCCTCAAAAGAATGCATGAAACATCTTGTTTAACAAACCATCCATATGCACACAAATAATTTAATTTCCTCCCCAAGTGCAAACAGAACAACCAATATTGAAGAAGTTAATTTCTCAGAAATTAATTAAAAACAAATATTGGTGGGGAGAAGGGGGGGCTGGGGGTAATGTGCATTAGCTCAGCAGATTTTTTGCATTAGCATACCTGTGTATCTGTAAAACGCATGTTCACTTTATGGTCCCTTGGCACTGAAACAAATGTTATTGTTACTGTACTGGGGTGGTATTCATTTTATCGACTTTCTTCAGAAGCTTACTGAAACTTAAATATGGAGAGCAGAGTCTAAAGAAAGCGGGTGCGGCTACTATTAAACTGGTAAATTAATTTAAATTTTGCTCTATTGGTATTATAAATAACAATGCCTATTATATGTGTATTACTTTTAAAAACACATAAATAAAAGGCATTGTAATTTACAATGACAATAACTCTCCCAAATGCAAGACCTATTGCATTGAAAATGCTTGTTTTATTTGCAATTTTATACGATAGCTATTTATCCATTCCACTCCGGCTCTGAACCTCGACAGGCGGAAAACGCTCTCCACGCTTCGCAGCTCTCAAGCGGAGGGTGCCATAGGAGTTCACTAAATCTAGGCACTATCAGGAATGCTATTATTTCAAAGAGGGACTGTCTCAGCTATTATTATAAGCGTCCCCACCACACTCTCTTCTGCATATCCTACACTACACTCTGCAGGTACAAATGAGAGGACCAGTCCAACCTACGTAAAACAATACGCTTAACTCTGCATTCTGTAGACTCACATCTACTCAGCTTTGCAAGTTTGTATTGTGAGAGATTTGTACACATTTAAACCGGATCACCTGGACTCCTGTTTTTAAAGGATATGGGGTAAAAGCTGCCGTATTTTGGAACTGGAGAGCCAGGGTCAAGTCTCGGCATCGGCTCAACATCCTGTGATTCTAGGCAAATAACTTACTCTTCTTGTGCCTAAAAAAATGAGTGTGTCCTTGTGAATGTAACTGGTTCTCACGTAAAGCTCTCCAATACCTTCGGGTCAAGTTCGCATTATATAAAAATTTTAAAAATAAAAAAAATCTTGTCATGTAGAGGAATCCCTTGCAGAGTTTGGCACAAGCTTACTTTTTCCTCTTAGTGAAAAAGAGTAATGACCAGGCCCAGTTCTAGCGGGTGGGCCAGGACCACCTAAACATGAGCCTGGCCCACCCAAACAGGAGCTCTGGCCCTCACAGTGAGGGCTTGAAGGCAGGCGTGCAACGCACAGGTCGTGTGTGTCAGCCCAGGCCGAGACAGCTTCCTGGGCGCACACACACAGAGACAGTTTTAGAGATTATCGCAGCCGCACAAGTACTTCACAGGTCTTTAAAGACCATTTAAATGTTAACAAAGCTTTGTTTATTTTTTACCCCTTCCTCTCTGCATGGCGAAAGGCAACACATCCTTTCTTTGACAATGGTAACCTTTGGTATCATTTGCCTACTGTCCTGCTGAGTTAATATTTCTTTTTCTATGCAGCACAGGAGAAAAGAAGTTTGTTTATTCCTAGTCACCTTTCCTGACCCCTGCAGCGGCTTATCACATCAGGCTGTGACACAAAGCTTGACTAATGGAGAAGGTAAGAGAAAGTTTTTTTTGTTTAAATTTTTTTATTAAATGTTTACATATCACGCCCCTCCCCACCCAAAAAAGAAGGGGGTAAGGCACAAAGAAAAATTGAGTACACATTATCGCACACATTAAAGGGTTACATTTTAATGAGTAGTAGTACATGTAGCAGTCTACTAGTGACACATAGTCACAAGAGGTAAGAGAAAGTGTTACTACATTTTTTTCTTTTTATAATCTGCACAGGCCCAGCAGGACACATACTTCGTGTATACTTCATTTAAACAGTTTTTATCATTATCTTGGCCGATGCAGGGAACCAATAAGGCACTACAAAATGCCCAGATAACGCTGGTGATTAATGATCCTGCTGGAGAGCAATCATTTGCCTGTTAGCAGTTTTTAAATGCAGCTGAACTGTATTTTATGTGGATAGCTCAGTGGGTTACTGCCTTTGTCACAGAGATCCTTGTGTTACTTGCAGTTCAGGAGTTACATAAGACAGTGACCAATGAACTGTCACCAAAGAGCTTCATACAAACATGAATGGTATAGTTAGAACTTCGCTTTTTTTGTTTTGTGATATAGTTAGAACTTCCCCAGTTTTTCATTATTCTAATGTTGCTAAAATGAGTATGTTTGGGCAGATATACATTTTTATCAGTAAAGCTGACCCAAACGGAATACTCTTTAAATCCTGAGGTTGTGTTTCCCCAGACCAAACCCTCTTAAAATATCTTTCCCACCAGGATGGATAACCTGGGATTCCTACACCTTGTAATCCTCATGGGCTTATGTGACATTCCCTGTAGACTGATTTACATACTTGTATGATTCATTGTCTCTGTATAATGTGTGCGTGGTGTAAAGTACTGACACACACTACACTGATATGAGTAGCGCTATACAACAAATGAAATGCATATGAGAGAGGGGCTACGTAAAGATGAGTGGCGCTGGTGGAGGGTGGCAGTGAGGGAATCCGAGGAGGAGGTAGTGGGAGGGGCTATGGAGAGATGAGGGGCACTGTTGGAGGGTGCTTGTGAGGGAATCCGAGGGAGAGGTCATGGGGTGGAGGGAGGAGCTAGGGAGAGATGAGGGGCACTGATGGAGGGTGGTAGTGAGGGAAATCCAAGGAAGAGGTCATGGGGTGGAGTGAGGAGCTAGGGAGAGATGAGGGGCACTGATGGAGGGTGGTAGTGAGAGAGTCTGAGGAGGAGGTCATGAGGGGGAGGCTATGGAGAGATGAGGGGCACTGGTGGAGGGTGGTAGTGAGGGAGACCGATGAGGAGTTCAATGGAGGGGGCTACGGAGAGATGAGGGGTACTGGTAGAGGGTTTTAGTAGGGGAGTCTGAGGAGGAGGTCATGAGGGGGAGGGGATACAGAGAGATGAGAGGCACTGGTGGAGGGTGGCAGTGAGGGAATCCGAGGAAGAGGTCATAAGGGGGAGGGGCTACAGAGAGATGAGGGGCACTTGTGGCATGTAGCAGTGATGGAATCTGGGGAAGAGGTCAATAGGGGGGCATGGAGGGATGAGGGGCACTGTTGGAAGGTGGTAGTAAAGGTATTTACGGAGAAAGAGGTTATTGGTGTGGCGCCAAAAAAGACTTTCACATCAGCACTGAAGGCGGCCCTGTCATGGCCTTTCTGTTTTTGTTTATTTAATTCGCAGTTGGGCCATAAGTGCTACTGTGGAACATACTTTAAAGTGTGTGCTAATTATATTTACTGCTATATTCAATGTTTTAAGTATGAAGGTGGTTTTACTAATGTTTTTACCAGGAAAAATTAAAGTGGAGCCCGATGGTGGCTGATATGGAGCTGAGGCCCAAGGTCATCTGTGAGATAAGGTGCACAAGAGAGGAATAGTGGCTAATCTAGCCTGTAAGGGAGTGCGTTGCAGAGTCCGTGGTCAGGTGGAGGTAGTAATGAAGAGGAATTCTCCCTGAAGGCTCGCACAGAGGGAGCCCGAGGAGTGTCACTTGCCTGATACTCCCAACTCAAAAACCTCCTCTTCCCATCAAAGTAACATTACATGGAAAAAACACTTTTTGAGAGTGATAACATTAAAAAGAGATTCGGAAAAGAATGAGATTTACTGGGCCTTGTAAGACTAAGAAGATATAAAGGAGGGCCCTGAAGCAGGCCTGCCTAGACATATATGGGCCAAATCAAGCCACAGTGGTGCACCTAAATGCACACTCCCACCCAAATAAAAAGTCCTGGAGCTGGGCCTGGTAATGACCACGCGCTGTGCGAGTTGGCAGATCCATCACAAATGACGGACAGCTGCCAAGGACTTCACTAGCAGTCCAGCAGCAATTCTCCATCCTCTAAGCAGGAGCGAGGGAATGGTGGGTGTGCAGATAGGGAGGTTTGCAAAACATTAAATGAGGCCCATAGTCTTGTTCTATGTAATTCCTGCTAAACATCCCTTAATGCGATTTCAAATTTTAATAACCTCTGATTTTCCCTTCCTTTCATCACCAAATTCCTATTTATAAGCACAATTCATATGACGGCCTGCGGATGCATTTTTCCTTAGAAAGTACTGCAGTTACACTAGAGGCTGAGCCTGAGTGCAAAAGTTGGCCAAGAGTAACCATACTGCCCTTCCCAAAGCAACCACACGAGGGCACATGAACACAAGTAATGAAAGATTATTACTAAAACCCAATCAACATATTTTTTTGTTGAATCGGATATTCAGCACTATGCAAGATGTCATCTTTTAGACGGCTTCAAGAGTTGCCTGAAACACATGGACTGTACAGCTAACAAAGCATAGGCGTCAAAGGACAACAATTCAAACGCGGAGAAGTTATGTGGTAAATCGGCACGGAACAGCGAAATACCGAGATCTTACCAGCACGTCGTTTTCATGTAGACAAGAACATTCATCCATTATAAAGACGATTTTTTTTTTTTTTGCAGAGTTTTATATAACGCAAACTTGACCCGAATCGGATATCAGAGCGCTTTACATAGCACCAGTTACGTTACATGAGGACACACATTCATTTTTGTTAGGCACAGGGAGATTAAGTGATTTGCCCAGAATCACAGGATGTTTAGCGTCGTTACCGAGACTCGAACCCAGATCCCCAAGTCCGAGGTCGAGCGCCCTAGCCATTAGGCCAACTCCTCTCAAGAATATATTCTATGTATAAGAGTAATATTTATGTGTATGTGTATACATTTTACCTATTAGAACATTGGAATGTTGAGAGCTCCATTAAAGACAATGGAGCAGCAGCGGCCTATTTAAACTGGTATAAGCCAGCTGCACTTAACATTTGAATGTACTAATAAACAACCTCTGCCTTTCCAAAATACATGGAGTGGGCAGGGAAAGGCAGAGGCTGCGGGGCACACCACAGCCTTTCTCCTCCCTAGCTCAGAGTCACTGGAGCATCGGAGGGAGGAGAGGCTGCTCAGCTTCATGGTCTCCCTGACTCAGCAGAATCGAAACACGCATTTGCAATGCAATAGGTCTCGCAGCTGCGAGATTTTGAGCTATTTACATTGTAAATGACAATGCCTTTAATGTTTGTGTTTAAAAAACCTACAATAATAAAAGGCATTGTTATTTACGATACCAATAGGTCAAAGTTTCTAAATTGTGAGACCTATTGCATTGCAAATGCACTTTTTTGGTAGGCACTGGGAGAAAAAGTGATCTGCCCAGAATCACAGGATGTTGAGCCGACTCCGAGCCTCAAACCTGGCTCCCCAACTTATTTATTTATTTATTTGGGTTCTTGTATAGCGCAGGAATCGACCCGGAGGGTATCTCCGCGCTTATGGTCTTCCAAGATGCCAGATCAGAAACATAATCATAGGGGGCCAAGATCTTATATGGCTGCAAACAGATGAGTTTTTAAGGCTTTCTTAAAGGTCTGTATGTTAGTAAATTGTCTTAGGGCAAGTTGTTCCACAGAATGGGGCCCTTATAGGATAGGGCACGGCCCCCTTGTCTTGCCTTCTTGATCCGGGGGACTTGTAACAACGAAAGGTTACTAGACCGCAATGAACGAATGGGGGTATATGGCTGAAATAATTCAGCCATATATTTTGGGCCGAGTCCCTGAAGGCATCTATGAATTATGCAGCACACTTTAAACTCGATTCGCTGGCGGATTGGCAACCAGTGGAGTTTATACAGTAGAGGGCGTGAAGAGGACCTAGGGGGGGCATCCAGGATTAATCTGGCCGCAGTATTCTGGACTACCTGCAAACGACTCAACTGCTCCTCGTTGGCACAGAGTAATAATCCGTTGACGTAGTCCAATCTACTGACGACCAGTGTCTGGACCAATGTTTTCCTGTAGCAGTCGTCCAGGAGAGGGAACTCACGTCTCAGGAGCCCGATGGTTCTGAAACAGGTTCCTGCCACCAGACTCACATGTTCCTTTAGTAACAGTGCCTGATCTAGCCGTACCCCCAGATTTTTCACTGTCTGCTTAGGGAGAGGAGCAGATCCTAGATCCGGGGGCCACCACTCAGGTGACCACAAGAGAGGGGCTTTTCCAAAGAGCACGACCTCCGTCTTGCTTACATTGCATTGCAAGCAATTTGAGGCCATCCAGTCAGATACTGCTCTCATACCGGTGGCAAATGCCTGTTTAGTTGCCGGTGTCAGGGTATGGAAGGGAAACAAGAGCTGAGTATCGTCAGCATACGATATTGGAGTGAACCCATATTCTCTCACAATTTCCGCCAATGGGGCCACATACACGTTAAAAAGTGTGGGGCTTAGGCATGAGCCCTGTGGAACCCCCTTAGTGAGCTCCCTAGAGATTGATTGATGGGAGCCCAGCCTGACGGTTTGTGACCGACCCGAGAGAAAGCTTTTTAGCCAGGCCAAAGCCGAACCGCCTATTCCCACCTGCCGCAGACGACCGAGAAGAATGTCATGCGAAACCGTATCAAAGGCAGCGGACAAATCCAACAGCACCAAGATCATGGAGCCTCCTCTATCCTGTGCCATCCTGATGGTATTGGTCACGGAGAGGAGGGCTGACTCGGTGCTGTGGTTGGGTCTGAACCCAGATTGAGAATGGTCCAGACCACCCGCTGCCTCGATAAACTTGGATAGATGGATATTCACATGTTTCTCGGTCATCTTGCTGATATGAGGAAGTAGAGAAATAGGACGGAGATTAGAAAGGTCCGACCAAGGCAGGGCTGCATTCTTTCGAATAGGGTTCACTACCGCTCTCTTCCATTCACCTGGCACCTGACCTTCTCTAAGGGACAGATTGATCACAGTTTGAATTCCAGGCAAGAGCAAATTCCCTATAGAGCCCGCCATCTTTGCTGGCAGAAGGTCTGAGGAGATCCTGTTTTAATTTGACTGGCCAAAGAGGTGACTTCAGAGAGATTGATCTCAGAAATTGAGGTAAGTGATATGCTGGCACCTACAGAGGGCAAAGATGGGGTAGGTGAAATAGGAGATGTCGGGGGGAACTAATGGTCCCTGACTGCTTAATCTTCTCGTAGATAAGCTCTATTTTGTTCTCGAAGAAAAGCGATATTTCATCACACAGGATTTATGAGAAGTCATCTGGACTCTCGCAGGCCACTGGTTTTGTAAAGGACTGTAGTATCTTATAGAGTTCTCTGGACGAGTTGCCTGCTTCAGCCAATTGTGATGCAAGACAGCTCCTCCTAGCCATCTTTAAGTTTTTATGATAGGAGGCCAGGGCATCAGTATACTCTTTCTTACTATTATCCATGTGTGATTTTCTCCAAGCTTTTTCGAGCTTTCTACACTTCTGTTTCTCGCCTCTAAGATCTTCAGTATACCATACCTCTTGTTTGGATACTGGATGCTGTTTATGAAGCTTCAGTGGTGCCAATAGGTCCACTGCTTCTAAAAGAGCTTTATTGTACTTAGCTAGGGCGGACTCAACATCATCTATCTCTGTGAAGATGGGTTCCTTCCAGACCCTCAAAAATTCATCTGGAGTTACTTTGTGCCATGATCTCCGCAGAATAGCAGGGAGAGACTTTTGATGTAAAGCGGCCAGACCACAGAAGAAAAATTCAACCATATGATGGTCAGACCAGCTCACTTGAGACGTTGACCAGTATTTAATTTTAGAGCAGTTGGTAAAAATTAGATCCAGAGTATGCCCACCTATATGTGTAGGACCCTCATTTTGGATCTCTAATCCTAAAATTGTAAGATCAGAAAGTAATAGTGCAGTATCAGGATGACTAGGGAGGTCTGCATGAACATTAAAATCTCCAAGGAGGATAAAGTCTTCTTTGGCTTTCAAATGTGGAGCTAGGAATTCAACTAGGGAAAGTGAGAAGCCCGCGCTTGATCCTGGGGGGTGGTACACTAATGCTCCCTTCCAGTGAGTTTTGGGGGTAAGATTGATCTTAAAGACCATAATTTCCATCATGGGACAGCTTCTTTGTTCTAACAGGGAGATCTTCAAACCCTCTTCTCTATACACTATAGCAATACCTCCCCCGGCTTTAACAGGACGATCTAATTTGAGGACCTTATATCCCTTCGGAATTCCCAACGTAATGGCAGGAACTGTGTGAGGTTTTAACCACGTTTCTGTGAGGAAACAGATGTCTGGTTTTACAGTAGTAACCAGATCCCAAAATTCAAGAGAATGTTTGGGTAAAGAGCGAATATTTAAAAGAAAACTTTTTAAACTGTTCGCTGGGGCAGTTTCCTTAATATTAGGGCTGATGGAAGAATTGGGCGGAAATGTATGTAGATAGGGCCTAATAGGTAGCTTATATTCCTCAGCTATACAGTCAGTTCCCAGACTAGTAATAGATGCCTGAAAGCAACAGTGTCGGCATGAAAACGGACCCTCGGGGCATAATAAAGAGCGCACAACACAACCTACCAGAGGGTCTGGCTGCAGATCTTTAAGCGCCTGGGAAGTGTACCGAAAACTGTGACTCGTAGTTGCATCAGAGTCCTTTGAGACAGAGCCCATGGCCCCTGGTCCCGTCCAGTCGCGGACGGGCGCAGACGGGCTTCTCTCTGGCTTGTCTCAGGCGCGTCCTCAGGCGCTCCTCTGCGCGCGACCGCTGCGAGCTCAGTGCGACGAGAGGGCTAAGTAGCCCCTCCTTGTCAAAGACTAGACCGCTACCCGCTGCTTGTTAGCGGAAATAGGGTGAGTGTCTCGCTCTTACCTGTCCACCCTCCGCTCTACGGCGCTAATTGCCGAGTCGGACTGGGGCGGGCAGGCTACAACATCGAGCAGACCTCCTTGAGTGTGAGTTAGAATTTGATTTTGATTACCCCAGTGACCCTAGCTGCGTGAAAAATAATATTTTTAAAAACCACGATACAATTGTGCTTTTAAAATCATTTAGGCTGTGCAATTTAAAATCATCAGGGTTCTGAATTCAGCAGAGAAATGCTAGGTCCGCTATATGATATGCTTGAAATACCTATATGGCATCTGGCGTCAAGCGGATCGGGGAGACACTGCCACTGTCCTCCCTAGCCGCGGTCAACCGGCAGCTCCTCGCTGCCTAAGTAGCCCCTCCTTGTCAAAGACTAGACCGCTACCCGCTGCTTGTTAGCGGAAATGGGGTGAGTGTCTCGCTCTTACCTGTCCGCCCTCCGCTCTACGGCGCTAATTGCCGAGTCGGACCGGGGCGGGCAGGCTACAACATCAAGCAGACTTCCTTGAGTGTGAGTGAGAATTTGATTTTGATTACCCCAGTGACCCCAGCTGCGTGAAAAATAATATTTTTAAAAACCACGATACAATTGTGCTTTTAAAATCATTTAGGCTGTGCAATTTAAAATCATCAGGGTTCTGAATTCAGCAGAGAAATGCTAGGTCCGCTATATGATATGCTTGAAATACCTATATGGCATCTGGCGTCAAGCGGATCGGGGAGACACTGCCACTGTCCTCCCTAGCCGCGGTCAGCCGGCAGCTCCTCGCTGCCTAAGTAGCCCCTCCTTGTCAAAGACTAGACCGCTACCCGCTGCTTGTTAGCGGAAATGGGGTGAGTGTCTCGCTCTTACCTGTCCGCCCTCCGCTCTACGGCACTAATTGCCGAGTCGGACTGGGGCGGGCAGGCTACAACATCGAGCAGACTTCCTTGAGTGTGAGTTAGAATTTGATTTTGATTACCCCAGTGACCCCAGCTGCGTGAAAAATAATATTTTTAAAAACCACGATACAATTGTGCTTTTAAAATCATTTAGGCTGTGCAATTTAAAATCATCAGGGTTCTGAATTCAGCAGAGAAATGCTAGGTCCGCTATATGATATGCTTGAAATACCTATATGGCATCTGGCGTCAAGCGGATCGGGGAGACACTGCCACTGTCCTCCCTAGCCAACTCCAAAGTCGGCAGCTCTGGCCGTTAGGTCACATCCTTCTTTAAAATATCCTAGGATTGATGGCGCAGTGTACCATGAAAAAAATTCGCCAGGATTATTCACCAGGATTTGTGATAAAGTAGCAAAAGGGGTGATGCCCACTGCCCAGACCACCATAAAGTTAAATGTGCAGCACTGGATAAAAGAAACCAAACAACTTACGTCTCCTGTAAAAATTTGAACTGCTGCATAAAACGTACAAAAGCGGTACAAAAGGGGGTGGTGATGGATGGAGCATTTGAATCAATCAAACACTCACACCCAGTCAAAAGCTCTGGGTTTAATCCATCACCGTTCTTTAGCCCACTCTGCCACCCCAGTTCAAACATGGCTATATGCAAATCAGTCTGACCCTGTGCCTCATGGGAACAGTCCAGCCCGAACTGCCAAGCCATGTCTTCCCTGGACCGGAAACAAGCTTCCGAGGACCGGTTTCTGGCATTCCAGCCGTCTTCAGCCCGGCTTGCTTGAATCCAGTGGCAAAGTGAGCAAGGGACTCACGTCTGAGTATACCCTGCCACACTTATGGCGGCCAAAAGCGGTACAAAAGGGGGTGGTGAGGGACGGAGCATTTGAATCAATCAAACACTCACACCCAGTCAAAAGATCTGGGTTTAATCCATCACCGTTCTTTAGCCCACTCTGCCACCCCAGTTCAGACATGGCTATATGCAAATCAGTCTGACCCTGTGCCTCATGGGAACAGTCCAGCCCGAACTGCCAAGCCATGTCTTCCCTGGACCGGAAACAAGCTTCCGAGGACCGGTTTCTGGCATTCCAGCCGTCTTCAGTCGGTCCAGGGAAGACATGGCTTGGCAGTTCGGGCTGGACTGTTCCCATGAGGCACAGGGTCAGACTGATTTGCATATAGCCATGTCTGAACTGGGGTGGCAGAGTGGGCTAAAGAACGGTGATGGATTAAACCCAGATCTTTTGACTGGGTGTGAGTGTTTGATTGATTCAGATGCTCTGTCCATCACCACCCCCTTTTGGCTGCCATAAGTGTGGCAGGGTGTGCTCAGACGTGAGTCCCTTGCTCACTTTGCTACTGGATTCAAGCAAGCCGGGCTGAAGACGGCTGGAATGCCAGAAACAGGTCCTCGGAAGCTTGTTTCCGGTCCAGGGAGGCTTGGCAGTTCAGGCTGGACTGTTCCCATGAGGCACAGGGTCAGACTGATTTGCATATAGCCATGTCTGAACTGGGGTGGCAGAGTGGGCTAAAGAACAGTGATAGATTAAACCCAGATCTTTTGACTGGGTGGGAGTGTTTGATTGATTCAGATGCTCTGTCCATCACCACCCCCTTTTGTACCGCATAAAACGTACAGCAACAGAAGGTGCCAGGTCCATATGAGCTGGGCCAGAGCTTGCTGTTATTATGGTGACTGAATTAGGAGGGGGTGTCACTTAAAAATAAACAAATGGGGTGACAGAGTACAATAAAGGCCAGTGCACACGGCTGCCCTTGAATTGAATGCACAATTATATGCATAATGTGGGCAATTTAATTTGTGAAAATCATCAGAGCGGTGGCATTTGTAGAAGTGTCAGTGTGCATTTTTAGGCCGGCACAGAAATGTTACATATGATAATTTTAACAGCCTGAGATAGGTGTCTGCGTGCGTGTCGCTGGCTACTTGCAAGTTTGTGGCTCCGAATTGCAGGTGTCACGTGTGTGTTAAAAGCAAGCACATTTGAACTTTACTTACTTGCATTAGCCCGCCGCCAGCTAAATGATTTTATGTTCTCAATTCAGGGCTAGGCACACTTTTTTGCAGCAATACAGCCAGCGGCCATACATGGACATGGCCTGGCTCACCTCTCTCTGTGCCTGGTGACCCGCCAGCTAAATTATTTTATGTTCTCAATTCAGGGCTAGGCACACTTTTTTGCAGCAATACAGCCAGCGTCCATATATGGACATGGCCTGGCTCACCTCTCTCTGTGCCTGGTGACCGGCCACTGGCATCAAACAGGTCGGCCACGCTGCCTGCTACCTGCAAGTTGAACAGTGACACCACAATCAGTGGATCTAAGTCACCCCGTCCCAAAACAATTTTGCGCGCTTTCGCACAAACCTAGACAGATTACATCACTGCACACTAGTCCTTGGTTCCACGGCTGCAGGCAGATCCGGATGACCGCTGTGCATTTTTAAATGCATAAAGTTAAGGACAACTAAAAGAATGTCACAGTACCTTAATTCTTTGTGAAGTGAGCTCGTGCCCCGCGAACAGGCCGGCCGTGTCTGGGCTGCAGTGATGCTTACTCCCGCAGCAACTAACACAATGCCGCATGACTATGGCAGGTACTGTACACGTTGTACAAGTTGAAGTTGAACTAAATTCAGTGGTGGCAGCCACTGTGCAGGTTGCCTGGTCAAAGTACTAGTACAACTTACTTGTTCTCTTCTGTAGTCAGTCACAGCACTCTGGCACTCGGTCTCTGAGCGCAAGTTCGGTCCCGGCAGGGGTGACCTGCACCAGGGGTCGCAGCTGCATAGCATTGCAGCTCCCTGCAGCGCCCGAGGCCTCTCATGTGCAGCCATGCTTCTGTGAGAGTTAATGCGGCCACGAACGCCGGCCGGGACACGAACAGCACAACTCCAGTCGAAATCCCCGCTGCTCCTGAATCGGGTCACATCACCCCCACGGTGCCAGCCAGTGCGCAACCACTCTGAACATGAGTACTGCATTATAAAACCTTGCACCACTGTTTATTTGTCCCAAAAATGCAGCATGTGCAAACACAAAACCATGTCACACCGAGTGCCGTTATGCCGTATTTCCTGATCACAACAACGCATAGTGTTTTCTCATGAGCGCGAGCACGCTTCAAAATATCCAGTCAGAATGGGTGGGGCCTGAGGGAGACAGGGTGGACACCAACCCCGCTTCCAAAGAAGCGGGTCACAATACCAATGACTATAGGTCTCGCCAAGGCGAGCAGCGCTTGCGCCGCAACGCAGGCGAGACCTAAAAAGCACTTTAGCCAAGCTGGGGAGAACCAGGGGCTGAATGTTCAACAGCTAACAGCTGTGCTCCTGCATCTGGCTGTTAGATGTTCAACAATCACAGCAACAGCAGTGAATCAAAGGAGACAGAGCTTCATGGATTTCAACTCCCTTGAGTTTCGATGCTTTTGTTTTTTTAATTAGGACATTCTGCCCTCTAGAGGCAGAATGTTCTAATAGCCCTATTACCCTTCGTAGTGTGGCTATACCAGTCAATAAAGGTCCACTACCCTGTCAAAGGCCCTCGCCTCTGGCCTATAACGCTGGAGCTGGCCTTTAATGGCCGGTATAACCCTCTACGGTGGGCTATACGGCTATATTAGAACATTGGAATGTTGGAAGCTCTATTGAAAACAATGGAGTAGCTCCGGGCTTATAATGGCTGGGGTTCAGCCCAGAGCGCCAACATTCCAATGCTTCTTTGTGGCTGTGAACAAAGGCTTCAGGGAGCCTGAGGTGATTTCATTCCCCTTGCGCTCCCTGAAGCCTTTGTTTAATTTGTAGAACATTCTGCCCTCTAGTGGCAGAATGTTCTAATAGCCCTATAGCTCTTCGTAGCAGGGCTCTACCGGCTATTAAAGTCTTGTTCCCTTGTTAAAGTCCCTCGCCTTCGGCTGGATCCTTTAACGCGGGAGCAGGCCTTTAATAGCTGATATAGTCCGCTACGGTGGGCTATAAGGCTATATTAGAACATTGGAATGTTGAGCGCTCCTTTGAAGACAATGGAGTAGCTCCAGGCTTAGAATGGCTGGTATAAACCTGGAGTGCCAACATTCTAATGTTTGTCTTCAGGGTGCTCCCTTTTTAACTTAGAACATTCTACCCTTAGTGTGTGGAATGCTCTAAAAGCCTTATAGTCTTTATGCCTCAGGCTGTACCAGTTGTTAAAGGTCCTCACCCTTGTTACAGGCCATCACCTATGGCTCAGGCCTAGGACTTTTAACAACCAGTATAGCCATCTGTAGCATGCTATAAGGCTATAGTGGCAGTCGTCACTAGGTAGTTATAATTAGCTCTGCTTTTTCATAGAGGGGGTGTTTTTTGCTTTGCTAATACCTTTGGCCCCATTTGACCAATCATCACAAACCATTCCCCCAACAAAGTTCATCCACCTCAGCTCCTTTTTGGAAAGTTTCAGGGGGATCTATCCAGCGGAGGCAAAGAAAAAAAGGAGGTCCCACAACACACTACTCCCGTGCATTTTCCATAGACTTCTTTAAGAAGGGCTACTACAAAAACTGCAGAACAGAATGACACCAAATTGTTCAGGAAGCTACATCTTGATCCACAGATTGTGCTTTTTGTGTGGAAATCAGTTCAGTAGTTTTTAAGTCATCAAGGGTTGAAAAAAATATAGATATCTCGATGGTTTGGCTTGCGAGCGTCCGACAAGAGTGCAAATTTAAAAATGGAGCCCTGTGACTGAGCAAGAGGCCAGTTTTTGCCGTGAGCTTTCATGCTTCTGCGAGAGAGTGAAAGCTTCCGCACTCTTGCGGGAGTGTGAAGGCTCTTGTAGGAGCGTGAAGGCTGCAGCGACTCTCGCGAGCGCTCTGACTGACTGGCTGTTAGAGTTTTAGAAATGAAATGCTCGCCATTACTGTTTACTGTGAAAAATTGCAGATGTTGTGGAAATTAAGTAAAAAAACTATGTAAGTGGGCAACAGTAGACATCCAATCCCGCTAGATTTGGAGAGGAGGTCTCTGAGTTATAACTGCTGTAATAAAAATAAATGTATATTGTTTTTAAAAACAAATTACGATCTCGCAGGTCTCTTGCAGGATCGCAAATAGTAAAAAAGGAAAAAAAAAAGGAGTAAGACAGTTCTCAAAACATTCTACTAGTAGAAATGCAAATTGTGGCCCTTGTAATCGAGAGGAAGTGTATACAACATAAGTACTCTGATGAGTAGAAGGTGAAAAAATCATATGATCTTGCAAGACTGTCGCAGGATTGAGAAAAATAGGAAAGAGTAGGTGATCTTTCAACACTCTCTGGTATGCACACTTGTTACTTTGTGAAAAGGAGTCTTAGTGAAGACAGTGTTTATCAGAGTCTACTATTTAAACCCATCAGCTTGGGAAGAGTTGTGAGTAGAGTTAAGTCTCTCCCCACACCCTATTACGTACACCCATCATACAATGTATGGCTCTCAATGGAGAAGCCAGTCTCTCCCACTCCTTACCACGAACATCTGTAATCTGAGTGAGGTCTGAAAGGAGAGGCCAACCCACCCACACACCCTAGTATGCACACCAGTCATCAGAAATAGAGGTCTCAACAGAGAGGCTAGTCCATGCACATACACTACCATACACACCCGTAGAGAGAGGTCTGAAAGGAGAGGCCAATCCAATCCCTACTACGCACACCCGTCACAAGAGGGGGGGGGTCTGAAAAGAGAGGCCAGTCCCTCCCGCACCTTACTATAAGGTCTTTTGAGCACCCACAGCATAGACAAGAACAGTCAAAGCACACAAATGTGTGGTGCTTTAGCCTGCAGGGGGCAGTTACACAGGCTGGGAAACAGGACGTAGGCAATCAGACTTACACTACTCAAAATTCAAATTCAAATTCAAAATACTTTATTCGGTTTTTCATGTTAAAAACCATAAAAGCAATGTTACAATATAGACATAAAACTTTGTTAAAAATATGTGTCTTATACATAGTCCCCATAGATTTTATACAGTTCATTTCATATACAAAGGTAAAAAAGTACAATGTTAAAATGCAGTTAAAAGGGAACATCACTCTTCTCGCCTGTTTCTAAGTTTTAAGTTTTAGAGCTGATTTAAGAAATCCAACCAGATATAAGGTGCTTTCAGGCTTTGCCATTTGTAAATAGCACAGAGCTGGGCGGACCTGTTTAAAATGTAATCTTTTGAAAATGGGCTTCAGAACGTCTGCGGGGAACGTCATAGAAAGGGCAGATGAATATAAAGTGTACCACATCCTAAAGAGACAAATTGTCGCAGCCGCAGGAGGGTAACACTTGACCTCTATGCGACCCCCTGGGAACAGCTAATAGAAGATGATAATAATCCAGCCGGAATCTTGTGAGTAGGAACCGCTTGTGACTTGTTATAGGCCACGATAAGTATGGCTCCATTAAAGGGGTAGTTTTAATTATAGCAAATTTGCGTATGCTTGGTTTTGTCAGGTCTGCCTCTTCTCGTTCCAGTTTTTTCCTTAAAGAAAAACTTCTTTTAACGAGCTCTACATCAGCCTGTACAATCTTGCTTGGGTTAAAAAACAGTACGGGCGTCCCAGCTCGTTAAAGCATCTCTTAAGATATTTAAACCAAGGAACATTAAGCGCATGATCTTGAGAAAGCACTTCCCTTAGAAGCTGGTGGTTAAGGACCAGATCTTTATTCAGTCAACACTTAAGCCAAAACGATAAAGGCTGTAAAGCTATGGTGTCGCCAATAAAAGGTGTTCCAGTTTCCTCATGGACTATTAGGTTAGCTGTTCCCTTTGGTACTCCCGATAGTTGCTTCAGGAAATTGTTCTCGGCCACCTCGAGACTTTTAACTAGAACATATATCCCCATAGTTCGCTCCCATAGCTGCCCAGTGCCACACTCTTTCCCTGGTACATCTTCAATAGTGCAGCTACCGGGCGTTTGCCCATTTTAGACGCAAAATTGAATATGGCTGCATTTGCCAGAGTTAATTCTCTTCTTTTCCGCTGAACCAGCGCGGCCCAGTTTAACTGGTCATCGAGCAGGACACCCAGATAAGAGAAGGACGTGCATAAAGGTACCTTCACATCATTAACCTTGAATGGGTACTGTTTCTTCGGGCAAACTCCTATCTGCATAATAAATGATTTAGTCATTGCAGAGGCCAGCACTGTTAATTTCAGATGCCCACAACCTAATACATGCAATAATTGCATAAACCCCATCACCTTACCCCCACAACTGGATTCCACATAAACATTTGTAGAAAATGCCTGGATTATTATACATAGCTGAGGCACTGGTAACATTGATATTAGTGTCCTTGATGATTAAAGGTGCCTTGTTCAGAATTGTTGTGAAGACCTTCAGTGATATGAATGGCAATGGTTTATTGCTTTCCTACTGGTGCATCATAGATATCTACCTTTTTGACCTGGAAATCTGCCGCTAAAACGGATTCCTAAAATACGTTTTGTTATGTACCAATAAACCAAGAAAACATTATCAAAAAATGTTCTTCTCTAGATGATATAATTCCATACTTCCAGACCTCGAAGAGCGATGGTGGTTGACAAGGCACTCTGCACGACGTTTGGAGAGCGAGCCTATCATCTTTTCCCTGTATGGTCATGCCCTTTGTGCATCCTTACTGCCACCTTCATCTTGGGTGTTTCTTTCCAATGGAATTAGTTTAAAATGTACTGGGACCATCTGACCCGGAATCGCTCCCTCAGATGCAGCCCAATACTTTTCCAGCCCCGATGACGAAGCACCCAATAATCTCAAGGAATCCTAACTGTGACATACATGTATACAGCACCAGAATGAATCACCTGCCTCTGTGAAGCCTCTAAATATCCCGTAGATCATTCCTTAGCATAAACACTCAAGGAAAAGAACACCTATTACTTGTACCACAGGATGCAATTCAAGAAGATCAAGCATCAAGTGGGAGTCTCAGATCTTTGTCAAATTCATTCAACTCTGTTAAATACTTACTTTATCATCAGCGCCATACAATTTCATATGAACTTCCCCTGCTAATGCCAACCCTTCAACAATTCTAATCAATTCTTTTATTCTAGGTTCTCTCTCAAACATCCAACTTTTCATCAACCATCTCTTCACCAACAATAAACAAACGGTGCTGCTTCCTTCTCAATTATCGGGAATGGCGCACTAACAAACAACTACATTTTAACTGTAATGATGCTCATACATGATTTTCATATTGATCTGGTGCCTTGTTAAAGGGAAAAACTTTGCCCCACATTACTTGCATTTTGGGCTTTTATGGCTCTAGTGAGGGTATGAAGCATCACCATGTAGTATATTAAAAAGGTCAGTCTGAACCCAGTGTTACTTGCGGCTATATATTAAGTCTAATATTTTACCCCACGCCACAGCAGTGAATGACAGATCGCAACTACCTTTCCACTTATTTCACCTTTGGTGCTGCCTTTATCATACCTTTTCTAATAGCATTATACCCACGCACCGATCGACCGCTGCTAATGCAGAGTGTCTTCAAGATTTGCAGAACGAGTGAGAATTACTACCCTGTGAGCTGCCCTGTGAATTCTATAAGTTTGTAAAAACTGTTTATCTCCTGGTGCAACATGCAGTTGTGCTGCTTCAAATGTTATCATCGCTTCTTTCTCAAAAAAGCCTCCACTATTCATATAAAACCCCCTCCTATCGCGACATGACAATGTCCATTGGTATTGTTTGGAACTGAGCAAGCACCTGGTGCAGAAAGTTTGGGACTAACAGCCAGATTCATCAAACTAAAATCGGCTCGCAAAGGGCCAGATTCTGAGAATCTGGCCCTTTGCGAGCGCTATTTTTGCATTTGGGATTCATCATCCCAAATGCAAAAATCACAATTCTAGAAATCGCTAAATTGCGATTAATTGCATTTAAGGAATCTCAATTTGAGATTCCTTAAATGCAATTCATGAACCATTTTTAAATTGCGAATTCGCAATCTGGGGCCGCTATTTACCGCGAAGTCTAACTACGTGGTACATAGCAAAAACTTTGAAAAATGCACTAAAGTGCATTTTTCAAAGTTTCATGTTGCGCACACACATGCCCTAAGGGCATGTGTGTGCGCAACATATGTGCACACATCAATTTCAGGGTTGCAACAGGGTGTCCTTTGGACACCCCTGCACCCTTGAAATCGCAATCTCAATTTGCGAATCGCTAATTGCGATTAGCAAATTGAGATGGCCTTCCCATTCATTCCTATGGGCCTCTAGGCCCATAGGAATGAATGGGGAGATATTCCTTAATTGCGACTCGCAATTTGCGAGTCGCAATTAAGGAATTATTAGAAATCGCTATTTTTTAAGTGATTTCTTGATGAATAGCATTTTGCTATTCCTTAATAGCGAATCGGTATTTTTCGCTATTAAGGAATCGCAAAATGTGTTCTTGATGAATCTGGGGGATAGAGAGCACCAACTCTCAGTTTCCGCAGGAAGACTTTGTTGCGGCTACATTTACAACGTCTGCTAGGGTGTTTCCCGAACTGCTGCTGCATTATAATATACGTATCAACTCAACATCAACGTGTTGGCCTCTCAGGAATATAGCACCTAAACCCGTTTTGTGATCACTCGATCCTGTAACATCTTGCAGCTGAGCAGACAAACAATAACCCTCCAGATTTGGTAATTGTAATATTTCCTCATAACAATATTTTAGTGTGTCTGCTTTAACGGTGCATTGTTCACCATCCCTCACCAGAGCAGTCACTAAGCCGTACTACCCTTTGAAAGCATGAGTTGAGAGTAAGCGCATACAACACCACAATTCTATCCACCAGTGATAAAGGGTGTTCTTGCCATAAACTGATTCTGCTCAGTCCTTGAAATATACCAGCATATCACTGGAATACAAGGATAACACAAGCGTGTGTGAACTGACCGCCACACCACAGAGTCCGACTTAGTTTACAGACTCATAGATCTGCTGCTAGAGCAAGCAACCATAGAGAAAGGGGATACCCTATGTAATGCTTCTTTCAAATTCCCATTTTGACGAAACCATGCGATTCGTCCTGACCCTTGCCAGAGATCTGGTATAAAACAGTGATATCTTTGCTCTAAACCGCAATGAAAAATTCATAATTTTCAGCACTTCAAACAAATTTATCCATAACGCGGTGTCAAAAGCTTTTCCAGTCCCTAGACACCAAAGCCAGCCCTTCACTACGATTCACCTTTACTACTCATTATGTCGGCCAGTCTCATAATATGTGGTGCAGTTATTTGGCACCACAGAAATCTGCATACCTCTTCATGATTCAACAGCAGTCATTACTTTAGTAGTTAGTCTCAAAGCCAACATCTTACGCAGCATTCTGTTACCCAAATTAAGCACAGACCATGGTCTATATCAGCTATAATACAGAAGTTTATTTGGTTTCAAGAGCATGACACTAAGCTCTCAGGCATAGATTTAGCTAAAACCCCTTGTGCACCTGCCTCCCAGTACATCATCAATACCCTTTCTACCAATTGTATGTCTGTCAGACCCTGCTTGAGAGCGGGGGGGGGGGGGGGGGGCGGGGTCACATGGCAGATAAGAGCTACTGGGCCTCAAATATAGTATTTGAGGTTGTTCGTTTTTCATTGGTGTCCAGAAGCCCATCCTATTACGAGTGTGCAAACTTCCAGCACTTGTCTCTCAGAGTGGCGAGGGCAAACAGTCAAAGGTTTCTCAGGAAGATAGTGTGGGAACAATAGCTTAGAACTCAACAGTCAACCAACAGACAGAATAACAACCATAATAAATACTTTTCAGTACCAGAGGTTCTCAGTAACAGAGTTGTAATTTTATTTACAATTTTCATCGAGGCATTACATCCCTTCCAGTGCCCTCTCCCAGCACTAGGAGTTCTCTAATATCTATAGGACCCCGCGTGTAGTATGGATAGGCCAGGTGCAGTTTACTAAATGATAGCTGTCATCCTAGAGGCATCAGTCAGTTCTTGCAGCTTTCACCACTACACAGCAGGATTCCAGATAACACAATGATGCTCGATAAGTAAAAGTCTTGGCATAGTTCACAGCGGAACCACTCTGGGAGACCAGAGGGCCACCTTATAACAAGGGAATGCAGTGAATAAACTTTCATACTAACCAAGGGCCATCCAAGATGGATTCCACCGGTCCCAGTGCTCCGATTCTCACCTCACACAGAGTCCTACTGCCAAACATGTGCTACGTATCCACCACACATACAGGCACTCAACATGCACAAGGTCTGGGGTCAACATTAAAGTAAAACTTTGCATGAGAGAGCTCAGTAGAGGGTGCCCTCCCCTGACAAAGCAAAAAAGGTCTGGTCATACTACAGATTGATAAATACTCTGTGTGCTTCCTCCACCGCTTGGCTATTGTTGCCTCAAATGGTTTTATTAATACTGTGGAAAAGCGTACATTTAAATAAGACATTTTTAATGCTAAATTTGAAGTAGGTAATCATACTTAAATGTTATAGGCCTGCAAATGATTGAAAGTGCTGATTTAAGGTAGCTGAATGGTACATGCCATGTTAACCGACGCACACTGATTAACACTGTTTTTCCACATTGAATAGTTTTTTCTTTCATTATAAATGTTGTATTTTCCAGGAGCCTTCTGTTAGCTAGTGACTATACGTTTATTATGTATTAGACAACTGATAGTGACTTCTCACAAAGAGACGGGGAGATGCCCGGTAGAATGATTCTTGGGAAGAACTGTCTGGACATCAACAATGTAGTTTTTCAAGGTTCAATGTCTGAAAACCTATTGTTTTCCTCTACAAAATGGAGAGTTGCCTATTTCCAGGAGTTTGCTGAAATTCTATTGGAGGATGAAGAAGAAGAAAGAAAATAATGTTGCAACATAGAATATGTGCATCTATATTAGTGTGTATTCCTAGAGCAGAGTAAGATTCCTTTCCGACATTCTGGCTAGAGAATCAATCTCTGAGTTTCTTAGACTTCTTTTTGTGAGAGGTCATTTAGCTCATTTCTTTATGTCCGCTGATTTATTTTTTTTAAGAACTTTGTTTTAGCATTTATGACAGAGCACGTAAACACAGTGACAGTAAGAAAACGGATAGAAGGGAAAAAGAAAACAAGAAAAAAAAGTCATCATAACAATGTAGCGGGTGAAGAAAGCATGTACATACAATGCAAATCGATAATACATTATGTAGACACCCTTATTACATTTTCATATCTTTGAATGGTGGTAACAATACACAGGTCTGGAAATTGTCAACAGGAAGCTTAGAAGTTTAATGTGAGCTGAGTCACTCGTCTCCATCGCGCACAGCTCCTCCTATTCACAAGAGGAGGCCGAACGAGAGCTACTGCGATCCATGAACTTGGCGAGAAGACCTGCCAACACCTCCAGATCCTCCTCAGTTTTATCGTCGCACCTACAGTGTCTCAAGTGAGTCTCCTCAGCAAACACACATTCAGCCACATCCGCCACCCACAGCGCTACACTCGGCCCCCTCTGACCCATCCAAGTGATCGCTACCCGCCTCTTACCCAAAAGTAGCAGTAGGTGGAGTAATTTAAAAGCCATCTTTTGGTCCTTTAGTCAGGAAACATAGCCCAGTAGCCACACCACAGGTTACATGACCACGAGAATACGCACCACCCCGCTCACTCGTGTCATCACTTGCCAACAGAGTTTGTTCACCTCCGGGCAATCCCATGCTAGATGTAGAAACGTAGCCACTGGCGCGGAACACCTGGGGCAGTCAAGAGGTCCACTGAGAACCATTTATGAAGCATGACAGGTGTAGCATATGTGTGGTGTAAAAAGTTCAAGTGGATACATTTGAACCTAGCATCACTAGATACCATCTTCCCCAATTAAAACAATTTCGTCCATCGAAAATCATCAAGCTGTACCTTGAGATTATCACTCCAAGCCTCCTATGCCAGAAAAGGAGTAGACCATCAACCTGTAGTCATGGCTTTGTGTAAAACGGAGAAAAGATGACGATTCCCTCCCAATTCCAACAGGCCCTGAAAGGTATGCGAAGAGGTTTAAGCCATCAGGAATAATAGCTGTAATTCCTGCACAATGGTTGAACTACTGGCATAATGGAGGAACTGTACCAGGCCCACTCGAAAAGTGTCTGTGTAGCCTCAAATGTGATAAATTCTTCTTTGGGGAAGCGGTCCCCCAATGTTTCACATCCGCCTAACCTCCAGCCTGACTCACTCATACCGCAGCAGTAGGATTGGTATATAACAGGTGCCCCAAACATGAAACTGTACCCCGAATCCCATGGCCTCCAACACCCTCAGGCGATAATGCCAGTTAACTGTGTCAAACACTTAAGCAATATCAATGGAGACCACTGCTAACTCCTCTTCCTGGTCTTCCACTATGTGCATGAGTTGCCGTACATTCATAGTGGTACGATGCCTGGGTATAAACCCCCATTGGTCATCATTTCTGAGCCGCGTGATCACGAGGCACAAGCGGAGAGCAAGGGCTTTGCATAAGACACTTGTGTCCGTATTTATCATGCTGAGTGGTCAGTAAGCCGAAGGATCCGATCCAGGCTACAGCATTACAGATCTGCAACCCTCTCACGAGGAACGGGAAGCACCGCAAGCTGCCCGCATCTGGGTAGATCTCCAGCAAGTGCCCAGGAAGGACAGGGGTGAAAGCCTGATAGAACTTATCTGGGAGGCCATCACTACCCGGTGCTTTACCACAAAGCAACTGCCCCAGAGCCACACAAATCCAGGGTGAGGCCGGCTTCTAAGTCTTTCAACTACGCCTTGCCCAAGCGAGGAAGTGTCGGGGAGCCAAGAAGTCATCAACATGTTTTGGGTCAGGAGGGGAACAGCTTCTGATATACTTGTTCCAAGTTGGACCTAAACATCTCCAAAATGTCACTGCGAGCATAAACATTCCGGCCCTGAGGGGACCAAAGATGAAGGATAGGAGAGCGCGGAGCCTCTCGCTGAAGTATCCATGCTAACAGCCGAACAGAGCTATCTCTCTCCCTGTGGAGCAATTGTTGGCAGGATTTCAGAGAATACTCCTCTAGCTTAGCCCGTACGTCGGCGACCTTCCTTTGAGCCTGTAACTCCTCCAGTTGCCTCGCCCCCCTTGCTGACATCCCCTGTTGAACTCACACCAGCTAGTCTTCTCCCTGAAGGAGTTTATCCTGTAGTGAATGCTTGACGTAGCATGAAAGGCCTAAACAACGCCCCAAAGTCACTGCCTTCATAGCCTCCCATTCAGTCGATCTCAAGCGTGTCATAGATCAGATAATTTCACATAAATCCATTAAAGAATGGTTCAAGATCTCCTGGCCCTCAGGATCCCAAAGAAACTCTGGAGACAGCCTCCAGGTTAACTGGCCGGCGAGCAACTCCCCGTTCAATCTCGCAGTAAATTGGGGTGAGATCCGATAAGTAACAGGATAAGTGGGAGATCGCACGGTGATGCAGTCACAAGGGTACAATCCAGTCTATGAGTGTTATGTGCCTGAGAATAATATGTAGACTCCTGTGTTGTCGAGTGTAAGGCACTCCAACTGTCACACAGGCCTAAACTGATCAGTGATCTACCCGTTTGCTGCGGTCATCTTCAGTTTGGGAGGGTGCCTATCAAAGGGTACCATTCATTATACAATTGAATCTCTCACCCATTTAACCCGGGAGTACAAAGCCGGGGAGATCAGGTCACATACTTTCAGATAGAATGTCTCCTCTTCAACATTGCGGCCACACGTGTTAACAATGGCAACATCTACCCCATCAAGTCTTCCCTGATCAGTAAGATGAATAAGTAGCAGTGTAGGGCTGCCCCTCCATTTTCTGGCTATTTTCGCGGCTTTTCCATTGGACAGGTGACATGCAAACAGGTGATATCCACTTTACGCTGTTTAAGAAGGGAAAGGACCCTATACCGTTTTTGCTATGAGACCAACCCCTACACATTCCAGGTGAGGAGTTTGGAAATTCCAGGTTTATCCATCATAAAAAGTTAAGCGCATACCAGTCAGCCTCCCCTGGCAACATGATGGCAACTACAACCTTAGAAAGGGAAGAAGAGAGAACAAAATAACCCCCTAAACTGAGAAACACCTCCCACCAGGGACATGTATAAGCCATACACCATTTCTTAAAAGCCAACAAACCTCAATGTCTTAGGATGTACACCACTGCAAAACACCCCTCTCCAAAAGAACAACCCCGATGTCCCACAACTTCCCCGCTAAGGGTGAATCCGCACAAACACAGCACACCCCCATAATCAGTGACCCACACATGTCCAAAAAACATTGAGACCGCAGCTGCCTTATGAAAGCACCCACACTCAGTAACAGGATACTCACTGCCCAGCAGCAGGGACCCCACAGAGCAAGCTAGCTGCCTCCCACCCACATAGCTGTCAAGGAGTTCCCTATTGACCCCCCCACTAGCCAGCCGAGCCATGGACATCATGTGGTGATGTGTTGCTGGCAGAGCCTCATGAGCATTACGTGATGTCACCTAGAGTGTTGGGTCCTAGAGTCCTGCTCTAAGTATTCCTTCAGAGGCAGTTGCTGTCTGTGTGCCATGGCTGTGCCAGCTGAGACGGCTCTCTGTACCCTGCAATAAATACTTATTTTGGAAACAACTACAGCGTCAGCCACACTTCATTTCACTGGCGACAGAAGATGGGATTTTCAATCCACGGCCATCTTTCCTTGCTGATGACCTTCGTGAACTGTGTCACAGGTATTCCTGCCTGTATCACAGGAGAGCAGCTGTGAGTACAAAAAATGTAATTATCTCCCCGCCTAAGCCACTACTGCGCCATCGCGCTACTTCGTACAAAGAGCCATGCCCCTTTTGTTCATTTTTCAGGTGCCTGTTCTGCTTTGTATTGCCAACTACTGCTGTTTTGCTCTGTCTCAGTTTCGCTTTTATAAAGCCTCTGCTCGTCCGCTTTTTTTTTACTGCTTTTGCTGTGTTTTTTTTTTTTTTTTTTTAAAACCTTTATTGACATTTCAACCAAATACAAGCATGGGCCTACAACCCCCGGGGCTGGCCGCTAAGCAGTTAGATTGGCAGAGAACAAATTTTAAATCACATGCAGCACCTCGGGGAGCAGAATCACCATGCTAACGTACTCTTAGTCACTGAACAGCACAATTAGAAAAACAGGATATAAAAGGTTTTCATTTTATAATATAGGATGGAAGGATCAGGTGCCGAACAATTTCCCAGCAGTGAAAAATGGCAGGCAGAATAGTAAACGTGTCAACAGTAAACTGCAAACGGTCAAATCAATGGTGCTGAAACAAACGGTTCAGGATATGAAGGAATATTGCGGTCAATTCGCGCCTGCTAGTCACCTGCCCTAAGACCCAGAGAACACCACGAAGCTTTTGCTGTGTTTTAACTTTGGAGGAATCCCCGAGACATTTTGAGCATTCCTTGTGACTTTATTTGGGCCTATCGGCAAAGTATCTTGCTTGCGCTGTCTCCGCTGTAATTCTACAACCGCAAGCTGTGTGCGTGCACCAGTGTTGTCCTGGTTGCTTAGCTACAGCGCTTTCAAGGAATTGCACACGCGATCATCTGCCTCGAGACCTGTGCGTGCACCAGTGTTGTTCTGGTTGCTAGGCAACGGCGCCTCTTCACAGAGCTGAAGTGAAGACCCATTTCTTTTTGCAAAGAAGTCCTTACACTGAGCGTAATACTTGCTGATCTCCTCTTCACGATTTCAAAGTTGCCTGCTTCCAGAGCGTTGCTCGAGATCGAACTGCCTTCCAGCTCATTTAATAAACATTCTGTTGCCAAGCTACGAAGCCAAATCTTATCTAAGCTCTGTCGCTCGCACATTTTGTCACTCTGTTCTTCGCACTAACACACATAGCACTTACCATTGTGTGTCCACTTCTTTTCAGCATTCCTCAATTCTCAAAGCAAGGACATCTTTCAATCCCAGAAGGCACCTCTCATCTATATCCCGTCCATATCCCACCTCCTACTTCCTACCTTTTTCCCATTGGTAGGATAGAATCTGCAACGCAATCCAATGCTGCCATCTAGTGACCAAGTTAAGGATTTACCTTTCATGTGGAATTTTTGCAGTGTGTTACTTCTGTGATACACACACACAATTTTTTTAATCAACTGTATTCACTCCTACATTTGAAAAATATTGCTTTATCTTCTGTGCACAACAAGGCATTATCTTCTCATTCTCCGCTCTTTTGCAGAAGTAGGGAATTTTCAGATTATTTGTTTTTCTCTTTCTCTCTCTTTTCTTCTTCTTTCTCTGTTCTCATTTTTTTTCTTCTTCTTAACCCTTTTTTATTCCACAGGTACTCTATTAACATGCAGAGTGTTACTGCACTAGCGCCTTTTTTACAAGAACCAGGACATCCACCACTAGAGTGGAAGTTGTGGTTTAGATCTTTTAAAGCGTACTTAGGGGCTATTGATGGTCAAAGATTCAGACCGGAGAGGAAAAAGAATCTCATGTATTACCACCTAGGGGGTCGAAGGGCAAAATGTTATTTGACCGTCTTCCCCTGTATGATCCACCTGAAGGTGAAGACCCCGACGAGTTTGAACAAGCTGTATCACAATTGGATAAGTACTTTACCAAAACAAAGAACATCGTTGTGCATAGATACACGGTTTTTACAAGAATTCAGAAACCTGATGAAAGCATAGACACTTTTATTACAGCTTTAAAAGTTTTAGCTTCAAAATGTGAGTTTGATCATTTTACCTCTCAACTGGTGAGAGATCAACTTGTTGCACGTTGCTACTGTAAAAAGATACAAAAGAGAATACTTACCTGCAAAGATCCTACTCTAGATAAAGCAGTTGATATTGCTAAACGTATCGAAAGTTCAATGGAGGATGCTAAACAGCTTGAATCTGCCCTATCTAACTCTACCATTTCAGGTGCTGTCTCCTCCAAGCATCCAGGTCCTACCAACAAGCTCCCCACTCACATACGCGACAATGCTACTCGTGACTATCAGAAGACCAAACATGCCTAGAGGTGGAAGAAACTTTATGCCAAATAGACAAACCAATTCTAGAACCTTTTGCTATAGGTGCGGTTCATCCCTACATGTTTCTTCCTTCAAAAACTGTCCAGCTATTAACCAGCAGTGTGGTCAATTTGCAAAAATGTGTATGAGTGGTAGAAGAAAAAGTGTGAGGTGTGTCCTTAATGAATTTGATGAATTATATGATGACGATGTCACAAGTCAGGAATATGTGGTAGTGGTCAAACATTGTACTGATAAGCAGAATATGATGCATGTCCCTGACCCTGAAGTTGATGTTCTTATTGAAAAAAATCACATTCAACTTCTTGTTGATAGATGGGCACGCATCACTATTGTTTCCCAAGATAAGTATTTCAGATTTTGGGCTAAAAAGAGCTTGTTACCACCTGATGTACTTACTGTAGCCGTTGAGGGCAGCAGAATTGAATTGTTAGGTTATTTCTGGGCTAGCATTTGTGTTCTAGGAGTAGTTATCAAAGGTAAAGTATATGTGGCCAAAAGAGGAATCAATGTTCTTGGTCTTCTCTATCAGGCCGAGTTTGGCTTGACCATCAAACCTGGTATAGCTAATCCTGTCTTCCTTGACAAAGAGGCAAGTTGTCAGATCCCTATCAATCCCATGAAGGACATCAATTCACCGTCTAGTACTCATATGACCAATGTTTGGGAACACAAATTTAGCAAAATATTTTAGGACTGTCTTGGCAAGATAAAAAATGTCCAACCTTTCATTAGAGTTAAAGAAAATGCAAGCCCTGTCAAACACAGATAATGTAATGTCCTGTTAAGCATAAGAAGTGATCTTTCCAAACACTTACAAACTTTATGTGACCAAGGTATTACTGAGAAGGTCGAGTCCACTCTCTGGCCTTTGCCCATTGCTTTGGCCAAGAAGAGGTCTGGGGACTTAAGGATGTGTGTGGGCTTGAGGAGTCTTAATGAAGCCATCCGGGTTGATGGTTTTCCTCTCCCACGTATTGAAGATCTTATCGCCAAAGTAGGGTCCTCTTCACGGTTTACCAAACTGGATCTTAAGGCTGCCTACCACCAGGTCGAGCTACACCCTCAGTCCCGACATCTCACTGCTATTGTCACCCCAGGTGGTGTTTTTCAGTTTTGCCGGCTTCCTTTTGGTCTGACCTCGGCGGCTGCCATGTTTCTGAGACTCATGACAGAAATGTTTCATCACAACCCTCACGTGGTAGTTTTTCAGGATGATATACTCATCTTTACCAAGACTGAAGCTGAACATGACCCTGCTATTGATCAAGTTTTTAGTATTCTAGAGAGCAGAGGAGTTACTTTACAGAGAAGCAAGTGCACCTTTAAAGTAAAAGAGATTGAATATCTAGGTCACAATATCTCCGAAGAAGGCATTAAACCCAGACCAGGTCTAATCAAGAGTATTGTAGAGGCGCCCGCTCCTCAAAATAAAGACCAGCTTATGTCTTTCCTCGGCCTTTGTGAGTTTTATGCGAAATTCATGAAGGACTTCGCTAAAACCACAGAGTGTTTCAGAGTTCTGCTGAAGAAAGGAACTACTTACTCATGGTCTGAGGAGTGTGAGAAAGGTTTTCAGTCTATTAAGGACCACATTGTCAAAGCGCCTGCCCTACAAGCTTTTATTGAGGGAAGGCAAACTGTTGTCACAGTTGATGCCTGTGAGTACAGACTAGGTGCTGTCTTGTCGCAGAATTCTGAAGGAAGAGAGCACACAGTTTCTCTTCCAGGACGCTTTGTCCAGTCGAGCGAAAATATTCTGTCATTGAAAAAGAGCTCTTAGCCTGCGTCTGGAGTGTCGAGAAATTCAAGCTATACTTATGGGGCAGATCATTTATCCCTAAGACTGTCCATCGCCCTTTGGTCGACATCTTATCTAGAAAAAATGCCAAATGTACCAGTGCTCGTTTAGCAAGTTTGTCTGCCAAACTTTTAGAATATACATTCAGCGTAGAGTATATTCCCGGTAGAAAGAACACTGTTTATCTAGACTTCCTATCCCTGATACTGAGAAGCTAGAATGGGAGACTGAAATAGAGGAGTGTTTTGTGGCTCATATCAGTCAAGACTGTTTATCTTTTGAAGAAGATGACTGGGTAACAGAGGTTGATAAAGATATTATACTCAAAGAAGTTGTTTCTTTAATCAAGAAAGGCTGGGCCAAAGAAAAATGTCTTACTCCTGAACTACAGATGTTCTAGAAGGTCAGTGATGAGCTTTCAGTGGAGGGTGGAAAAGAGGTTAGAGGCAACAAACTGGTTCCTCCCATATGTTATCGAGAAGAAATTGTCTTAGCTGCACACTCAGGTCATCTTGGTGCCACTATCACCAAGAGGAAAGTTAGAACAGATTTCTTGTGGGCCAGAATGGATACTCAGATTGTTACCTGTTATACTCAAACTAACTGAAAAATTTGTCAATAGCCAACTGACCAACTTTTTGGAAAATAACAACATTCTCCATCCCAATCAGTCAGGATTCCGGTCAGAACATTCTACCGAGTCAGCACTGCTTTTCACCGCAGAGTCCTTACGGGCAGCAATGGATCAAGGAAAGAAGGCTGTCCTTATCCTACTTGACCTGTCGGCAGCCTTCGATACGGTCTCACATAACATCTTAGTGGACCGGTTGGCTGCCGCAGGGGTAGGAGGACAGGTCTTGGCATGGTGTAGGAATTTCCTTACCAATCGACGCCAAGTTACAGTGTTAGGTCCATACCAATCTGAGGCTAAAGACGTCAGCTTGGGGGTTCCCCAGGGCCCTGTCCTTTTTAACCTTTATATGGTACCCCTTATGAAACTGATCGCGTCATTCCAGATCAGTTCCATTTCATACGCTGACAACACTCAACTCATACTGGTGTTGGATAGGGAACGGCCTGGTGCCGAAGAAGACCTAAAGGAATGTCTTGCAGCTACTTTTAAATGGATGACTACTAACCATTTAAAATGTAACGCCGGAAAAACTGAAATCTTACCAATAGGGAATCATAATCTCTTCTTCCCAAATCTGTGCTGGCCGGCGGAAGCAGAAGCTCCCCCCAATACAGTCACTTCTGCCCGCAATTTGGGCATTAAATTTGACAATCAGCTATCTTTTAAGCCCCAGGCTGTGGCAGTAGCAGGCATGTGCTTTCAGATCATAAGAGCACTGAGGAAGTTTTTCGATCTACTTCCATTATCAGCGAGGAAAACTGTCGCAGTTGCCTTAATAAGTTCTAGGCTGGACTATTGTAATGGACTATACGTTGGAGCTAATAAAACTGTTCTCCACAGATTACAAATGGTCCAAAATGCGGCAGCCCGCCTTGTACTGCGTTGGCCTCGTAAATCGTCAGCCTCAGCAGCGCTTAACACACTTCATTGGCTTCCAATAGGTAAAAGAATTTTGTTTAAACTTCTTTTAATTACCTTTAGGGCATTTCACCAACGAGGCCCAAGTTATATACACAGTGGGTTTAAAAGATACCACCCTATGCGCTGCTTGAGGTCTGCCAACCAGAACCTGCTCACTCTTCCTCGTTTTAAGCTGGCGACTAAAGGTGCAAGTCCCTTTTTGTATTGGGGACCAAGGCTTGGAATAAGCTTCCCCTTCTTTTACGCTCTTTTTCTCAAGAAGCCCCTTTTAGGAAGGCATTAAAAACCTGGATTTTCTCTCTGCCCGACGCCACATGTAGGACGCTGGTGTAATTGTGGTGTAGAATGAAGGACTTCCCTTTCTCTTCCAACTCCTCCATCTGAGTTGTGTGAGCGCCAAGATACTCCTTGGAGTGAAAGTTGCGCGTTAGAAATGTCCCTTACATTACATTACATTACATGACTTAGCAAGACAATATTCACGCTGCAATGCCAGTGATAAAGTTCTAGTCCTTGAAGATGTAACTGAATCTTCAGTTCCCCCTCCTGAAAGGGCTTGGCAAAGGTTGGCTATGGATTTTTGGGACCCTTCCATGTTCTTCCTTCCAACTCAAAATATTTTCTAGTTCTCACAGATCATCTGTCCAGATGGGTTGAGGTTGAGCCCATTAATACACCTAACTCTAAGAGTGTTATCAACTGTCTTAATACAATTTTTCTCAGGGAAGTTTATCCTGAGGAAATCCTTACTGACAACGGTGAGCAGTTTGTTTCAGAGGAAATGAATTCTTTTCTACGTTCCTGTGGCATTAAGCACACTAGAACTCCGCTTTACCATCCACACAGTAATGGTTTAGGTTTTATTGTTGACTGTTCAATTATTTAAAATAATTACAGTAAAAAAAAAAGAAGCTAAAATTTAAGCCCATCCCCCCTTTCTCGCCCACCCCTGCGGCCCCCCTCCCCCGCCGAACTGCGAGTCTTTAGAGCCCTGTTTCTGACAGTCACATCCTGTGTTGCAAAGTCCCTTTTGCCGTGAACTCCGGGAACTTAATTGTGTTTCGGCAATGGTTCAATCGGGTTGGCTCTTCATTGCCCATAAATTATTACTGAAGCACCTTGTTTGCCTGTTATCAGTCTCTGTGTTTTACGTGCTTATGGTAAAGCGCTTGCGTCTAAGGCCAGTCTAATTGGTGGGTAAATTTTGCCGCTCTTGCGAGGAAGTGGGTTATTGTTTCCGAGAAGCACCAATCTGATGCCTTCCTGCATGTTCTGATGCCAAGGTCTCTTAAGATGGGGCAGAGCATCCTTTGTCGTTCACTGGTTAGTTTGGGGCAGCAACATAGTAAGTGGAGCCAGGATTCCTTTTGGTAGTTGCATAGGCGGCAAAAGGTAGCACCATCTGCACGTGCCCATTCTGGATTGAAGTCCGCAGTTCTTAGGGCCACTAGTCTCATAAAAATGATTTTCCTGCAGGCCTGGGCCCCTAGTGCTTCACTTAGGTATGGTTGAGCTTTCCCCATAATGTAAGATTCATTCAATGCCTTGGTGAGGGTGTTATGGCGAAGTGCGATTAGATCCAGTTCGTACGATATGGAGCAGACCTGCCGTCTCATGATGTTTGACCAGGTCTTGTGCTGGATGTCTGTTAGGTGCAGGCTTTGTGGTTCAATGTTGAGGGTCTCTATTGCTGTGCCCAGCTTGATGTACCAGGGGGAGTCCTCTTCTCTGAAGATTGTTACCAAGTGATGTTTAAGAGAGTCATAGGGTGCTTTCATGACTCTGATATAATACTTAATTAGGTCCCCCTGGAGGGCCATTTCGGGTCTGCTGAATCCTAATTTCAGCCATAGCCTGATGTTCCTTGCATACCTGGGTGTTTGCAGCACGATTTTATGGGCTTTGACCTGCGCTGCTGATATGAGTTTATCTAAATCTCCTGGGAATGCCAAATGACCATAGTTGATGGCCGGGATTAGTTTTGCCTTGAGGACCTTCAGCATGGGCTCCGCTGTGGGGCTGGTCAAGCGTTGGCTTAGGCGTCTCATTGATAGGATTACACTCTTGGTTTTGGCAATTAGATGTTTTGTATGAGTTGCAGATGTTGCCCTCTCATGTAGCCAAACCCCAAGACTAAATATAGGCCATCGTGGTGTCAATTTGGAGATCTCCCAAGGACCAGCGTGCATGTTTTTTGTGAGGATATCTGCCGAATACCATTATCTTTGTTTTGCTCTGGTTAACTATCAAGTGATTTTCCTTATTGTACTTCCCCAGCTCTTTTAATGCTCTTTGGAGGCCCACCCTTGTGTGATCCATCACTACAGTGTTGTCTGCGTACTGAAAAATTGCCAGTCTTGCCTTACCCAGTTTAGGTGGAACTAGACTTGCCTCTTTCAAAGCTCCCCCAATATCGGCTGTATAGAGATTGAATAATAGGGGGGCCAGGACGCAGCCCTGCTTCAGTCCGTTGTTGGTTTCCACTCTTGCAGATAACGCTGTGGGGCTTATCTTGACTTGTACCCAGGTCCCCTCATAAAGGGATATAATGGCTTTCAGTAGCTTTGATGGAACTCCCCAGCATGACAGTTTTCCCCAGAGTTTGCCTTCATCCACTCTACCAAAACAGTGCTGTAGTCGATAAAACAGCAAAACAGTGGCAGATGCCTGTCTTTCACAGCTCGTTTTGAAAGATAGGCCAGGGCCATGATGTTATCTGTGGTTGCACTGTTAGCCCTGAAGCCGGTCTGATAGAATGGTAGTATTTTGTTGTTATTAGCCCAGTTCTCTTATTCTCTCAATAGTAATTTGGCATACGCTTTGGCTTCAACGTCCAGCAAGGTCACTAACCTGTAGTTGGCAGGGTTGGAGTGGTCACCTTTCTTGTGAATAGGAAAAATAATTGAACCTTTCCATGTTTGCGGGATTGCTGCTGTTGAGTATGCAAAATTGTATAGAGGGGTGAGGATTGAGGTGAAGAATGGTTGAGCTGTTTTGAATGCCAGGGCTGGAATACCATTTGGGCCTGGCCCCCCATCATTCCTCATATTCTTTATCTCCCTTGTTATTTCAGTTTCTGTGAAGCCTTTGCCCTCAGACGTCGTTCATCCGTGTGCTCGGGGAGAGTGTCTATGTCGGTACTTATTTCCCAGGTGTTCTCAAGAGGGGCTTGCTCTGAAGTTGGTGTTCCTTTGGTATATAAGCCCCTTACATACACTTCCCATTCATTGCTTGCAATGTTGTTCGCCTTGCCTCTGGGCTGAGAGCTTAGGTTGTTTATATACCTCCATAATTTGGCGTTGTTCTTTTCCTTTAGCAAAGCAAATACTGTAAGCCATTTCTGTTCCATTTCTTTCCTCTTGTGCTCACCTACTTCCCTGCTGTAGGCGGCTCTCAGTGCGCTTATGGAGGCCCTCTCTTCCAATGAGCCTCTGTTTTCCCTTTTTCACAGTAATGGCAAGGCAGAGAGATTCAATAGAGTGGTGGTGGAGTGTGTGCAAACAGCCTTCAGATCAAAATCTTGTTTTTCAAGCTGTTAAAGATTTAATTTGGTCATACCACACTTCGCCTCATGTCACTACTAATTTCAGCCCATTCAAACTTATGAGAGGGAGAAAAGCTTCATCACAATTTTAATTTTTCTGGATGGTGAAATGGTCCCATCAAAATTGTGACATGAGGTGAATGTGGGAGTCTGCCAACAAAAAATGTACTGAGGCATGTTCTAAAATTGTAAGATTCCCATCAGCAAAGTACCCCATAGACTCCGTATTGGAGACTGGGATAGAATCAAGAACCATGTTTCTGAAAGAAAAGGACTTTCTACATTGTTCGATTCACAGCAAATTGTAGATATTCGTAAAAATGCTGTCAAATTATCAAATGGAAACTGGTGAAGACTTCTCGTGTCGCCAAAGATCCGTGTATTCCACCTGAAACTGTTAAGGTTAACAACAAAGTTTTGGGTAAGGAGGAGCACCAGAGTTCATGCCAGACCACGATGTTTACAAGATTATGTTTAGTCCGTGTTTATTTACTAAGTTCATAAAAAAACCTTGTACACATTTACTGTTTGTTCTTTTGCTTCTTTTTCCTTTCTGTATCCTTTCCTGGTTTATCTTGTCTTGTTGAGTTACTCAGTTGTGAAGGGGGGAGGTGTGGTGATGTGTTTCTGGCAGAGCCTCAGGAGTATTCCGTGATGGGACCTTGAGTGTTGGGAAGCATCCTGCTCTGAGTGTTCCTTCAGTGGCAGTTGCTGTCTGTGTGCCTTGGCTGTGCCAGCTGGGTCGGCTCTCTGTTCCCTGCAATAAATACTACTTTTGGAAACTACTACAGTGCCAGCCACAGTTCATTTCACATCACCCCGCCCCCAATATGCAGTTCAGAAAGTCAGGTAAAAGACTAAATCTACGGGTGCCAGTAAAACAATATTGCCTCACGGAGGTATTTCATCTAGGCTAACTCGACTGAGCTAGAAGGGAGTCCAGGGCGGTCCCTCATCTGGCACAGTTTCAGTCTGCAGCGTCTCAGGCAACAAATAGGTTTCGGGGTTAAGAGTATCTATAGTGCTGTCATCCTGTACCACAATGTGACCAGTGCCCCTTCATACTAATCTGGGACCACCTCCGGAACGGTGGCGCCTGCGGCCACACTGCCCACTAAGAGTATAAAACAGATCTACCTCATTCAGGGTGCGCATTGGACGGGCATCTGGCATGTCTAACCAGGACCAAACATCCTCAGGTCATTCAAAAAATTGAGATATAACTGCTAAGATGACATGGAGATAAGTGGGGTAAATAAGCATATATCGGAGGCCCAGGGCACGGAGCTTCCTCTTCACCTCTAGGCATGACTGGTGCCTCTCCTTAACTCTGTGCATAACCAGGGTATAATGCAATAGAACAACGGTCAAAGCTCGGAACAGGCGCCCCATAGCTGCCTTCAGGATGGCGTTCCTGTCTCTGTAGTTCAAAACCCTGGAAATTAAGGCACGAGGCGGAGCCCCAGGAGGAGGAGCAGGCATCAAGGCCCTATGAACCCTTTTGATGACAAAGAAGTCAGACAACTCTTTGGAAGAAAGAAAGGGCCTCACACAGTGCTCCAGGAAGCACTCTGCCAACTGCCCCTCAGCACGCTCAGGAAATCCCAGCAGGCACACATTGTTCCACAGGGACCTGCCCTCCGCAACTTCGACTTGATCCCCTAGAGTGGTATACACAACCTGAAGCTGAGACACCTGCTGCTTGAGCTGTCGTACCCCGGACTGCAAGGTAGAAATATTGAATCCCACCATCTACACCTTGTTAACTACCTTGCAAAGATCTGCCCGCAGGAGGTTCACTACGATTTATTACCCTCACAATTTGTCCCTCCAAGGCAACCTTGAGCCCTGATTCGCCTCCAATGGTGCAGCCAAAGAAGGCTCCCCCTACTGCACTGGAGAGCACTCTAGAGGGTGCGAAGGCTCCCAAGAAGCAGGTTTGGGTGCGCATGATTGTAGTAGGAAAAGTTTGTTTGTATCGCCATCTCCAGTGGACCAAGTGGCACAAGTAAACCTCCCAGGGACAGACACGTTGAGGGAGGGAAAAAAGGGTTGGTGAAATTCTGTACAGTGAAGGCCCAGGGCATCATAAGAAGACCAGCCACCGCGAGGACAGGAGGAGCCCAAGGAATGTCACATGCCCCAGGCAGATTCGAGCCACCCCTGCCACCAGTCAAAAGTGCCCATATTGTGCAGCCGCCTTTAAACCCCTGGGTCCCCCACTCCAGGCACCCAAGGGGAAAACTCACTGAGCTATCAATGTTCTAAGAGCATGGGCATCAGCACCTGCTGCCACTCCAGCACCAAACATATGCGGCTCAGGCATTGATCTCCAGTGCCCAAGAGTGTCGGGGTAGCCACTTCCAAGGGCAATGCCTGCAAACCCAGGATTCAGGAAAGCCCCTCGCAGTTGTGTACCCCTCCAGGTGTGCCGCACAGGGCACGTGTCTGACTCTTCCAGCCACTCAACAAATGTGTCCCCAGCACACACGGGACCCCATCGAGGGAAGCACAGTCAGTCCAAAAGGAAAACCAAAGGGGATGATGGACGGAGCGTTGACAATACAAACACTCACCCCCAGTCAACTGATCTGGGTTTAATCCATTACCGTTCTTTAGCTCACTCCGCCACCCCAGTTCAGACATGGCCATATGCAAATCTGTCTGACCCTGTGCCTCATGGGAACAGTCCAGCCTGAACTGCCAAGCCATGTCTTCCCTGGACCGGAATCAAGCTTCCCAGGACCGGTTTCTGGCATTACAGCCTTCTTCAGCCGGGCTTGCTTGAATCCAGTGGCAAAGTGAGCAAGTCCAAAAGGAGCCTCAGGGACTAGAACCCCAGCATTCTTGTATCATTCTGACCAATTTGTTTCTAAGGCCTAACATGAGTTGATTACTTGTGGTGTCCTCTGCGTTATTCCTGTATAATCTCATCTTTCATGTTCAGTTACTTGTTTTGACAGACTCTTACATGTGGAGGTCAAAACGCATACATACACTTGAGTGGGAATTTAAACTACAATGTATTCAAACCACCATCTTTCATGACTTCTCTCTCACGTAACTAGCAATGGACTGGCAGTGCCACTACGCCTATCAGCTTTCTACACACATCGGCGGGTAGGAAAATACCCTTCTTTTGTTATTCAATAGTGCCTTGATATGGATCTGAGATAGACCAAGTCATGTGTCAGGTATACCTTCCATTTGCCTCATATTTATTTACTATGCGGCCATTTGAGACAGTAACTGCTTATTTGGACTGGTAGGTCACTGAAGTGCTTCCTGCAGAAAGGTATGTTGAGCCTGCAGAAACCACTCTCCATTTTTGGCTAGTTATATGTGTGCTGCAAAGATTCTTCTAGAGAGTAGAACAGCGAGCAGTTTAGACATTGCACAGTGCAATTTATAAAGCACATAATATTGAACTAAACACCTCAGGATGGGCGGTGTGGGGTTTGCTCTGTCCTAGAAGCTGAGGGGTAGAAACTCATACAGGGCAGCTGTGGGGCCATGTTTTCACAACTCAGTGAACAAGTATATAAAAAGACAATGCATTTATTGTTAGTTGTGATTGTGATGGCTTCTTCGGAATGTTACTATTCGTTTGATGAGTTAATGTACAAATATTTCAAGAGACACTGGACTAGTTGAGTTACTGAAGGTCCATAATATTATTTTACATTTCAACTAAACAAAAGCATCAATGATTACAAAAGAACTAACAAGCATTGGTAAAGCCAATAGGTCTCGCCTTTGAGACTATTGCCTCTGATTTTTCTTTTTGTTCCTGTGGAGTGGAATTATTTGGCATGAAGTGTAATTTTGTGGGGAGGTGCAGGCTTATGTGGTGTGGGGTAGGATCGTGTGTGGTGGAATTAAGTGCTATGGACTGAAATTGTGTTGAGTGTAATTGTGTGGTGTGGAAGTCTTGCTTGAAGTGGAATTATGTGGAGTGGAATTTTGTGGAGTACAATTATGTTCTATGGTGCGTAGTGAAATTACGTGAAATAAAAGTATGTGGCGTGGACTGTAATTATGTGGAGTGGTATGGTTTGGAATGATGTGTTGTGGGGATGTATTATGTTTTGTAGGGTAGAATTATGCAGTGTGGGGTGGAATTTCATGGTGTGTAGTGGAATTATGTGGTGTGTGTCATGGAATTGTGTTGTGTTGAATTGTGTGGCGTTGAATTGCGTAGCATAGATTTGTGTTGCATTGAGTGGAATTTTGTGGAGTGGAATTGTGATGTGTTGAGTTAAATTGTGTGGCGTTGAGTGGAAATATGTGGCATGGAGCATAGTTGAATTTTGTGGAGGGAAATTATGTGTTGTGGAGTGGAACTATGTGGAGTGTATTTGTGTGGTGTGTTGCTATGTGGCATGGAGTGGATTTATGTGGAGTGCAATTATGTGGTATGGAGTAGAGTGTAATTATATGGAGTTAAATTATGTGGTATGGTATTATGTTGAGTAAAATAATTGCGTGGTGTGGAATCGTGTGACGGTGACTTGAGTGGCGTTGATGGAATTATGTGATATGTTGTGGGGTGTAATGATGTGCAGTGTAATTATGTGGCATGATGCAGAGGTGAACTTTGTGGAGTATAATTATGCGTTTAGGAGCTGAGTGCATATATGTGGAGCTTAATTAAGTGGTGTTTAGTACAATTATGTGGAGTGCAATTATGTGGAGTGGAATAAATCTGGTGTTGAATTGTGTTGTGTGGAGTGTAATTATGTGGACTGGAGTGGAATTATGTTGCATGGAGTGGTATTATGTGGCAAGGAGAGGAGAAAAAATATGTGGAGTTGAATTTGTTGGATTATAATTATGTGGCAAGGAGTAGAATGATGTGGAGTGGAACTGTGTGGAGTTGAATTTTGTGGTGTGGAATTGTGAGATGCTGAAATGTGTTGTGTGTAGTGGAATTATGTGGTGTGGATTTGTGTGTTGTGGAATTGTGTGGCACTTAATTGTGTGGCATGTTGAATTATGTGGAGTGTAATTATGTGGCATGGAGTGGGGTTGAATGTGTAGTAGCATCATGTCGCATGGAGTGAAATTATGTGGAGTGGACAGGGTGGTGGGTGGGAGTAGAAGAAAGAGGGACTGGGTAGGAGGGGATGGATTCAAATGCAAGCTTCCCAGTGACAAAATGAATACCGTCAGCAATGTAAACATGCTTTATCTGCCATCTGATATCTGCAAGCAAGCCAGGAGAGAAGATGTGACATTACAGCCACCGCTGCCTACTTTGGAGCTGGTTCAAGTCATGGCGCCGGCTCAACATCCTGCGACTCTGGGCAAATCACTTAATCTTCCCCTGTCTACACAAAAGGAAGTTATCAAACAATTTACTCTTTCTTTTACTCCCAGGCAGCAGAGCCTGTTTGGCCAATATCAAAGCACTAAAATATGTATTTGAGATTTTTGTGTCGCAAGAGCTTGCCTGTTGCTTTTGTTATAGTTTTCATCTGGTTCCATAGAAAAACCTTAAGATTATAAAAATAAATTGAACATGTCATACATTCATTTGTGGTAATATTTCTCCATAAACCTTTCAAGCAGATGTAAACATTAACTGTTTTAAAGAAAATTGTCATCTTGCTTCCCTGTTATAAGTCCTCGAAGACAGAGCTTCTCAGTGCAAACATATATAATGTCAACATTTGTAGTGGGAAGCTCTGACTTTGGAGACTTCAAACACAGAAGCAAGATCTGCAGTCCGATATCTGCAAGCAAACCAGGGTAGCGGATATGACATAACGGCCAAAGCGATCAGCTTTGCAGCTGAGTAACCAGCTTTGAGTCTCAGCGCCGGCTCAATATCCTGTGACTCTGGGCAAATCATTTAATCCTCCTGTGCCTTTACAAAATTAATGTGTCCTTGTGTAAAGCACTCCAACACCTTCAGGTCGAGTACATGCTATAGAAAAGCTGCAACAAAAACAAAAGTCAGAGGACCGGACAAAGGCACCTGGCCTACCAGCTCATCAATTGTGCTGGGTGGAGGCACAGCAATGTGAGGGAGGGAGGGGGAAACAAGCAAAACACAGATAATGGGATGGAGCAGATGACAGAGCCAGCTACGAAAGATGCAATCTACAGAGTGGTTCAACAAAAAGAAAAAAAAAGCTCCCAAAAGCACGAGCAGTAGAAGGACACAAGTACTAGGGTCATGCTCCTGGGGACGGTCACACAGTGGCGACTCTTCCTCAATGGCAGAGGAGCGTCGCCTCACTACCTACCATAAAGCCAGCAAATGTACAATAAAACGATATTCTTGCATCGTTTTATTTTACATTTGCCAGCTCTTAGCCAGCGGTGTTGGGAGGGGTGAGGCCGAAGCATTAGAGGGGGGAGTGCACTGCACTCCCCTCCCTAAGTGCTCATGTGTGTTTGGCCGGCCGTCTCAGGCCGACCAAAACACACATGCACACTTAATTTATTTCCAGCCCAGCTGCGTTGAGCAGCCGGGCTGCAGAAACCCCACAGACTCCATGTTCTGAGCAGTGCGTCTTTCATGCCTGCTCAGAACAAAACAGGGAGTATATCGCAAGGTCTGCTGGCACTCAGGAAAAAGAGGAGATGCGGCGCAACAAGATGCGACGCTGGAGGCGGCCGGCGGCAAAAGGCAAGTAGTTTTTTAAAATATTTTATCCCCCATGCACAACGCCTCCCATGTGACCCCCACCATCCTTTGTTTATGGCGGCCGCCGCTGCGGTCACATGCAAGAAGAGGGAAGTGCTGATGGCAGGCCTGACTAGCTGGAAGCAAGTAATTGAAAGTGGCTTTGAAGCCATCCAATGGTAAGTGATGGGTCTCGTCCAAGTCCACTCACAGGAAAAATGTCTCTCAAAGAGACTACGCAGGAGCTAAAAAAGGGTCAACGCGTATTTTGTGACTACTACAAGCTAAGGTGTCACTTCATATGAGCTTGAGTTTTATCACAATGAATGCTAAATAGGGAACTGACAAGCCAAATGTCATAACAAAAAGGAAACAAAATACCAACATTGTTAGAAAAGAACAGAAGAACAAGCTAAAGACAAAAGAAACAAAAGAAAAAAGTATAAACGGCAAATAAAGACATTAGTGACAATATATCATCCTATCTTTTAATTAGACCCATCAATCCAAAATGTATTCCAAATGTTATTTAAGATAGATTAGATCAATATGAATCCTCCTGTAATAATAGAGAAAAAAATGATCATAGTCAGAGTAAACACTGACAACTGTTACTGCTGGAGAGAAGCCTGAGGTCACATTTAAGCGAGGTAAGTCATTTAAAAATATTTTGTGCAAGAGTGACACTATTAAGTATTCAAAAATCAATTAGACAGACTATTATTATTGATTTGACAGTTTTTTCTAAGTGCAGTAATTGCATATGCATAAAGACTAAAAACATTGAATTTAAAGTACTATTTTGAGAAACAATAAGATATGTGCTTGCTTTTACTTCAGTGCTTTAAAATGTTTTTTTCTTTTACTTTTATTAAACAATATTTAACATACAAACGTTTGCAAAGCCAACAGCTCGGTTCTCGCATATAAAGAAAATACCTCATAGTTTTGATACTGCGTGTTCATTTACTTTCTAACTCCTGACATACTTCTCATCCATAATGCTCGTCTACTGCGCTATTTTCCTCCTGTGTTATTAATAACGTGCAGTCAATCCCTGTACCCAAATAAAAGGGCTGAAGCACGACTATATGGTGCCCAATTCGATAAAATGCAATTCAATAAAATGTAAGTGATCTTTAGGAAAGTTCCACGTTTGCACTCGTAAGACAATTAGGTTTTAAATGAGTTGGAACAATGTTTTCCTCTAAACAACATTCGCAATTGTTATAAAATGTTACAATGCGGCTCCCACGCGGGTAGATAAGTACAATACACTGGTGCATAAACTGCAGAAAAAAACGCAATTGAAAGAAGCTGGGCAGGACACGACTACACTATTCAGTACCTTTAGTAGACTCCCGGGCACAGCTCAAGCGTTCCGCTGACGTAAAAATGTGTGACGTTTGCCTTCTGTGGAGTCGAGGGGTTTCCTCCACTCCAAGATGGCTTCAATTTAGACTTCTGTTCCCATTCCAGAGTTTCCCGTGTGAACTATAGAAACTGAAGAAGGGTAGTAAACCGAAAAAAACATGGCGGCCATATTGAATTTGTATTTTTGTGTCATATAATTGTGAAGTCTGTTATTATTTAAACAAGGAAACGGCGAGTATTATGTGTTAGGATATTTCTAAAAGGACGACTAATATCGGGATCTCCCGTCTAAATCGAGTCTGTTGGTATGCATGTAAGCTATAGCTGCCAAGTTTTCAGCATAGATAGGAGTGACACTTCAATTTTTTCATTGCGTCTGTGAGTGACATTTGAGTCTTTATGCGTGACACTCTATCAAGAGTGGCTAGCAAGAAATTGTGTATGGACAACACCGCAAATCTTTTACTGTCTTTCAATTACTTTCCTTGTTTTCAAGGACAAAATAAGGGAGGGCATACACCTTAAAAACTGTATTCATTTGCAATGAATTTGCTTTGAACCACCAAGTCCAAGCGGAAAGAAGCGTTACACAAACTTGTTCTGATAAGAAGATAGAAAAATATTATACAAGTACCAAAATGTAATTTCTAATGGCTGCTTATCCCTGAATAAAGTATTTTTATTATAAAAATTAAAAACAACGGGAAGCATGCTTGCTTAATTTTTCCGGTCTTACACACTAGAGCAGGAAAAAGAGTTAGAACCACTGAAAAATATGACTAAATACTTTAATTATACAAAATGCATGCGTGCAACACTTGGATTTCACAGTGGAAATCCTGAATTTACCAGCATTGCTTGCTCAGGTCGAGGGGTGGTCTTTGTCTTCCGTGGCTCTGTTTCTTAGCACACTTTTGATAATCTGTCAATCATTTTCATTCAAATGTTGTTCGTGGTGACAGTTGCCAGAGCAGGAAATTCAAATACGAAAGCGGGTAGAACTTACCACTGGCTGAGGAAAGGGAGAGTGGAGGAAGACACGGGTAAGCAGTCCATACTCTTGTCCCTAAGGTGACACCGGCCACTACAGGGAAAGTCAAATTTGGACAAAACATTTTAGAAGGTGAACAGAGGTAATAAACAGAAGCATTGTAAATGTGAGCAGCGCTTCTGACAGAGCTGTCTCTCCTTCCCTGTCATTTATTGAAAAATCCTGCTTCACACAAACAGCAGCATATCTCCTCATGAGTGGAAGCCGTAAATAGAGTGTAGCGCTCTCTGGGGTATTTATATAACATACACTATAGCAGTACATGTACTAACTCTACACAGTTCTGCACGGCTGAGGAAGTTGTCACAGTTCAATACACATTTTCACAAGAGCTGCTAGACAATAACGAAATAAAATAGAAGTCACACAAAGTGAGCGCAAAGCCATGACAGCTAGAAACAGAAAAGGATGGGGTGAAAGGGTCAGCTCAATGCGCACTGTATCCTACTTGACTCAGCAACAAAATTAATGACTGATATAACCTCCTTTGAGGCGCTTGCCCCGAATGGATCTCTGGCTTGTCTTACACAACAGGATCATTGAAAAGGCAGGCGGCCCATGTGATACTATTTATGGAACCCTAACACATATGCAGGGCCACAGATCCAGTCGCACCTTCACCTTAAGTGTAGCGCTTACGACAACTGAAAGCTAAGCTTCTGCAGCAATGTGCCCACCGGCTAGCTCTCCTCATTGCTCCCTATCAGCGGTCTACTTTTGTTATGGCATACTTTGATGTGTGGGCAGCATGTGGCACACGCTTAAAGTTGCAGCCAACGATCATGAACAGCACAGTGCTTCTGTATATCCATAAAGCAGTGAACATGTCATAGCTTTTTGCTGCATGAAGTGGGCACAGGGTGGGAGCATGTATTTCAGTCTTTCCCTATGCCCAGGTTGTCTGGTCCCGTAAACTACTATGCATGTTCTTTGGTCTTACAAAATGGGCACTGTTCACAGTACCTGGGTTTAAGCCACAGACTGTTCGGCTTCCCTTTCTTTGCCTACTGAATCCTCTGTGCATTGCCTACAAGCAGGGGCAATCAACACGGAGTATAAAGTGTAACTTTGGTACACAGTTTGCCTACTTCCATTGACATGAAGCTTTCCACAGCTAGCATTGTGCACAGTGATTTGTCAAAGGCAATGGAGTGCATGCAGTCCCCTGCTCAGAGTCTGCTGTGCAAGGCCTTTGTGAGCTCTTAACAAAGGGTTGGTTGAAGGGCATATCCTGGGATCACTGACCTTTGGATAAAACAAGCTAATCTCGACCTTTTGCCATGCACCAAAAACTTTCTCTACAGGGAGACAGTGTCCACCCAGTGCATGGTTAGTACATAGTCTTTACTCCTGCACAGCAGTCACCGGACACCTGCACAGCATTCACCGGACACACTGCGTGGCATTTACCTACACCCTCAAAGTGCCTCTGATCTCAATGCCATGACTATTCCAGGGTTGTGTTTTTTAAGTTCACAAACTGATTTTATTTTTGTTTAAACGTACAGTACAGCTTAATATTTTTAAAAAAGTAACAAAACTACAGACATTTGCTTCCTCTTCGGGGTTTCTGTAGACCAGCACGCCTCACCTTCTCCTTACCAGGAATACGGGCTCCAGAGTCTTCACCATTTACCTCCAAAGGTCAAGCTAATTTGTTGCTGCTCTTCAGATGTACTTACCTTCATTGTGGTCACAAAGACGATTTGCAAAATAGTAACATTTCATACATACCAATAAATCTGATTCAGACAGAAGAGTCCCGATTTTTTAAACCACAAATTGCTTTATTTTGGCTGACTCCGCATAATATTGCCTTTTCCTCAATATAAGTCAATGGGGGAAATACATCCTACCAATTATGTTTTTTTTTTTAATCTCCCACTTTCCTTTTCTAAAATGTTGGCCTGTATGGTATTTGCAATTGCAAAATAGGTTTTCCATATGCACCAATCCCATTATAGCAGTCTGTACACTTCTATTGACTCCTAAAATGAGATTGTGTATAGATAACAATTTGCAATTAGGAAGGGGCATGTCGTAGGTGTTCATTCCAAATTCATACGTTCCAATAGACTGAATTCTAACAGGACAGTACTGATTTCTAAAGCAAACAAGCATTTACAATGCAATGGTTTTGTCTTTGTTCAAGTTAGAGCTTTTGGCATTGCTCATAACATTATTTTTGTTTTTAAAACATATAAATAAATGGCATTGTCATTTACAATGCCAATAGCTTAATCTCTCCCAAATGCGAGACCTATTGCATTTGCACCCCCACACACACACACACAGAGCCACACACACCCACACACACACAGAGCCACACACAGAGACACATGCACCCACCTACATACACAGAGCCACACACACATAGAGCCACACACACACAGAGCCGCACACACACAGAGCCACACACATACACACACACAGACAGAGCCACACACACACACAGACATAGCCTGGCACACACAGAGCCTCAACCACACACAGACAGAGCCACACACACACAGACAGAGCCACACACACACACACACACACACACACAGACAGAGCCACACACAGACAGAGCCACACACACAGACGGAGCCACACACACACAGACAGAGCCACACACACACAGAGCCACACACACACACACACACACAGGCCCACACACACAGACAGAGCCACACACACAGACAGAGCCATACACACAGAGCCACACACACACAGAGCCCCATACACACAGAGCCCAACACACACAGAGCCCAACACACAGAGCCCAACACACACAGAGCCTAACACACACACACACACAGAGCCCAACACACACACACAGAGCCCAACACACACACACACACACAGAGCCACACACACACAGAGCCACACACACACACACACACACACACACACACTTAGAGCCACACACACACACAGAGCCCCACACACACACACACAGAGCCACACACACACACATAGCCACACACACACACAGACAGAGCCACACACACAGAGACAGATGCGGACGATACTCAGCTAGTGGTCTCTCTTGCGCAAATAAATTGCCACCAACCACAGACCAGTCTGACAACTTGCTTGGAACAGGTCAAGAGTTGGATGACAAAGTCGTGCCTCAAGCTTAACGGTGATAAAACCGAGCTTATGCTTCTTGGTCCATCACCTCCCTCCACCTTGGAGCTGTTATGGCCCGTTAGCTTGGGTGCGCCCCCCACACCCAGAGACAATATAAAAAGTCTTCTGGTGTGGTTGGACAAATCCCTGACCTTCAACACCCAAGCAACCAAGCTGTCTGCAACTTGCTTCGGTCTCATCAGGATGATGGAAAAAAATCCTTCCGCTTCTACCTTTTGAAGCCAAGCAGGTAGTCATGCAGGGTCTAATCCAGTCCCGCCTTGATTTCAGTAACGCCCTGTATCTAAGGGCGCCTGAATACTGTCTGCAAAAACTTCAGCGGATTCAGAATTGTGCAGCACGCACATTGCTTGGTCCGCCACGCAGAACCTCGGTGAATCCTGGGCTGAGAGCCCTGCACTGGCTCCCTGTCAGGGAGAGAATTGAGTTCAAGTCCATGTGCATCTCCCATCAAGCATACTGGAAATCTGGCCCAGCAATCAGTCACTCTCTGATTACCCCTCATCGGCCCAACAAACAGCTTCGCTCCTACCACGCCTTTTTGGCGGCAGTTCCCCGGATCCGGAGATCCAGAGCTGGAGGTCGGTCATTTTCCTACAACGCAGCCAAGTTATGGAACTCACTGCCTCTCCATTTAAGATCTAATCCTAACTTGATGACCTTCCGCAAACAGGTCAAAACTTTTCTTTTCAATAAATAAGGCTAACCCCTGGGCCGATCACACTGGAGGGTACTAACCTAGTTCTCTAGTGCCTGGACGCCTCAGGGCAGCAGTTGCGCTTAATAAAACCCCTTTTCATTTCGTTTCATTTCATTTCACAGAGCCACACACACACACACAGACAGAGCCACACACACACACACAGAGCCACACACAGACAGAGCCACACACAGACAGAGCCACACACACAAACAGAGCCATATACACACACACAGCCACACACACACACACAGAGCCACACACACACACAGAGCCACACACACAGAGCCACACACACAGAGCCACACACACAGAGCCACACACCCTCACCCCGGGGAGTCTCCTTATTTACAAATGGGTTATTCGAGGCCCCCACCAACTCCCCAAGCTCACCCGTTGCTTCCCTCAGTCTAGGTTAGCCACTCGCCCATCTCTGCCCAGTAATGCCCCAGGGAACAGAGGCAAGAAAAAACGATCCCAAGCAGGGAACAGAGGCAAGAAAAAACAATCACAAGCAGGGAACAGAGGCAAGAAAATCGAGCACAAGCAGGGAATAGAGGCAAGAAAAGCGAACACAACCAGGGAACAGAGGCAAGATAAGCAAGCACAAGCAGGGAACAGAGGCAAGAAAATCGAGCACAACCAGGGAACAGAGGCAAGAAAAGCGAGCACAAGCAGGGAACAGAGGCAAGAAAATCGAGCACAAGCAGGGAACAGAGGCAAGAAAAGCGAAAAATACCAGCCGACTTCCTGCAGCTGCTGCTCCTCCTCTGCTGGTGCCTGGGCCCGCTGTGCGCCACGTTGGTGCTGGCGGTGCCCGCCCTGGCTTGGCTGGAGCTGGGCGGCCGGCGCGGGACGTAGCACCCCATTGACCCCTGGGGCTGTGCGGTTTTCATCACTGGCTGTGACTCCGGCTTCGGGAGCCTGCTCGTGTGCCGGCTGCGGCTCCTCCGGCTCCTCAGCACTCTCCCCTGGGGGGCATGAGGGTGTCCTGAATCCTGGGGGCTCGGGGGAGACAACATGTTGCATGCTTTTCCGCAAATGGGGCACCTTCAAGGGCCGATGTTCCCTCCCCCGCATGTACCTTTCTGGAGGGCTCTCCACTCGCCCGATCCGTCCCGCCTCCACAGCCTCCCAGGGGATGCGGGGTCGCCGCAGTGCCTCACAGCTCGCTGATCATCATGGCGGGTCGCTCACCCCTACCGCTGCAGTGGAACATCAGGTGGCAGGTCCCGTCAGGCGCTGGAAGCAGTCACGTCTCCGCGCTGAGGTCTCCTCTCGGCGAACAGACCAATGCAGCCGAGAGGGCAGCAGCCGCCATCTTAGCTCGTTCTGCGGCCTCCCCAGCAGAATCTCCTCTCGGCTCTCAGGGGTGCTCACCAAGGATGAGCACAGATTCCCCGCCTGCTCCAACTTTGGCGGGTGGGCTCAGACATGGAGCGGAGCACGCTCAGCACCAGTGGCTGAGAGGCGGGCGGGAAACCAAGCAGCAGGGGTCTGTGGCGAAGCGAGCGCACGGACAGCGGCCACCTCAGGTAAAGCCTATGCACGTGTGGAGGCAAAAGGGCCGTCACTAAAGGGCAGATACTCACCCTCGGTAGATGGCAGCAAAGCGAGCTCCGGCAGGAAAGCGGACCACGCCATGACACCACCATGTTTCTCCGAGGTCCAACAGAAATGGTTCGGAGAAACGCCCCGTCATTTTCTGACTGGGGGGCGTGTTTTTCTTTCTCTCCTCTTCCCATTGGCTGGAATGTAAAATTCCAGCCAATGGGAAGAAGAGAGAAAGAACATAAAAAACACACCCCGAATCCAAAAAAGACGGGGCTTAAATGGACAGACGCCCCTCTTCTCCAATGGCTGGCCTCCGTTTAGGAAGCCAGCCAGTGGAGAAGAGGGGCGGGTTTAAGTCCCCTACTCTAAAACATAAAATCTCGCCAGCGAGACTTCGCAAGCGCAACCTACGCAGGCCGAGACCTAAAAATGGCTTTAATTTAGCTTCCTCCCATCTGAAATTGCAGTCTGCTAATTTAGGAAAGCAAGAAAAGTCTAAGTATAATGTAGGTATATAGACTCATGCAGAATCTCCTTAGTTTAACCCCTTGCGTGCTGCCGTTGGCCGATGGGAGCACTACCTCGCTAGTGCTGCTGTCGACCAACAGCCGACGCGGCCCCGCCCATTTTGCGGAAGTGCCCCACTGCCGCCAAATCGCGGCCGCGGCAAAGGGGTTAAAAGGCTCAACAAGGGGCGTGGCTAAGATGGCGGCCTGATCAGACGTGTCCTGCGAGGCTCCCCGGCCCTGAACCCCAAATCGCCCTTTTAATAGAGTGATCTGCCCCTTGAAATCACGTATTCTGCAACCGGGAGCACAGCGCCTTGCCCCGGTGCTCTTCGCCTGAAGATCCGAGCTGCATCGCCCACCGGAGCAGTAGAGCGTACAACAGGAGCTCCCGACGACGTGGGGCGGCGAAATGGCGGCCGGGAGCGCTCGGCGCCTGGAGTGACTCCTGCACCCTACGGTCTGGTACAGCGTGAGCGGAAGGACGCGCGCGGCTGCCGCCACCCTAAAGTACAACGGACAGACGGCCCGGGCCCCCGTGGCCGGCGTACGGCCGAGGCTGACAGTAGTGGCACCGGTTGAAGGCCGGACGGATGAGCCACTCGAGGCCCCGGCTTAAGGCCTAGCTCCCGAAAAGGACGAAGCTCCCGAACTCCGAGTGGGAGTGGATCCTTCGGAAGGACGTCAGAACCCCCGGCCTGGTGGATGGTGGCTGGTCTCATCACCTAAAGAATAGGCCTGTGCAGAGGTGAGCGGGTTGGACGGCGGCAGAGAAGGAGAACGGGGCCGCGACCCCGGGGAGGGCCCGGCTGCTGACCAGGGGTCCGGGACAGACGGGGCTGCTGCGCACCAGTGACCGGGCGGCCCCAAGCACTACCAGCTTGGTGACTCATCCCGAGACTGAAAAGAAAGACGCCCGCGCCCCCGGCTTACTCAACCTCTCAGGCGGAGCGCTGCAATCGAGGCCCAGGCTTCGGGCCTACCGTAAGGATACTCCGGCGACCGCCGCCATAGCACCATATCCGCACCAGAAGGATCACCACCTGCACACCGGAGGCCCGTCCTGAGGGACATCCAACGCCCGCTACTTACCTGAGCCCGGACTCGCTCCGAGGACCATCGGACTACTCTTCTACGGCTGACCCTAGATGGTCAACCCGGGCACTAGGAGCCCCCGGGGGAGAACGGAACACCCTTGAGGACGCAACACAACGGCGCCGGCCCCTCCGGGCTCAGCGTACGCCCCGGCGGGCCGGCCGTGGGAGTTCCGGACCCGAACGGGGAGCCCCCACAACTCTGCACCCTGGACTTCGACGCGGCCACCGGGGCACTGAACCATTGAACTTGGGGGAATAACGAATCCGGACTGGCGCTGACCGGCTCCCAGCCCCTCCGAACGGGCAGGAATACTCGAAGGCCCCCCGGTGGCTCGGGCTTGGCGGGCCCTCGGACCCTGACACGGACCCACAGGCCTAGCGCACCCTGTCCTTGGCGTCGCCGTGATGACACCCGCGGCCTCCCAGAGTGCCTCGTCCGGACATTAAGCGATCACAAAACGCCTGCGACATGGCTAATGCGGGGCGCAAAGGATCCCGCAACATTGTGGACATGCTCCACAGAAACGCTCCAAAAGGAGAGAAGGCCCAGGTGACATCACCCCCAAAGGTGCCTGTCAGCCCCCAAGGCCAGGATGACAAGACTGCTCCCATCACAAAAGCTTTCCTAGCCTCCCTCTTTAATACCCTGAGGGACGACTTTCAAGCCCTGAAACAAGAACTGGCAGGGGAGCAGCGGGAGCTCCGCCGGGACGTGGACGGCCTGGGGGAGCGCGTGGCGGCAGTGGAGGACGCGGACCAGACCCGCAGCATGGAGGTAGAACGGCTGCAACAGGAGATCCTCCGCCTTCAGGAACAACAGGTTGACCTACAAGCGCACTCTGAAGATCTTGAGAACCGCTCTCGGAGGAACAACATACGGGTCCGGGGAGTTCCGTTGAAGTCCTAGGGGAACAGCGGGGTCACCTACCTACAGGAGCTGTTCTGAGAGATCCTTGGGGAACCCGGTGAGTTTGACTTTCGTATTGACCACGCACATAGAGTCGGATTAGCGCGACGAGCACCGGCCCCCTCCGGACATTCTTGCTTTCCTCCCCGATCGAAACAACCAATCCATTTCCGGGGGGACCCAGTGGCCCTCTTCCAGGACCTCTCTACCATTACCCTGCAGAAGCGAAAGGCCTTCGGAGTTGCCACAAACTTTCTGAGGAACAACGGAGTACCATACTCCTGGGGTCACCCGTTTCGCCTCATTTTCAAGTGGAAGGGGTCACTACACCAACTCAGATCACTCCGAGACACATGTGCGTTGCTAGGCATTGAAATACCGGAGGAAGCGGGATCTAGAGAGGCCTCCCCAAGTAGGTCACAGGACAGGCCCGCACGACGCTCCGGAGATGGGTGGCAGACGGTACGACGACGACGATCCCCCAGGTCTCTTCCGTGACCTGACCCCATCACGGGCGCTCAAGAACGAGAGGCGGCGGTACAGGAGGTGGTTGAAAACACAGCGACCAAACTGTAAGGTGTTATTATCAGGGGATGTGCCTTCATGCTATAGCTCTGTATGGGGGGAAGGGCGGGGGAGCCGCTGAGTCAGCCGCTGCCATGTTACCCTCCACATTGACACTCTAAGGACCTGAACTCTATTTTGGTAGGCCCACGACTATGAGTAGCAGTTTTTTGCGGAGTTGCTATGGGAGGGACTGGTGGGTGGGAGTGGGTGTTGGGTGGGAGTTGGTTGTTGTTGGGGTAAGAGATTGGGGGAAGATGGTTTGGGGGGTTGGTCGGGGTGGGGATGGGGAAGGGTGGGAGAGAGGGTGGGTTGTCCAGTGCTTCGTTCTATTCACAATAGTCTAGGCCCCATACCAGCGCCCCGCACCCCTCCGGGTGTGAGGACTAGCAGGTCTGTTTCCAATGGTCATCATACCGCCTACAACCCTTAAGATTTTAACCTTGAATGTGCGAGGTCTAAACAACCCTGTTAAGCGACGTGCCATTTTGTCCCTACTAGAGAACTCCCAAGCAGTTTACTACAAGAAACACATCTGGTGGCCCACGACTGTCATAGACTCCGCTCCCGAAAGTTCCCAACTCAGCTATTCTCCTCTGGCCCTAACAAGACCGCGGGGGTAGGGATCTTAGTAGCGCGGACATTTAGAGGGGAGGTTCTACATAAGTGTGCAGAACAAAGGGGGAGACTGTTAGTGTACCGCTTTGCTTTGGGAGGCCTATTGTTTACAGTCGGATCCATCTACAGTCCTAACGACGGCCAGGAGCGCTTTCTGCAATCAGCCCTCACTGACGTCACAAACACGCCAGATAGACACATCATACTGGGGGGGGATCTCAACATGGTGTTTGACACAGTTCTGGATATGTCAGCACAACGGGCTCCCCAAACTGGACCGTTCTCCGCCAGCTGCACAGACCGACTAGCAGAGCTTGACTTCCATGACCTCTGCCGCCACACACACCCACACGACAGAGAATACTCTTATTACTCCAATGCACACAAAACCTACGCTAGGCTAGATCATCTCTTGGTCACGGGCCCAGTCTGCGCTCTATCCACCTCGACGGAGATAGGGGTGCTCTCGCTCTCAGACCATGCACCAGTCACCACCACCCTCGCCTTACCACCTGCATCAAACCCACCCAGGGTCTGGCGATTACGGGACACTCTTTTGCATAGAAAAGATGTGGTAAAACGCATTCAGGACACTATTCACGACTATCAATTACACAACACTAACGATGACACGACGCGGGCGACACAGTGGGCAGCCATGAAGGCAGTGATCCGAGGAGAATTTATAGCCCTCTCTTCGGCAGAGAATAAAGACAGACAACGCAAACGGGACGAGCTTACACAGAGGGTACGGGAGTTGGAGCAAATGCATCAGCAAACAGGGGCTCCTAGAATATGGAAACAACTTAAAGTGACCAGACACCTCCTGATAGCACTAGATATGGATCGGGCGGAATACGCAGCTCTACGGCTGCGACATGCCTATTACACGGGAGAGGACAGATGTGGCCGTTTACTGGCAAACAGGCTCCGAATCATGCGCCAACAACAGATAGTGAAAGAACTCTCCTGTCCGACGGGTCTGCGGTCACGGAAGACGCAGAAATCGCGGAAACATTTCGGGAATTTTATGCGACTCTTTATACCAGTGACCCTCTAGACAGCCAGGCAGCGACCGAATATCTGGACTCGATCGCACTTCCCTCTATAGCGCCCTCTCAGGAGGAGTACCTCGACAGGGATATCCGCATTGAGGAAGTGATCTCCGCCATAGCCAAACTTAAGCCGGGGAAGGCCCCAGGGCCGGATGGCTTCACAGCCCTTTTTTACAAGACATTCTGCACAACATTAGCACCGATTCTCACCCATCTTTTTAATACCTTCTCGGAACCCGGCGCCATTCCCCATGACATTCTGCGTGCGTCCCTCTCAGTCATCCCAAAACCTGGGAAAGACAGAACTAAGTGCGGATCATATAGACCCATCTCGCTACTTAACGTAGACCTCAAATTATACACGAGCAACCTGGCGGCTCGACTGGGCCCCCCCCTACCAGGACTCATAGACCCAGATCAGGCGGGATTTATACCGGACCGCCAAACTGTAGATCACACCAAGAGGGTTACGCACCTCGTAGAGAAGACTTCCAGAATCCCCGGAGAGTGTTTGATGCTGGCGGTTGGTGCCGAGAAGGCGTTCGACCGAGTTCACTGGCCGTACCTAGAGATGGTCCTGAAGAAAATTGGCATCGGGGAGAAATTCAGCACCTTCATTTTTAATTGTTACAAATTCCCTACAGCAGTGGTCCGAGTAAACGGCTATAGCTCACGGAACTTTGACATCGAGAGAGGCACGAGGCAGGGTTGCCCGCTGTCGCCTCTGCTCTTTGCTCTATATATGGAGGCGTTCGCTCAGAGGATACGCCAAAACGAAACAGCGACGGGGATAAAGTTCGGTGGCTACACACACACCATTAGCCTATATGCAGACGACGTCTTACTTACGCTTGACAACCCACAGACGGCCCTGCCTGCATGCATGGCAGAAATAGAGGCCTTTGCGGCGGTGGCCGGATTCAAAATGAATACTGACAAATCGATGGCCCTTGACTTATCCTTGAGAACCCCTACCAAGACATACTTGCAGACTCTCTTTCCCCTCCAATGGGCGGCGGACGCGGTGCCTTATCTGCGGATCCAGTTAACCCCCACACTCCCCACTATGACAGCAGTCAACTATAACACACTTCAATGGAAAATACGCGAAGAACTGGGCCGATGGAAAAGCCTTCCCCTCTCTTGGCTGGGCAGAATAGCAGCGGTTAAAATGACCATTTTACCCCAAATACTATACCTCTTCCGAGCATTACCGCTCCAGCTACCCGCAGGAAGGATTCGGCAAACACAGACTGACCTCGCCCGCTTCATTTGGCAAGGTCGGAAGCCGAGAATGAAGAGGGCACTGACCACTCTGGCTCCTGAAGCAGGGGGATTGGGAATACCAGACCTGCACAAGTATTTCCAGGCAGCGCAGCTACGCTATCTGGTGGAATGGAGCAAGTGGGAGTCGGGAAAACACTGGCTATTCCAGGATCAGGCGGTGGCAGGGCGCCCACTTCAGGAAATCCCCTTCCTCAGCAAAGCTGCCCGACCGGCTAATCTTTACGCGTCATTCGTCACACGGGTCCAACTAAAAGTGTGGGATGCCACTAATACCATACATGAACTCACCACCTTTCCCTCGCCGCTTACGCCCGTGGTCGATAACCCGGACTTCACTCCAGGCATAGCCAAAGGAGCTTACGCCCATTGGCGATCGGCGGGATGTCGCTGCCTCTGTCACATCTATGGCCCGGAGGGGGTGCTCCCCTTCCCACTCTTCCGACAGGAATACAATTTCCCCAAGACGGAACGGATGCGCTACCTCCAAGTCCGCCATTGGGCACTCGAGCCGCAGGTGAGGGAGACAGCAGATAGGCGCTTTCAGCCATACGAGAGATGGCTCCTGTCCCGCACCTCAGACTACAAATTAATATCTGATCTCTACAAATTCCTTCAACCACAATCAGCTCACCTTTATAACCCGGGCAGGGAACGTTGGGAGCGAGAACTAGGCAGGACCCTGAGCCACAAAGAATGGGACCAGATCTCCTACAGGGCACGCCACTCAGCATACCACACCGGACTTACAGAGAGGCTAACTAAGGTCACCACATACTGGTACTACACCCCGGAACGGATAAGCGAGATGGACCACAGTAAGGATAGAAACTGCTGGAGGGGATGTGGACACATAGGCACGCTACTGCACATCTTGTGGGACTGTCCCCTGGTACAACCGTACTGGACGCAGGTGATAGATGACATTGACACACACTTTCACACTGAATTGCCTCGCTTCCCTGCCTACATTATACTAGGGCTTCCTAACCCCCTAACATACCCTCTGCGCTCACGCAGGGGACGCCAGATGGCTATCGCCCTAGGCTCTGCAATACAAAATATCCTAATACACTGGCGCACCACAACGGTCCCCTCCACTACGGGTTGGCTTCGTTGGCTGTGGTGTGTATTGGGGATGGAGAAGATGTCACTTACTCTAGCCGGGGACATAGATCAATATGACGATCTCTGGCAACCGTTCCGCTCATTATTGGTTTCTGAATTCAGAGAACGTACCTGCCCAAGGTATCTCCACCTGTTGAGACTCACTGGAACAGATGGGGAGGCTTCATGAGGGGGAGACAGAGGAAGTACACGTCGAGAGTTGGCGAGAAGAAGCTGGGAGGGACGGATTTGAGCACTGGACGGGGGGGCGAGGGGAGGGAAGGGCAGGGGGAGTTTGGGGGAATGGGAGGGGGGGTTTCCACCTGGTTGGCACTATGTAACACCCCTTGTTTGTCAATGCTACCATGGGCTAGGCAGACATTGGACTGCTATGCTCACTTTAGTAAGAATTCTCCTAGCCCTTCCCATGTTTCTGATCGCTGATGGCTATGTAACACTTGCACTGACTAACTTGTTTTCCAGGTGCAGATTTCAAATAAAAAGATTTAAACCTAAAAGGCTCAACAAGTTTGCCAAAATTCAAATACATAAGATACATCAAAAAAGTTACATCGAGCAAACACCTACTATGCTCCATATAAATAAAGAGGTGTGCATAGGATATGAAGAAGGTGACATGAAATGTATATGATACAGAAATACAATTGACAGTTCAGCTAACAAATGGTTTATAGAAAAGAATTGAGCAAAGGACATTACAAAGACAAGAAAATCATGAGCATTGAGTCCTTGGAGGAACACAAATTATAAAATTATATTTTGTAAAACAAACGTCACAAACAAGGTTTTTTCTGTAATGGAGAAAAGCCCTCAGAGAAATACATGCACATGAGGAATGCTTGTTCACATAAAATACAAATGCACTTACTTTCTGCAAATGTGAATGATGTCAGTGCATCTAGTGCAGGCCCCAAACAGCTTAGAATGACCAGCTCACTTCATGTCATCTTGGACATTATCTCATGTCCTGTGTCTTAAACCCACATATCGACAGTATGAGGTTAATTCAATGGAAGCAAATGTGGTATTTAATATGTATTTCATATGTATTCTTTGTTGTGCTTTACAATGCTTATTATTATTCCTTTCTTGTGTGTGTGTTTACTTATGAAATAGAGAACCCTGGAATCGTCATTATTCTAAGGCTTCTTTTATGTGGAACATCTTTCTTTGATGCCTCTGGATTCAGAGTTAGATGTACATGGATGGGGTGCTCTTAATAAAGAACCTACTTGGATAATCTACTGCCTTCTGGATGTGGTCTTTATCACACTGGCAACGAGAGTCAGGGTGCAAGGGTGTGCAGTACAACTTTGACCTATCAAAGAAAAACATCACTTCTATTGCATTGTTTAGGCAGTTAAGGACAGGAAGTCTTTGAGAATTTGGCAGATTTACTTGATGATGATGCTGAACTCAATGAATTTGAAATGTGTTCTCCACTATCTTCCAAAAGTTAGCAATATACTAGAATACTATGACTTTGGTATGAGGGAACAGAAATCAAATAAGAGTGTAGAGGAGTATATCATCAGCCTCAGGAAGTTAGCTTGTACTTGTAATTTGGCTCTACCCTAGAAGAAAGAATGAATGACCAGTTCATACTGCGGTACCGTCGTTTATAAAGTCAAGTATGAACTGTGTGTTACGGATCATCCTTTTCTGCATGAGTAGCTAAACTTATTGAGCACACTTTAGCATGTGTTAATGAGATTGAGAAGGGAAAGAAAACCAGTTTTAGAAAAATAGAATTGAAGGAAGATGAAGTCAAGACTAAGGACAACTGTAAATAAAACATCGTACCAGTTCAGCAATCTTGATTTAAGTCAAGGGCGTGCTATATATCGTGCTATATATTTGGTAATACTGGACATTTTGCTTCCTTCAAGAAATGTCCTGCGAGAAATTTGATATGTAAAAATTGTAATAAGAAGGGTCATTTCGTAAAGCGACTCTAACAAGACTCCCTCACATGACTTGGTCAAATGTGTGGATGACTGCATATTATCTGTTTTCACTTGAGATGTTCCTAAAAATATATCCCAAAAGACTGGGTACAGATTGCGAATGTTAAAGTTGAGTCAATAATCTACATCAGGAGCTTGGCTCACATTAATTTCAAATGATATATTTGATGAAGAGTTGGCGAGTAAAATTGTACTTAAGAAACCTTACGTTGTGCCAGGTGCTTATGGAGGGCAAACCATAGACCTAAGGGGTTATTTTGAATCTGAAATCAATTTCCAGACCAATACTATAAAAGAAAAAGTTTATGTTCCGGTTAAAGGAGGAAGTGTTTTGAACTGGCCGCATCAAAAGGAACTAGGAATTATTTTAGATCCCAACTCCCCCACACCTGTGATGTTGAAGGAGGAGTACATCAAGGGTATACAGTTGATTGGTGTGCAAGAACTGGAGGTCCGTAGTGGTTAGGATGCTTTGATTTTTTTGCTAGGCTTTTACAGAGGTGTTCAGTAACAAGATGGGATGCCTTAAAGGTTATGTTCATCAAATTAAATTGAAGCATGGTACTGAGCCAGTGGTTGGTAAGGTGTGGTCCACCCCCTTGCAATGAGGGAAGCTGTGGAGTCTTATATTAAAAGGTTGTGTGAGGATGGAGTGATCAAGCCTGTTGAGAGTTCAGAGTGGATCGCCCCAATTGTCTTTTCATGCAATCATCCTGGCGAGATCGTTTGTGTGTGAACTTGAGGGCTCTCAACAGGAACGTTATAACCGATCACTTTCCTTTTCCCAACATAACTGAGATGGTATCTTTGCTGCACAGGGCTAGATTTTTGTACCACTCTAGACTTAACTGCAGCGTACTATCAAATCAGAGTTCACCCAGATTCAAAAGACTTCACCTCTTTCATAACACCTTTTGGCACATATTGATTTGTACTTATGCCTTTTGGGTTGGTGTCAGCAGCTACATAAACAAAAGTTTGAACGAGGGTCTAAGGGCATGTTTAAAGACCACACATAGACACAGGCCCCAACAGATACACTATAATAACAACAAAAATGTCTATGGGTCTAAAAAACTCAACTCTACAATCTGTCCAAGACACAACTAATAATGGAACTTGATAGTGATGAAGGAGAGGAATGTGTGCACTTATATGAACTACAGGCACAGCATGATGTCGCTAGGGTGTAAAAAGTACCCATCAGTTCCTGCTCTGTACCGCCCTTGTCATCATCTGGGTTCTCCTTATACCTAGGAGAAAAAGATGCCAACCACGTGATGTTACTGTGGCTGCCGCCCAACCATTGTGAATCGTCTATGCTGATAGGGAGTACCAAAATAGATGTGTGTGGGGGTAACTGGTTTGCAGTGCATAAGTGTGTGTAACTGAAAAAAGTGAAGTATATAAAATTGGAGAGAAGAGAGTAGAAAAGAAAATTTAATTATATCTCTCAGATCTTCCAAGTCTTAAAAACAGTGTGAATTATAAGCAGGTTTGACAAAATATCTGCTTCTAAACGTAGACGGTCGACATGTTTCAGCATGTGTGGACACTATTTTTCCACTGCTTTCTTCAGGACCATACATTCGCTACTGCAAAATCGTGAAAGTACAATAATCAAACCATATCACCTGATTAGGTAATGTGAAATATCCTCCAAAGAACTATTTGGTAGAAGGATAATGCATCACCCGACCTGGCAGCAGCTCAGGTAAGTGGAGCACTGCTCAATCCGTCGGTTCTCCCTGGCGTCCCTCTAAGCTGACTTGGTGTCAGCAGCAACAGAAGTGCAACGTATTATATACAAGCTGTTTGGTGGAATGGTTGGGATCAAGTGTTCCCAGAATGATATACTCATTTATGGAAACACCAAGGCGGTGCATGATAGCAGAGTCAGCGGTGTGCTGGCGAATTTTGAGAACAAATGGTCTCACATTGAAACTCTCAAAGTTTGCTTTTAAGAGAGAAGAAAATGAATACCCTTATCACAAACTCAATGCAGCAGGTATTTTCCCAAAACATGAACTAGTGGAAAACATACTTGAATTACATGATCCTGCAAAGAAATAGGATGATCTTATATTCTTAGGCATTGTAGAATGTCATGCTAAGTTTCTCCCTAATTTGACCTTCAAGACTCTCAATATGAGAAGACTGCTCAAGAGAGGTGTTGAGTCTGAATGTGATGCAGAGTGTCAGAAAGAATTCTCAACTATTAAAGAAGAATTTACAAATGCTAATGGTCTTAAAAGTTTCAATCCCTCTGAGTCCTGTGTCGTCAGAGGAGTGAAATGTAAAATGAACTCAAACCTATTCCCCACATTTCCAGGTCTTTGCGTGGGGCAGAAGAAACGTACTCTTTGATTGAAAGAGGAGTGCTGAGTGTTTTTTGGTCCATTAAGAAGTTCAAAAATGTTGTCTGGGGAAAGGAGTTTGCTGTTCATACTGACCACAAACCGTTAGTTGAGGTTTTTACAAAAAAGGGTCTGGACATGATTTCCTTGAGGATCTGCAAGTGGGTCTTGATTTTCAAAGGTACAATTACAGTGTACATTATGTTGCTGAGCCACAGAATAAGTTTGCTGACTGATTATTTAGGCTTAGTACAGTCATGGAGGAAGGAAATCAGGAGGATGAAGTAAGGTGAACGTTTGTAGTATTACAGGTGGCTGTGTGTATCAATCAGAATGATTGATGCTGTTGAGGAGGATATTATTCTTCAACGTGTCAAAAGAGCCTTGTGTGGGTGTTGGAGTAATAAGGACAAGAGCGATTCTGAGCTAAGTGGTTTTGGTAAATAAAAGCTGAGTTGCTATGTGATGATGGGGTAATCTTGAGAGGTTTGAGGTTGGTTATTCCTTTAGTCTTAAAAGGAAAAATTATAAATTTGGGACACAATGGTCACCTAGACATAAGCAAGACTTAAGCAAGAATTGGTCTTCACTATTGGTGGCCAGGTATGGATCTCATGATTGAGAGAATGATCAGAGAGTGTTCAGCCTGTCGCAACAGTGATAAGGTCTACAAAGTTAGGAATCCTCGTATGTGCCTTGGAGATTGTCCATCTCTAAACCATGGAAAGTTGTAGCGGATTACACAGTGGGGCCTTTACAAGGCAGAGGTGGTGTTAATTATTTTTTGGTGTTGATTGATCAATTCTTTAGATGGACTGAGATAGGGATTGTTAGCAGAATTGAAACAGGTAAGGGGGTATATTCTTTTAATGATAGTTCCAGTTGTGAAGGTTTTCCCAGTTATGTCTTGCCAGACAACGGTGTACAATTTGTGTCTGCAGAGATGGCAACATTTTTACTTGAAAGGGGAATTAGACACAAGAAGTGTTCACTGTACCATCCTGAGGGTAATGGCACAGTGGAGAAATTTAATAGGAGTATTAAGGAATGTATACAGTTGGAAATGAGCGCTGGAAGGAACTGGAAAGTGGGACTCTTACAGGCACATCGATTTCCTCTACACACCACCATTAGGGAAGTTCCTTTTGGAGTGTTTAGAGGAATAAGAGCTAACACATCTCTGTCACCAGGATAGGTGAGGTGGGGTAAGGAGAGGGTGTGACATGGGCATTGATGAAATCAGGAAACAAGGGAAAGCAAGACTTTACTGAAAAGCGCAAAGTGAACTGTAACTTTCGCAAGGGTACGAAACAGGTAGAACTGTCAGTTGGTGAGAAGATACTAATAAAGAAGCCGATGTTGTCAAAGGGTGGGTCCAAGATTATGGGTCCGTTCAAAGTCATCAAACTTTTCTGGAATTCGGTCAAAGTGGAAGACGGGAGAATCTGGAATCTCAACAGAGTCGTGAAACTCAAAGGTGAAGAAAGTGTTTACGTTTTATGACTATGTATCTTTTGTTTTCACTATGGTATTTGTAAAGGGGGAAGGTGTGTGGTATTTCATTTCTATTTTATATGTTGTGCTTTTTGATGCTTATTATTATTACTTTCTTGTGTGTATGTGTGTGTCTTTACTTATGGAATAGAGAACCCTGGAAATGTTTTTATTCTAAGGCCTCTTGTGGCACATCTTTGTCAGTTGTCTCTGGATTCGGAGTTAGATATACATGGATAGGGTACTCTTAATAAAGAGTACACAATAAACATAACCAAGAAAAATTTCTCAGTTTAGAAAAACTGCCCTCACTCACATACCGAAGTATGTGACATGCTTCATCATAGGGCCTGCTACAAACGCCCTGGTGTAGCCACATCCAGGGCGGAGCATTAGGGAGGGGGAAAAATAATAAATTCCACACTACAAGACGTACAACCAAGTAATATCAACGCATACAACGAGTAACACAAAATGAGGTGAAAAGCATGTGCAAAAACACCCTGTTTCTGGAACTGATAGTGCGACAAAAAAGTGCAGTATAAGGAAGTGATTAAAACTGATTACGGGTGCCAATAGAAAGAATTACTTTATTAAACACAATTTGGTACCCCTACCAGGATTAAAAATAAGAAAAGGATGGGAGATGTCTTATTGAGAAAGTGAAGTTTAAGCATGGGTGAATTTTGCGAATCTGGCATTCGCGAATTTGCGTATTTGAGAATTCGCAATCCGCAAAGTTCGCGAATTAGCGTTTTTTTTTGTTTGTGTTCGCAAGGGTTTCTGCCAGTTCACGAGGGTTTTGTACCAGTTCGCAATTGCGAACTTACTTGTCGGCTCGCAACGGTCGCGACTATGTTTTTTCTACGTCTGGTTCATCATCACAGGTTCACAGCACCCTCCGTTTCACCACTGCCACCCTCTGGTTCACCCATGCCACCCTCTGGTACATCACTGCCACCCTCTGGTTCATCACTGTAGATTATGGGGGGGGAAAGCAAGCACACCTGCCCTGCTTCAACTGACATGAATTAATTTGGGGTTGATTAATGTGTCACTGAATTTAAACTTCCAGTCTGGCACCTGCTTCCTTATCTGTAATTTGCTTTCTGTTGCAGTGCAATTTTTTTTTTCCAGGACCTTTGTGGCCTACTTGTAGCTATTCTATGAGCCTGCTGTGAGGGTCAGAGCAGGGCCATAGAATAGTTGCAAGTAGGCAACTGAACTCTGGAGGGGCCCCATAGGAAGCACTACAGGGAATGGTTACTAATGATGAGTTTGAACTTTTGCACCTGCTGAGTGCTTTCAGTTTTGCAAAACTCGTTTTTCTGCAATTTTGCGGGATTCGCGGGGCGCAAATTTGCACGAGATCGAATTCGGATTGTGTAATCTCGCAAAGTGTGCGGCTCGCTAGTACAATTTCGCGTGTGATCGCGAGGAAAATCTCGCGCGAACTTACCCACGCGGTCATGAACGGGCGCGGCCATCTTGTTTCTCATTTATTGCTATGGTTCTGGGCATGCTTTCTGTATCCTCTCTGAATCTCTGCCATCATTTGCTTGTTTGAAGTTTTTTTAATCTATTTTACCTATTATCTATCCCTCTATTTTTCTAGCTCTATATTTTTGTGTTTTCTGCTACTTTAGGTTAATTTTAAACTACTTTTTTAAACTCTTTTCTTTTCTTCTCCCCTATTCTATTTCTTCTTTATTATTTAGCTTCCTTTCTGCCCAGACCATGGTAAAGGGAGCCGGGAAGCTTCCTGAGAAGGGGAAGGGTTCCGCACCCCGTGCCCGGCTCCCGTGCGGGCGTTTGAGGGGGGAGCAGGTCACAGCCCGGGAGATCTTCAGCCCGGAGGAGGTGGCCGCACTAGTTTTTTATGTTTAGCGCCGCCTCCCCAGGACCATCATGGCAGGCGGCAGGATCGCTAGCGGGTGCGGGATCCAGGAGCGGTGGGAGAAGGTGTGCCGGGCCATGTACCAACACTCTCGGGTCCGGCGCACCTACAACCAGGCCACCCACAGTTGGACGGATGTCCTGGACCGGGAACGCGATCTGCTCGACCTTGAGATCCCCGGGCTTGGTGAGTAGTAGTAGCTATTTCTTTACTACTCTGTTTTCTCCTGCTCTGTGTGTTATTATATTGCAATTTTTTGTTTTTTACCAAGAGCAATAATGCTGCTGATTACATTGTAGGTAAATTATATTTCAAAATCTTCTGTGCATTTCAGGTGCACTGCTCTCCTTCTCAGTAGCGTTGCTACTATGCTTATTTGTTTTCGATTTTGTGTTCATTTCATTGGCCTGTGAAATTATGTATGAGTGTAGTTTAAAGAACTGCGTAATGCTAGACACTAAGGGTCAGATTTTTAATTACCGGCGCATCCCTGCAAAGTAGCATGGATGCGCCAGTAATTGTGCGCCACGCCACCGATGGTGCGCCGTATTTACAATGCGGCGCACCATGGGCCCAAAACGTCACCGAAGCGTTACGCATCTGTGCCGTAAAGGCGGCGCATTGCTGGAGTTGCGTCGCAACGATGGCGCAGCTCCAGCAATGCTCTGGGGTGCCCTATCTCCCCAATGCTGCGTCAAGCCGTACGTCTGCTTCAAGCAGGCGCAGGGTTTGAGTCATGCATCATTGTCCTCAAAGTGACTGATTGAAATCTTGTAGATTTCCCTCAGCCACTTTTAGGATGCGTTCCTGCGCAGGAACGCCCTCCCTTGCGCCGGAACAAACCCCTGATGGCGCAGGGCTTTACAACGTGACGCATCTCCCATATACGTCACGTTGTTAATATACGCCGCACCATGGCGCCTCTTTTGTTCTGCCGCTGCGTCACAAAAGTCACGCAACAATGGAGCAAAAGAGCCGCAAGGGGCTTCTAAATCAGCCCCTACAGACTCAAGTCCAGTCCTTCCTTTGTACACCTGGCAATAAGAAGAAATAGTGGTGGTGGATTGATAGTTTGAGTATTTTAATGACTGGTTAATGTAGTAGGAAACTTTTTAGTGTTGTCGCTGATCTGCAATCACGATGGACTTTGTCTGTCACTTCGCGTGCTGCGGACTGCTGCCTGCCAGTCCTAGGCGAACCTTTTTAGTAGTTTGTTTAGTGAGTTACATAACTTTCCAAGTCGACGGTCCGCAAATCAAGCAATACTAATATCGTAGTAGACCACATGAGATAGGTCAATATATCCCGTGGAATACTTGTCTATTTGCTATTTCGCCAAAATATTTTGTTATTGTTCTTTTGAAATGTTTGATTTGGTTGACAAATATCATCCATGTTTTCTGGTCTTTCTTTCTTTCATGTTGTACATCAGCTCCCCCCAGGGGCAAGAGGGCATTGGAGGAGGCTGCTGCTGCTGCTGAACAAGGCCAGGATCGGTCAGGCGAGGGCTCCTTTGCTGGCCCCGGTAAGTTTTAATTTTAAGATAGAGTACCTATTTTTTCCTAGCGTTCCTCATTCGATTTTTTCTAAATCGTCTTTGATCTTCTTGTACACTGTATCTAAATTCTTATCCTGCCTCGACTATGACTCCCTGTGGTATTACTAGATTATTCTTATTAGTCTGTCTATGTAGCTAACTAAGATTGCACATTTGGCAAAAGGGGTAAAACGAAACTCCCATTCTAGGCAGCAATAGCTCTAGGCACTGAGTGCAGTCCTCTGGGATTGTCCATAATGTCTTTTCAAGTCTTCTAAATGTTTATGCTTTGACAATTACCAACAATAAAAAGGTGAATGACCACCAAGAAAGAATAAGATACTACTTTACTTTTGGTTTGGATAGGAGGACAATCCATTCTACTACTGTTGCAGGGACAAATCTGCACAAACAGAACTATGGACGCTAAATAGTGCATTGTTTATCAATTATAATAGGCGCAGGTAGACTTTCCACATACCTCAGTGATATCAGACTTTGAAGAACCCCCAATCTCCTTACTGACTAGATAGTGTGGCAGAGTCATTTAGCTCCCGAATTCATCGATGATTGATCCCCAATGATGATTATCCAGCGCAGGACAAGAGTACGGAGTCAGAGTCCAGAAGTGTCAGAGGCAGGGACTCATGCTTGCAAATTGCAAAACCTTTTGCTCATTAACTCATGACCAAAAACCAAAGAGTCTATTTAAGTTTTAAAGCTTTATTAAAAGTAAAAATATTTATTAAAATCAAGCTTGTCATAAAACATAAACGGTTGATTAAAAATGGAAAAGTGCTTACAGTCATTTTTTATTTCACACATTTATTGTGGGCGAGCCGAGCCCTCACCTGGTTTGAACTTTCATTTTTCTTTTTGGTGCTGAATCATTGGTCCCTTCGTCCTAATGATTTGTTCTTAGAAGTGAAGCTTCTGTCTGTTATGAGGAAAATGGTGCGTGTTAAAAAGCAAGCATTCATCAGTTGTGCCAAAAAGTGCAGCAAGACAACACCCTTCCCTGGAAAAAGGGACATTTTTACTTTAGAGTAGACAGTCACAAATTGTTAGATTGGTTTCTGTATTCACATTTCTTCATTCCTAGACAAAATACTAGTGAGTGGTGTATGTCTATGACATCTAACATTCTTAAATGTACTTTGTACGTGGAACATCTGGTGCTGGGCCCAGCGCGGAGGTGGAGGGAAGCTCTGGGGAGGAGGCGGAGCAAGTGCCGGACCAAACGGCTGTGCGGGTTGCCACGGTAGTGGCGGGCAGTGGTAAGCTCTTATATTCCTTACTTATTGAGATTGCAGACTGCATAGTGTGCTGCTCCCCGTGAGAAAACGTAAGGTTTGTCCAGATGAGAGACATGAAGAAGAATGATTGACATTTAGGGGCCTATTATGATGGCGGACGGACCTGAGTCCGTCCGCCACCATAGAGTAGGAGGGACCGTCCGCAGGGGCAGCGGCGGTCCCTCCGTGGTAATTAGGATGTGACCGCCACCCTGGCGGTCACATCCTGTATTTTTATCATTGCGGCGGGTGCTGCTAGAAGCAGCACCCGCCGCAATGATAAAAATGTAAGTTGTGCATTTGTATGCACAAAGCGGCAGGCACCGCGCGGTGCCTGCTGCTTTGTGCAGGCAAATGCAGGTGAAGGGGGGGTGGGGGGTACCATAGGTACCCCCCATGTGCACCCCCCACCCCCCCTTCACCTCTGGGGGCCCGCAACGGGCCCCCAAACAAAAATCCGTATGCCTTTGTACGTCGGAAATCCCGCCGTGTAAAGGCATGTTCCTTCCGACATCCTAATATGGCTGGCGGTGTCTGATAGACACCGCCAGCCATGTTAGTGCTTTTCCGCCGCGGACGGGAGGCGACCGCGGCGGAAAAGCTGCGGACTGAAAAACGATCCCCCAGCCTTCCTAATCTGGCGGGGGGGTCTTTTTCAGTCCGCTGCGGATTTCCCGCATCCTCCGGGCCGGCGGTGGATTCCGCTGGCCCGGAGGATGCGGGAAATCCGCAATCCTAATCTGCCCCATAGTTTGAATGGATGGATGTCTGGATCATGGTACTATCTGACTCTTAGATAGCATATGTGTATCTAGAGAAAGTAGACGGTCACTGGATGAACTAAGTGTTACTTTGAAGAGCATGTAACACCGCACCCGCACGTCCGTCCCAGTGTAGGAAAGGCAAGGAAAAGAAGTTGTAATTTTGTCCGAATACTACCATGAATAGTAGCCATGAATAGTAGCAGTCGTTTGTATTGCAAGCACAGCATATATCCGGCTATTACGATGGCCACTCACTACCTCTGTTAATAAGTTTAGTAGAACTCAGTCATTCATGTGTGGATGTATCACTGTTCACTCAATAAAAAGCAAAGCACCTAAAGTCATCCCATATGTAAGCAAATACATACCATGTGCAGTGATAGATAATCAGATTATTTATCTTATTCATTTTCCTTTTCTAGTATTCATTGGCAATGTAGGGTGAAAGTTAAATTAATTAAGCAGTAGCCCTTGTAACAGAGTATTCTCAGTGCCACCCGTAATAGAAAAGTAAGAGCATCACCACCTGCATGTACTGGACTGGTACAGTAACGCAAGTCTTTCTCACTCATCATGGCGGGCGTCTGTTTTTCTCGGGTGCAAGTTGACTGCGCTGGCATTATGCCGGCTTGCAGAAGTTAACGTACCAATTTTGCTAAACAAGAGAGAAGAAGAAGAATAAGACTGGTGTACTTTCATAGTCGACTCTAATGGAGTGAGTCCATAGTGCTCGTAGAATTGATTCCTTAATCTCCCACTAATGTTAGAGCAAGGGTGAAGTAGTGGGAGGTTAGATAGATACTGGCCACAATAGTTATGTACTGCACTTGCAAGTTGCTAGTTCTACTGTGACACAACTTTCTGCTGAATCATTTTGTGTTAATCTTAAAGAGCATTGGTTACAGACTATGTCTTTCTTTCTTCATATAGATGCTCCTTCCAAACCAAGCCAGAAGGAGCTGGCTAGACGGGCCCGGCAACGGAGGCTGGAGGCCACTGTCGCTGAATATCGCCGGCTGGTGGCCCAGGAGGAGGGGGACACGCAGTCTACAACAACATCTACCGGCACAGCTGCATCCTCCTCCGCGCTCCCTGGGTCACCAAGCCAGCGCAGCAGGTCTCCAGCGGTACGGAGCCGGGGTACCGCAGCCACCCGCCACCGCCGAGCAGCAAAGAAATCAGCTGCCCCCCACAGCAGTTACAAAAAACGCATGCACCGCCTTTCCCTGAGGGTTTCCTACCACGAGCAGGAGCTGCTCAACACGAAAACCCTGCACGAGACCCTCCGCAAGGAGCATTCCGACCTGGCCCGGAAAGTCAACAGCAGCAGCCAGCAGTAGGAGGAGACTGTCCCTTGCCCCTTTTTTAAAGACTTCTGGGGGGTGGGAATTGGGAGTTGGGTTTTTTCACTTTTTTGGACTTTTGACGGACATTCGTTGGGGTTAGGGAGTGGGGGTGGGTTGGGTCTTGTGGGAGATTATTTTTGTCAGGGATATAAATATACTTTCAACTTTATCTTAGCATACGTGTTTTTTTACTGCTTTTGAGGCTGGTGGGTGGGGGTTCAACATTAACAGTAACTTTGTTTTTGTGAAACTTTAGTGGCATCTTGATTCAAGTTGTGTAATTAATTGCCAAAATGTTTTCAAAACTAAGTGCCTCTCACAGAGTAAGTGAATTCAATAGTCCTAGGACTTTACTAGTACTAGCGTCAGTCTCTCGCCTCTCCTAATACTCCATTATACTTCCTCACCCCAAACGCTTATCTTACCTGTAATTTGTGTTTGGAAATAGGGCTAGGCACAGGGCTGGCTGCACGGCAAATGGCGATTAAGGTTGGCAATCCTGGGCGGATGAAATGTCATCATTGCGTTGGTACTAGTGGTGTGTTACACAGTGGCAGTTGCAGCATCGGAAAAAAAAGAAAACGAAACCTTGTTTGTCCTTACCGTAGCATTAGAACGGTACGATAGAGAATATAGCAGGTGACAGTCCACTAGAACAGTGCCACAATGTAGCCTAACAAATGGTAAAGTATTGTAAGTATAACTAGTACTTGCGTTGAATTTCTTTGACATTGGCTACTACTACAAGAAATAGTACCGAAGGTGAAGGACACAGCAGCGTAATAATTTTCCACGTCTAGGAGGAGGATGTTCTTGATAACCTATCAAGTTGATGGCGCACATGAAAATCTGCTTTCATTTGCCAATAGTGACTGAGTGTCAAGCTGAGTAAGAATAGAATATATCCTCGGATTCCTTCACCAGCCTGTTGCTATGACCTTATCCTCCCCAGCAAGTGTGTGGAATTATTGCTGTCATTTAGTCACACATCAATCAAAACCACACAGCCCGGGGGAAGAGGGTTAGGGTTTGGAAAATGGATGGGAATGGGGGATTTTGGGAAAGTTTTGTTGAGAGAAGAAAAAAAAAGCACAGCATGGACAAACAATAATTGAAGATAAAGAAATCTTTGGGTACAAAGCTAACCATAAATCTTTTAAGTGACATAAAGGAAGTGCATGCACTACTGCATGCATGGTTACTGAAAAGTAAGTAGTACTTTCGACAACCGTGAATGACAGAATGCGACAGTACAGGGCTGCAGCGTTCTCACTTGCCTATCTCTGCACTCAGAGAAACACTTCTTACATTAAATTAGATTTAAAAAATAGCAGAAGTAAAACCTATAGAATGGCTGTAGGGATGAATTTAGAAGCAGAGAGAGATCCAAGAAATGCAGAGTCACACTCATAGAAGTTCACAGCAATAACATTACTTAAAAGATAATTAGAAAAGAACGGATACTGTATCTGTATGTTGTTGTAGTTGTCCTGTTGAATTTGGTAAGTTGCACGCATCAAACCATTCCTCTTATTAGCGGGACTCCTCCATTCCAGCTGACGCTCCGTCCATCAATGTTGGTGACCAGAAGACACCCTGTCCACTGCCTGCCTGGCGGATGCTGAATTGCGGCTCACTAATGTGAAGCCTGACTTCATCATTTTTTTCCCATTGCACAGACTGAAACCCGGCCTGTAATTATTGATGGAAAAACAGAAAGTGATATTAGAACACCACTGACAAATAAATATAAGGTATGTACGCTGTGTAGTGCAAAAAGTCACACTTTGAGTTTCCTAATAGACAGTACAATAATTTTGAAAGTGCGTACTCTGTCTGAGTCTCCTTTTGAAGGATAAATAAGTATGGCCAAATTAATTTAGCGGATCTTTTCCCTCAAGCTAGGTGTACTGTAAACTGTGTTTTAGAACAAAATTAGACCTTCCCAGCAGTGCTCCCACCCAGACCCTTACTAAAGCCAGTTGCAAAAATGTAGAAGACCCCCAATCAGATCTCAAAAAACGAGGCCTAGTAGAAAACTGGTGACAAAACGTATTTTGAAAGTAAAACTAGGCCCAAATCCCCCCTTACCCACCGTGGATTGTATTCAAACCACTTGCAAGGAAGCAAAAGTATCCATACCCAGCATCGCTCCAAGACTCGCAAACCCCCCCACAAACAGCCCCCCGCCCAAACACATGCAATACAAAAACTGCTAACCCTAACGAGCCCTAAGTTAAGAATAGTGGCAAACGCTTTCTTTAACTATGCCAAATCCCCCCTTTCCCACCATGGATTTTCTTCAAATCACTTGCAACCAAAATTACACATTCCCACGAGTGCTCTAAGACCCCAGAACTCAGTTGCAAAAATCTAGAACACCCCGAAACACGTGCAATCCTGCTGCTAGTGCTAACCCTAACGAACCCTAAGTTACAAAAAGTGCCAAAAGGCTTTTCCGCATGGATTTTGTCCAAATCCAGTTTTATCCGGTATTAGACCTTCCCAGCAATGCCCCAAGACCCACCAACCCACCCGCAAAAAAGCACAACACCCTCAAACAGCCAAAAAGCCAAAATGGAAAATCTCATACTTACAATATTTTTCGGCCTTCTGTCCAAACGCGCTGTGCAGCTAGGTCATAACTCCCGTTTTCCACCATGGATTTCCTGAAAAGCAAATGCAATCAAAGTTAGACTGTGCCAGCAGTGCTCCCAGACCCCAAAACCCACCCACAAACACCCGGAACCCCCCCAAAGAGCACCTCAAAGACAAGCAAGTCAGCAAAAACGCAAAATAAATTTCGCCTCCGATTTGGTCCAAACCAGTTTTATCCGGTATTAGACCTTCCCAGCAATGGCCACAGAGCCAGCAACCCAGGCAAAAACAAGTAGAAGACCCCCAAACAGCCAAAAAGCAAAAGTACAAAAATGGGGACAGTCATTTTCAGGACAATTTCCAAAATCGCTCTGCACGCGCTCTGCAGCTAGGCCCTAACTCCCCTCTGCCACCATGGATTTGCTTCAAACCTCTTGCAATCAAAAGTATCCATACCCAGCATTGCTCCCAGACCCCGAAACCCACCCACAAACACCAGGAAGCCCCCCAAACAGGCCCCCGAAAACGCTAAATTGAGCGAAATGTCAGAAAAAGCAAAAACTTTTTCCTCATGGATTTGTTCCAAACCAGTTTTATCCGGTATTAGACCTTCCCAGCAATGGCCACAGAGCCGTCAACCCAGGCGAAAACAAGTAGAAGACCCCCAAACAGCCAAAAAGCAAAAGTACAAAAACGGGGACTTAGTCATTATCATCGCAATTTCCAAAATCACTCCGCGCGCGCTCTGCAGCTAGGCCCTAACTCCCCTCTGCCACCATGGATTTGCTTCAAACCTCTTGCATTCAAAAGTATCCATACCCAGCAGTGCTCCCAGACCCCGAAAGCCACCCACAAACACCAGGAAGCCCCCCAAACAGGCCCCCGAAAACATGATAGTGAGCAAAAAGTCAAAAACGTTTTCAAGTCTGATTTGGTCAAAACCAGTTTTATCCGGTATTAGACCTTCCCAGCAATGCCCCAAGACCCGCCAACCCACCCGCAAAAAAGCACAACACCCCCAAACAGCCAAAAAGCCAAAATGGAAAATCTCATACTTACAATATTTTTCGGCCTTCTGTCCAAACGCGCTGTGCAGCTAGGTCATAACTCCCGTTTTCCACCATGGATTTCCTGAAAAGCAAATGCAATCAAAATTAGACTGTGCCAGCAGTGTTCCCAGACCCCAAAACCCACCCACAAACACCCGGAACCCCCCCAAAGAGCACCTCAAAGACAAGCAAGTCAGCAAAAACGCAAAAAAAATTTCGCCTTCGAATTGGTCCAAACCAGTTTTATCCGGTATCAGACCTTCCCAGCAATAGCCACAGAGCCGTCAACCCAGGCGAAAACAAGTAGAAGACCCCCAAACAGCCAAAAAGCAAAAGTACAAAAATGGGGACTTAGTCATTTTCAGGGCAATTTCCAAAATCACTCCGCGCGCGCTCTGCAGCTAGGCCCTAACTCCCCTCTGCCACCATGGATTTGCTTCAAACGTCTTGCAATCAAAAGTATTTATACCCAGCAGTGCTCCCAGACCCCGAAAGCCACCCACAAACACCAGGAAGCCCCCCAAACAGGCCCCCGAAAACATGATAGTGAGCAAAAAGTCAAAAACGTTTTCAAGTCTGATTTGGTCAAAACCAGTTTTATCCGGTATTAGACCTTCCCAGCAATGCCCCAAGACCCGCCAACTCACCCGCAAAGAAGTAGAACACCCCCACAAGTGCAGAGTCTTTCTTCATTGGGCGTAATCCAGCCCTCTGCTTTGAGGGAAATAGGAGTCTGGAGGAGGAGGATAGAGGAGCATGCTCTTGTGAACTTGTGAACCTGAGGAATGCAGACTGCGGCACCTTCAAATCAGTAAGCAAATAAGTGAAGACAGTTCTGCTGATGGGCTTGTTTTTGTGATTAGGTGATTAAAGTTTTATTTATATTAACTGTGCAAAACAAAGAAAGACAGACACACAGGAATAAAAGTGAATAAGGACGAAAAAGAAAGTTATTGATTCATTGGCTCATTTTCAGGGCTCGGTGTCAGGGAATAGGAGTTCGTCCTCATACTCTGCGAATTCAGGCGGGAGTAGGTCACCTAACAGAGAAGAAATTCCCTCATCTAAGTTGCTGTCCTCCTCGTCTTCTTCCGGCGTGTGTTCTCGTACTTTGTAATCTGGTGGTATGAGGTGCTGATTCATCTTGATCATTGTTAACCTCTCCACATTTTTGGGCGAGAGGCGGGTCCTTTTGCAAGTTACAATGCCACCAGCAGCACTGAAAACTCGTTCAGAAGACACGCTTGCGAGTGGGCAAGACAAGTAGTTTATAGCCAGGTTGGAGATCTCTGGCCACAATTCTTTTTTCCCATGCCAATACGCCAATGGGTCAGCATTAACATAGACCTCTGTTGAGTCATTCAGATAGTCCCGCACCATCGACTCAAGGTTCTCCACGGTTCCTCCACTTTGCTTACTTTTTGCTGGGACCTTTTGAGAAGCAAACCCAAGCTGAGTTAGCCAATCCTCTTCTTCACAATCAATCAATCAATCATAGCACTTGTATAGCGCGCTACTCACCCGGAAGGGTCTCAAGGCGCTTGGGGGAAGGGGGTCACTACTGCTCGAACAGCCAGGTCTTGAGTTGTCTCCTAAAGGCGAGGTGGTCCTGGGTCAGCCGAAGGTGGATGGGGAGGGAGTTCCATTTCTTGGCCGCCAGGTAGGAGAAGGATCTGCCTCCGGCGGTGGCTCTTCGGATGCGTGGTACGGCGGCGAGGGCGAGGCTAGCGGATCGTAGCTGGCGGGAGGGCGTGTGGAAGGTCAGGCGGTCGTTGAGGTACTTGGGGCCCAGGTTGTGCAGAGACTTGTGTGCGTGGGTGAGGAGCCTGAACGTGATCCTCTTGTTGACGGGGAGCCAGGTGCAGGTTCCTCAGGTGGCCGGAGATGTGGCTGCGTCGAGGGATGTCCAGGATGAGTCGGGCGGAGGCGTTCTGGATGCGTTGTAGTCTTTTCTGTAGCTTGGCTGTGGTTCCGGTGTAGAGGGCGTTTCCGTAGTCCAGCCGGCTGGTGACGAGGGCCTGGGTGACCGTCTTCCTGGTTTCGATCGGGATCCATCGGAAGATCTTGCGGAGCATGCGGAGGGTGTGAAAGCATGAAGAGGAGACGGCGTTGACTTGTCTGGTCATCGAGAGGGAGGAGTCCAGGGTGAAGCCCAGGTTGCGTGCGTGGTCTGTCGGCTTGGGGGCGGTGCCCAGGGCTGGGGGCCACCAGGAGTCGTCCCAGGCGGTGGGTGATGGCCCAAGGATGAGGACTTCCGTCTTGTCTGAGTTCAGTTTCAAGCGGCTGTTCTTCATCCACTCGGCGACGTCTTTCATCTCTTCGTGGAGGCTGGTTCTGGCGGTGTCGGGGTCTCTGGTGAGGGAGAGGATCAGCTGGGGGTCGTCGGCGTAGGAGATGATGTTGAGGTTGTGTTGGCGTGCGATGGCTGTGAGAGGTCTCATGTAGACGTTGAAGAGGGTGGGGCTGAGTGATGATCCTTGCGGGATGCCGCAGATGACTTCGGTGGCCTCGGAACGAAACGGGGGGAGGCGGACTCTCTGTGTTCTTCCAGCGAGGAACGAGATGATCCACTTCAATGCCTTCTCTTGGATGCCGGTGTTGCTGAGGCGTTGAACTAGGGTGCGATGGCAGACAGTGTCGAACGCGGCGGAGAGGTCCAGGAGGATGAGTGCCGCTGTTTCCCCATTGTCGAGAAGGGCTCGGATGTCGTCGGTGGCTGCGATGAGGGCGGTCTCGGTGCTGTGGTTGGCTCTGAAACCGGACTGCGAGGGGTCGAGGGATCCATTCGTCTCGAGGAAGGCGGCAAGCTGTCTGTTGGCGATCTTCTCGATGACTTTTGCAGGAAAAGGGAGGAGCGAGATGGGGCGGAAGTTCTTGAGGTCGGTGGAGTCCGCTGTTGGTTTCTTCAGTAGGGCGCTGAGCTCGGCATGCTTCCAGCTCTCCGGGAAGGTGGCGGTGTCGAAGGAGGTGTTGATGACGTCTCGGAGTTGGGGTGCGATGGTGGAGTCGGCCTTGTTGAAGACGTGGTGGGGGCAGGGGTCAGTCGGAGACCCGGAGTGGATGGTGTTCATCGTGCGGGCTGTGTCTTCGGTGGTCACTGCGGTCCAGGTGCGGAGGGTGGCGGTGGGGTGCGTTGGTTCGGCGGTTGGTTGCGAGGATGGTGTGCCGAAGCTGTTGTGGATATCGGCAATCTTGCGGTGGAAGAACGAGGCGAGGGAGTCGCAGAGATCTTGTGAAGGGGTGATGTCGTTGTTGCCGGTGCTGGGGTTGGAGAACTCCTTGACGATGCTGAAGAGTTCCTTGCTGTCGTGGGCGTTGTTGTCCAGTCGATCCTTCAGTGATTTCTTCTTGGTGGTGCGGATGAGCTGGTGGTGCTTGCGGGTCGCGTGTTTGAGGGCGGTCATGTTGTCAGTGGTCCGGTCGAGGAGCCAGGCTTTCTCGAGGGTGCGGCAGGTCTTCTTGGAGTCCTTGAGTCCGTCGGTGAACCAGGGGGCCTTCTTGCTTCTGGGTTTGCTGGGAGGGTTCTTCAGTGGTGCGAGGTCGTCGGCGCAGGCGGTCAGCCACTGCGTGAAGTTGCGGGCTGCTTCGTTGGGGTCTGTTGTGCTGGCAGGTGGGTTCTGGCTGAGGGAGGCGGTGAGCTGGTCGGCGGTGATCTTGCTCCAGCTTCTGTGAGGAACCTGTTGCGGGTGGTGGTGGTTCGTGGTTTTCCTGAAGCTGAAGTGGACGCAGCTGTGGTCGGTCCAGTGAAGTCCGATGGAGTGGTTGAAGGTGATGTGCTTGCTGGATGAGAAGACGGGGTCAAGCGTGTGGCCGGCGTAGTGGGTGGGGGTGTTGACCAGTTGCTTGAGTCCGAGGTTGGCGAGGTTGTCCAGTAGGGTGACGGTGTTGTTGTCGTTGTTGTTCTCCAGGTGGAAGTTGAGGTCCCCTAGGAGGATGTAGTCGGCGGAGGGGAGGGCGTGTGGGCTGATGAAGTCCGTGATGTCTTCGCTGAATTGTGAGCGTGGTCCCGGGGGTCTGTAGATGAGGGTGCCTCTGAGGGTCGTGTTTGGGTCGGTGTGAATCTGGAAGTGGAGGTGTTCGGCGGCGGTGTAGGTGTCGTCGGCGTCGGTCGTGATGCGGAGGGTGTTCTTGTGGACGATGGCGATGCCTCCTCCGGTCTGGTTGACGCGGTCCCTCCTGATGATCTTGTATCCATCTGGGATGGCGATGGCGATGTCGGGGGCTGAGGAGACGTTCATCCAGGTTTCGGTGAGGAAGGCGACGTCTGGAGATGTTGTGTCGAGCAGGTTCCAGAGTTCGTCTGTGGACGGAGCGGGTGTTGAGCAGGATGCACTTGAGGTCGCTGCTGGAGTTTGGCTTGGCGGGCGCGGTGCATGTTCGGAGGCAGGTGAACTTGCAGGCTGTACAGGTGAAGGGTCCGTGGAAGCGTTTCGGGCGGCCAGGCAGCAGGCGGGGTTCCGGCCAGCATTGAGTGCGTTGAGGGCGGCGGCGTTGTAGGTCTGTCGGGTCGTCTTGCGTCGGTGGGGGCCAGGGGTCCTGGCGCTGGGCGCGGTCCAGGCACGGACGGGCGCAGACGGGCTTGCCTTTGGCGCACCTTCGGCGCACAATCGGCGCGCCCGCTGCGCGTGACCGCTGCGCGTTCGCGCGGTCGCCATTTATGGCCAAGTGGGAGGGAGGGAGGAGCAGCTGGGAGGCGGGAGCGGGGAGGGCACAGAAGGAAAAGGGGGGGTGGCCGCTAGCACGGCGGCGGGAAGCGGGGAGCGGGGCTGGCAGACACAAGGGGCAGAGAGACAGCACAGGCAATGAACAAATGAACAAATATTCACTAACAGCAAATGGAAAACAACAATACAATACCAAGATGCAGGGAAAGCAAAAAGAATACAAAATTAAAACAACAGAACACGCAAATACAGCGGGGGGCGAGGCAGGCTCAGCGAGGCAGCGGGTAGCAGCGGGGCGAGTTGCACACGCAACAGCTGGTGGCCGTGCGGCGCGGGGGTGTCCTGGGAACAGGTCACACAATGTTACTGTTGTGTCTGGTGCAGATGATCCGGTTGCCGGTGTCTTTAACTGCTGAGAGGTCACTTCTGCCACAGCCACAGGTGCAGAAGTGGATTCTTTTGACTGGGGATGGCCTGCTGATGCTGATGTACTGCCTTTTCCTTCAATTTTCTGCCGTTCTCTTTCAAACCTCATGGCTGACACAGCTAGCCAATGTTTGTACTTAGTAACATCTTCGTCACCAAAAGCAAAGAATTCTCTGCCTGACAGTGCCTTTTTGTAACGTGGATCCAGAATAGTAGCACAAATGTAATGCTGTTCTGAGTGGATCATTTGAAGACGTTCATCGCCAAGTAGGCGCTGTAATAATTCCTCCGGCAAAACAAAAGCTTCTTGCTTTTCTTCATTTTTTTGAAACATAGAAGACACCGCCTTCAGTTGGTGCTCCAGCATGCGCAACAATGGGATAGCTTTTCCCAAATTACAGTCCTCCCTGCTGACTGCACGCGTGAAGACCTCAAAAGGACGAAGCATGTCTGTCAGGCTTTTAACTAGCTCCCATTGCGCCGCATCTAGCCTCAGGTCCTTCTGAGCTGTACCCAGTGTTAAGAAATACTGATCGAGTACCGTAAACTGCTCATACAGACGCTCAAGCATGTAGAAGGTTGAGTTCCAACGTGTTGGCACCTCCTGGATGAGTGCTTTCACTGGCATTCGACGTTCATGTAGCAGGCCCCTCAGATGCTTCCGGGCCTTAAAAGAATGGCTGAAATGGTTGCACATTCTTCGGCAGGTGGTCACTAACTCGCACACTGGACTTTCTTCACTCAAGAATTTTTTAACAACCAGGTTTATACAGTGCGCCAAACACAGCACTCTGAAATATTTACCCAGCTCCATGGCCTTAACTACATTGGCGCCATTATCCGTGGAAACATAACCAATCGTGCGTTTTTTTGGGGACAGCCATTGAAAGACCTTTGTGTTAAACTCATTCAAAATGTTTTCTCCTGTATGACTTTTCTCCAAGCCAAACATGGCTAGTGTTGCATGTTTCCGAGCAGCTTTAAAAACGTTGTCCGGGTCAACACCTGCGTTTAGCTTTGCTTTAACCCCTGAAAAAGAGACCCAGTGTGCAGTGATGCACATGTAATCAGTGCCTGCGGCACTGGTCCACATGTCTGTTGTCAGATGTATAGTGTGAACAGCACTCTTCTGCAAAGCTGCCCCAATCACCTCCAGCACATCTTCGTGTAGTGCTGGAACCGCAACTCTGGCAAAATAGAACCGGCTAGGAACCTTCCATTTAGGGCAGAGCGTTGCCACTAATTCTAGAAAACCAACCCCTTCCACAAAAGAAAAAGGGAGAAGGTCCAGAGCTAGCATTTTAGCCAGCTTAGTGTTATACAGACACGTCAGTGGGTGGTTGCGATCAAATGGCGCTTCTGAAAACAACATGGTTCTAATGGTGGGCTGGACCATTTTACGGGATGATGAGGACTTCTTCGACCCAGTTACGCTCGATGATGAACTTTTTCGCATTGGTATCTCACTCTCTCCCACACTCTTAGTGTGGCTCACAGGGGGTGTGCTGCTGACAGGGGTACTGGGTGTAAGTAAAGTGTTTGATGCTTCTTCCTCCTCGTCATCATCAGATGAAACATCAACATTTTGTTGACTTCCAATTCGGGCTTCCTTGATCTCCTTTAGGTGCGCAAACCATTGGACAGCGTGCTGTCTCTCAAGATGACCTCTCTGGCCTCCGGTACCATAGTTGGTACCAAGCTTACCACGACTAACTGCAACCTTACAAATGCTACAAATGGCCATGTTTTCCCTTTTTGGGCAAACACTAAAGAAGTCCCAAACTGCGGACTTGAAATGTCTGTGGGGGCCGGAGGAGGCGATACTGGTGGTGGTCATGCTGCTAATGCCAGATGAAGTGGAGGATGTGTGTTGCCGAACTTTACTACGTTGTGCACTTGCACCACCACTACTTGAGGTCGAGGTGGATGGAGGTCCCTTCTGGCGAGAAAGAAATATGGAAGCGGTAGGTGGTGGTGTACTAGTTAACTCCAATGATGGTGGTGTTCCCATTGCCTCCTCGTCGACAACATCATCATGCTCAGCAGCTTTTCGGGCTAGGGTCAAAATGTCTGTTTGCTGCATGCCCGCTGAGGCTCGAGTGATGTCTATGATGACTGCGTCGTCGTCGTGAGAGTCTTCATCAGCAGGAGTATACGTCACTTCTTGTTGAGCGTCATCACACTCCATAACTATGAGACTTTCGGGGACCTTCCTTTTACGCTTAGCTAACTTTGTCAGATCATGGTGTGCCTCACTCTCAGACGGCAGTGGTGGTTCCCAAGTTTGATCCGTATCATCAGAAGGAGGTGGGCTTGAAGAAGATGTAGACACCATCCTTGATCTTTTCCTTGCTAAGGATGTGGAAGACAATGAATGATCAGGAGTGGCTTCCTCAAATGATACCTCGGCTTGAATGTCGATTTCCTGATTTGCCCCTACTTCGGGAGGAACAACTATTGTGTGCACTTGTGCCCCTCCATGCACCTCTGCTTGCGCATCTCCTTGCGCTGCCTCTCCTTCCACATGTACTTGGGCTTGTACTTGCACATGTGGTTGTTGTTGCGGCTGTGGTTGTTCAACACTCGTCAGATGAGTTATAACAACCTGTGTTGATTGAGGGACATTGCTGCTACTTTCTTGCGATGAGCCAACATCACTGGTCGATGGTGATTGAAGAAGTAGACTGGTTGCCTCTGCAGCACTCAAGGGCTTGGACTTAAGTTGGCGTGGTGGTGGTGGCACTGAGCCCAATGGTGCGGGGGTGCTGCTCCCAGCTTGGTCCCCAGCAGATCCCGCTGCTGCTGCAGGCGTACTTTTTTTTTTATTCCCAAAAAATGTGGCGGGCGGCACACCAGTCTCCTTGATAACTTGCTTCTTCTGCTCCTTACTGACAACTTTCTTGCTAGAGGAGCTACGGGGAACTTTTTTTTGGGCCATCTTCTTGAGAGGTCAGAACAGCAGGCCACAGTTGCATGAGTTGCAGAGTTGTCTGTGGCCAGACGTGACGTCGCGTGACGTTATGCTGCACACACACACCCCTGCAGGACTTCTTCCTGGCACTGGTGGTTCTCTTGAGTCTTGTGCACCTAAAGGCAATGGAAGACAGAGGAACATCAGTTCAGTTATACACCCCAAAAAGTAGAAAAACACATAAAAATCAGCACAATCCCATGCCATCCATGCCCTCAATGATGTTTAAATTCAAGACACCCCACAGAAAGACTAGGCCCATGCACCACTCACTACCCCTGGGCATAATGAATGAAAGCTAGGCAAAATGGGTGCAGGCCTGAGAACACTGCCTGCATTCAAAATGGCCCCTTGCCCCCAGGCACATGGCCTGGGCCTGCCTGTACCAGCACTCAAAATGGCCCCCACCCACATGGCCAGTCCCCATCAACAGCCCAAAAAGTCGAAAAACACATAAAAATCAGCACAATCCCATGCCATCCATGCCCTCAATGATGTTTAAATTCAAGACACCCCACAGAAAGACTAGGCCCATGCACCACTCACTACCCCTGGGCATAATGTATGAAAGCTAGGCAAAATGGGTGCAGGCCTGAGAACACTGCCTGCATTCAAAATGGCCCCTTGCCCCCAGGCACATGGCCTGGGCCTGCCTGTACCAGCACTCAAAATGGCCCCCACCCACATGGCCAGTCCCCATCAACAGCCCAAAAAGTCAAAAAACACATACAAATCAGCACAATCCCATGCCATCCATGCCCTCAATGATGTTTAAATTCAAGACACCCCACAGAAAGACTAGACCCATGCACCACTCACTACCCCTGGGCAAAAGGCCCCAACAGCAGCCCAAAAAGTCGAAAAACACATAAAAATCAACACAATCCCATGCCATCCATGCCCTCCATGATGTTTACATTAAAGAGACCCCACAGAAAGACTAGGCCCATGCACCACTCACTACCCCTGGGCATAATGGATGAAAGCTAGGCAAAATGGGTGCAGGCCTGAGAACACTGCCTGCATTCAAAATGGCCCCTTGCCCCCAGGCACATGGCCTGGGCCTGCCTGTACCAGCACTCAAAATGGCCCCCACCCACATGGCCAGTCCCCATCAACAGCCCAAAAAGTCGAAAAACACATAAAAATCAGCACAATCCCATGCCATCCATGCCCTCAATGATGTTTAAATTCAAGACACCCCACAGAAAGACTAGGCCCATGCACCACTCACTACCCCTGGGCAAAAGGCCCCAACAGCAGCCAAAAAAATCGAAAAACACACAAAAAACAGCACAATCCCATGCCATCCATGCCCTCCATGATGTTTACATTAAAGCGACCCCACAGAAAGACTCAGTCCATGCACTTACCACTCACTACCCTTGGGCAAAAGGCCCCAACAACAGCCCAAAAATCGAAAATTCCAAAATTGTAGTTGCAGCAACTGTAATGCCCCAAACAAACTTACTTGTGAAATTTCTAATCCAAAAGTGATCCAAAGAAAGTCAAAAAGGCCTCAAATCCAAATATCCAGCAGCATCCACAAAAAGTAATCCTTCCAGGTCAAGATCCGAATTAAAGTGACCAGCACATGAAGAAAGCACTGGGAGGAGCCTGCTGGACAGGAACAGGAAGTTGGAGACTGTGGGGCACTTCCTTCCTCCCACCCCCCTCCCCCCAAAAATGGACTCCTTGCAAAAAAAAGTGCAGGCAAATGTCAACCTGAGGAGTTATTCTGATAAAAATCATCATTTTCAGAAGGTTTATGCTGCTTGCTGGTGGATTTCTTGTGCAGAATTGCAAATTCTGTAATTTCGCGAGTGTGAGATTGTTGCTGCCCGCCGCATCTACGTGTTCGCAATTGCGAACTCTTGCGATGCGTGCTGTGCAAGGTGGCAAGCCGCGATTATGGTCGCCAAACTCCCGCGGGATCCCGCAGCAAGATCCAAAATGGCGCAGCACTCCCAAAACATCGAGAAAAACAACTCGGCAAACTCTGAATGACAGTAAGTGAACGCAGCGCGCCGCAATATTGTATCACCAAGCAAAAAAATCCGCTGCGTGCGAATTTGCGGATTTTCGGCAAATTCGCGAGAGTTCGCGGATTGCGAATTTACCGAAAATCCCCAAAATCCGCGAGCGGAACGGATTTTACGCCCATGCTTAGTGAAGTTCCTCAAGACTTCCCTCCTGACACTGCTGAAGTCAACATGTTTCGACCGCTAGAATTGTGCCTAGAAAGGTCACCCCGGTCTTCATCAGGACTGTCGCGATCAGTGCCACTGTTGGCCCTTCCGTAATTCGGTTAAAGGACCCTCAGAAGAGAATAGGTCATCAGGATCCGTACTCTTCCAAGTCTTCTAACTTATAAGTGGAGGCTGATCCCAATAGTGCGGGAAAACATTCACTGAAAAGGAGCAGGGAGAGGTGATAGAAACACCAATTCTTCCAATCACTCACTCTACACGCCCCCGTTTGTTTTCAGCGTCTATCAAATTACTCGTGATGCGTTGAAGAATACTCATGTAACTGTAGCAGTATCAGTGTATCTGCTATGCTTCTGACCCGGGTTCTAGACTCCATCCCCTCGCGTAGATAGTATGCGCCGTGGTGCCTCGGTATACAGGCAGTCTTGACAGGGCTAGCCCGCAGAACGGTAAGGTGATGGAAGAAGGGACAAATACTTTGGGTTTGTTTGGCTGCTCTCACGGGCGGTTTCGGAACCGCCCATGATTGGAAGAATTGGTGTTTCTATCACCTCTCTCTGCTCCTTTTCAGTGAATGTTTTCCCGCACTATTGGGATCAACCTCCACTTATAAGTTAGAAGACTTGGAAGAGTACGGATCCTGATGACCTATTCTCTTCTGATGGTCCTTTAATCGAATTACGGAAGACCGCGACAGTCCTGATGAAGACCGGGGTGACCTTTCTAGGCACAATTCTAGCAGTCGAAACATGTTGACTTCAGCAGTGGTAGGAGGGAAGTCTTGAGGAACTTCACTTTCTCAATAAGACATCTCCCATCCTTTTCTTATTTTTAATCCTGGTAGGGGTACCAAATTGTGTTTAATAAAGTAATTCTTTCTATTGGCACCCTTAATCAGTTTTAATCACTTCCTTATACTGCACTTTTTTGTCGCACTATCAGTTCCAGCCACAGGGTGTTTTTGCACATGCTTTTCACCTCATTTTGTGTTATTCGTTGTATGCGTTGATATTACTTGGTTGTACGTCTTGTAGTGTGGAATTTATTATTTTTTCCCCCTCCCTAATGCTCCGCCCTGGATGTGGCTACACCAGGGCGTTTGTAGCAGGCCCTATGATGAAGCATGTCACATAATTCGGTATGTGAGTGAGGGCAGTTTTTCTAAACTGAGAAATTTTTCTTGGTTATGTTTATTGTGTACTCTACATACCCCTTTCGTGTGAACATTTGAACTTGTTTGGGGGCCTGGGGTAGTAGAGTTTAAACAGTAATGGCCCTCTCCCCTTCTTTGTGTTGAGTACTCTGAATAAAGAACCTACTTGGATAATCTACCGCCTTGTTGATTTGGTCTTTATTACAGCAAACTAAATCTACAACACCTGGAATGTTTTAGGTAGCCACATTAAAGTCCAGGAGTGGAAAAAGTTATGGTTGTCATCTTTCTCGCCCAAAAATACTCGCAATTTATGTGTATTTTGGGGTTCCGGAAAACTTAGGGGCTGATACTCAAACAACAGATTGTGTACAGTTTTCTGTATTTCTTCAGTTCAGGCTCTGTTTGTTTTAATAACCATTTAACAATAGCCCAGACAACATTACAATTCTTTTGACAAGTTTTAATCTTTTGCTTGTTGCTTTAAGTTTATATTTCAGAGAGGAATAGTACCTGACTATAATTATATTCCTGATTTTTTTTGTACCTTTCATGGCATGACAATCCCTACCAGGCTAGTAAAATACTGGTCAGGTGGAATCCTAGAAACTCTGTCAGTAATAATAGGGAATGAAATGCCACCAGTACAAGGCTGATCCTGATGACTTTCTGGGAAATTACTTAAATTATAGCTTACCTGCCAGCAAAACCCACTGCACCCAGTGCATGCCCCTGACCAGAAAGCCCTAGTGAATACTGCATGGTCATGTCAGAAACATAAGGTGACCAGATCACTCTTTGTTAGAGGCGTTGCACATCCAGGGAGCAGAGATGGCTTAAGTATAAAGCATGACCATCACTGATAGCTATTGTCAAACATTTTACAGAACAGAGTTAGATTCACAGAAGAAAGCAAACAAGAAAGTGAAAGTGGTAACGGAAGAGAGAAAGGGACGTGAAGAGGGCATGAAAGAAAGGGGGAGGAGGATGGGGGAGAAGTTGTTGGGTCACGTGGGAAAGTGAAAAAGAGGCTGTTTTAAAAGGACATTGCAAAACCGTTTGAAGCACTCTATGTGTGTTAAGTGATTACATAGAGAAGTGCAGATGAAAGAGGGTTCAAAGGAGGAGAGAGGAACAGCAGCTAGGAAGGAGGACAAGAGTGCAGGTTATGATGGCAAACTTGATGTCTGTCTCTTTGCCATATGCCAGTGCATATTGTGAATCCCATCTACAGCAATGTGTTGCAATGGTTAAATACATGGATGTGATTCTTAAGGTGCAGCTCAATCCTTGGGGTGTGGCTTGGGTGTAATAGGATGAGGTAATAAGTGCCAGGATGACCTAATATTCGGAGGAGTAATGGGGTGAGTTGAACAGTGATTTTTTGCAGTGATTGACAAATACTCTACTTACAATACACATGGTATTTACCCTTTATTGGATGTCTGACCACCTGTGGGTGGCAGAGGGTATCCTTAAGGACACTTACTTTTGAGGGACCTTCCTGGTCGTTTAACAGAGGTTCTGTTGCAGAGCCTCATTTACATTTAGGCATGAGTATGCCAAATGTGGAGGTTAGCATCCAGTCATTCAATGCTTTTGGTGGTTTGTTCAGGTGTGACGGGTGAGAGGTAGGGCTTTGCAAGGGGTTTAGAAAACGTCTCATAACTAATTATCTTGGAGCGATTGTTAGTTTCTTACTCAGATGACAAAGCATCTGAATTACATTGGGAAGGATTTTTATCAACATGTTTTGATTGGGTGATAGAGCATGCAGGACCACTAGCTCGATTTACCATACTCACCCGGGCCCTTATACATTCACACTTTGACCTAGTAGTCCTGCATTTTCTATTTACTTACAGTCTATCAGTACTTTGAGTCCTTTTAGGACTTCTACCTGTAAACCATGACTTACCAATCCTTGTCACCTATATTTGAAGTCCTAGGGATCAAAGAGGGAGTTAGAATAATTAAGTAGCATTTAATCAATTTACCTTTCCTGAAATAACCACAGACTCGGGAGGAGTTTTAACTCTTTATCAATGCAAGTTTAAGTGAGTCTTCATCCAAATAACTGAGATCAATAATTTCATAAGTAAGAAAATGATTAATAAAATATAAAGTTTGCAAGAAACTACAGTAACACCTATAAACATTGTTACCTGGGAAGGGTGAGAAAGGGAAATAGCACAAGGACATACCACACGGATTATATTTACCTAGAATGGTGTAAGGACCAATCCTGGCCACGTGCTGGGGCAAAAGACCAGGCTCCCAATTAATCCGGTGCCCATGGGACAAGACAGGTGCATATCAGGACAGGTGACCTCCGCTAAGTGCAACACCAGCGTCACATCCCTCTCTAGCAAAATTTGGTACCCCGACTGGGTAATCGATAATTTTCCCAAACAACTCGAACTTTCTGGCAGAGTGTTCCGCCAGCACCTCTGCTCTCGATCTCCTATAGCGTGCGTTGGGTCAGTGACAGGTCAGCTATTCGGACAATTCTCTATCTAAACCTACCTTAGTTTATACCATTTCCAGGGCAATGTACCACCGCTAAATGTTTCAAATCTATGTGTTCCCCTTCAGTGATTGGTCAGAAAGACGAGGAGAGGTCATCACACCATACTAAGATGAGATCATTCTTCATTAGGTTGTATAGATCAAGTTCCCGCCCATAATTTATTTTCTTTCGATTTTATTCCACCCAGCAATATTGGTCTACAAATTAAATACATTGTATTTGTTTCAGTCTTTTCGCTTCCTCTTTAGGTCAGGAACATCGTGGCTAAGAAGGGTGTTGGCAGTCATTCAATGACAGTGACTGCATGACTTTCAGGGATTCTTTGCGCAGGCGCAGCTTTTTCAATATGGAGTTTCATCTCGCTTTAAGGCCCAAATGTGAGCTAGTAACAAAGTCAAAGAAAGACACATTTGAATACAAAAATAAATGAATGCACTGTATACCACTTATCTCTACTCTAACCCCATTACTTTATTTATACTATAGCATTAATGGTTAAGCAGAAAGAACAAAGTTTGGTACAAGCAGCAGCATGTGCTTTAGTATGAGTAGGCTTGAAGCGGCCATCTTGGCACTAGTGCGCAGAAGCAAGAGGTTTCCCACCCAAGCATTGATACGTCACACCACGTAGATGTGGTAGACGCATGCGCAGTAAATTTCCTGCATTTTCTGCGGTCATTTTTAGGACACTCGGGTTACTGTTAGTAAAAGCACATAGGAAAGCTTTCCTAGATACTAAATATGTTGTGTAATGCAAATATTAATGGACAAAACATCTTGATTAATATATTCCATGTTATTTCGAGAGGGCTGAGTACGAGCAAGTTTCGGTATATGTGAAACCTTGCTCCAACAGGGGTACATTAGCTCCAGGGAGAGGAGATGGAAAGAGAATTTGAAATCTTCTACGGTCAACCCACAGGTATTTAGGGATTCTTTGCCGAAGGAAGTGAGAGGATGAAAGGTCTTTCTGCAGTGTGGCCAATGACAATCTGATTATTTCTCCAGTTGTCATGGCTGGTAGGTCATTCAGTAAATGATTTCATGCTGGAGGAGGAAACCTCAGTGCGCTACGCCAGTGTGGATGATGCCATTTGAATGGTGAGGATATGTGGACATCAACCAGAGATGGCCAAGTTTGACATTGTCTGTATTTAGGTTTTGCCTGGGCATCCAGAGCATTTCTCATTGTTGGGTTTATAATTAGATGGATACATTTACATAGATAAGGCGCTGCCTATGGCATGTTCCATGTTTTATTCCGTGTTTGAGTTAGTCAGTTCTTTTTACCGTGGATTCTTACAGTGTGACTGAGATGGAGTTAGTGATACACTACATAGATGTTACTTTTGACACATGAGAAAACTGAGGGCCCAAGTTCAGAATTAGCATTTTTGGGGATTTGAGCTGATTACAGAAAGGATGCAGGCAAGGTTATCAAGGACAAAGGTGGAGAGCAATTGGCTAGGCGCTCGAATAAAGAGAAGGCGTTAGAGACAGCGAGAGCGTGGGAGGCACTGGTGACCGCGCTGCAGACCCCATCTGCAGACTCCGAGGAGGAGGATGGAGGGGAGAATACCGAGGCTAGTCGGGGGGGGGGCAATGCCGGCGCCGGACAGGCGGAGAGTGCGTTGAGTGAGACTTTGGGGTGCGGGTGAATTGGTGGGGCGCCCGACGACGATCCATGTTTGATTGCGTTTGCGATTTTGGATGGGGCTACAGGGCTCTGATTATCTTGTGAAGGCACTTTATCATGTTGGCACATCTGATTTTAGGTGGTTACATGGCTGTATAGATGGGTAGTTCGCTGCTATACTTATGATCAACCTAAATGGGGCACACTGGCGGGGGAGGGCGAGGGCGGGGTGGAGGGTGTTTGGGGGGAGGGATAAGTATTGGATGCTTGCTTTTATCCTGTGGCGGCACGAGCCATCTGCGGAATGGCGGCCTTTCATTGTGGCTTAAATGTTTTTTTTCTGCAAAACTAATAAATTCTGTTTAAAAAAAAAAGGACAAAGGTGGAGGTTACTGTTGCCCTTATTATGGAGGCTGTGTCAGCAAAGAAGATTACGTGGAGAAAGATGCAAACATCCTGAAGGCACTTAAACTTTGTTTTCCATGTGTTACAACCAGGTAGCACTTATTGAAGGTGGTTGGGCTTTGCAGTGTCGCCGGTGGGTTTGCCACACTATAAAGTTAGAAAAAAAGCTCGACAGCGAGCGGATTGTGGGCAACCTTCCTAAAGAAATTTAATGGGATGATGATGGCCCTTGGATGAGGAAGCAGAGAGGCAGGTTAACATTTTCATAATTTGGCAGGTGTCGGGGGCTTTTGTCTGCTTTGCAAAGTAAATCGTGTTCTGAGAGGTGTCCAGACCATTGGTTGGAGGAAGGCAATAGCATCACTTTATAAGTGTTTTCTCTTTACTGGATGCCAGGAGGTTGGAAGAGGGATTTAGAAAACAAAAAGAGGCTTAATGTAGATAATGAGGCAGTCGTAGTGTTAGTCAACAGACAAATGGCAAAGGACAAAAAGTGCTTGAGACCCCTGCAAATATTTACGCTGTGTTCTCTGACTAATAACATCATTTTTATAGCTAGATCGGTGACTGGAATTGATAACAATATTGTAGTTGTTCTATCCTGTTTGTTGTGCTATAGCTATCATGAGCTGCCATTTAAATCAGATGAACTGAGAGCTGCAAAGTTGGTGTACATTTGGAACATAGGAGGTTCCGCTCTTTACAGACAGGCATTGGGGAAGTATCTTGCTACTTTACTAGAAGAAGTTTAGAAATAGGTGAAGAGCAGAAGCAAATGTGGTAAATTATACATTTGGGCTAATAGTCAGTAAATTGTTTTGATTGCAGTTAAATTAACAACATAGATTTTTTTCAGAAATGTTTTTGGGGTTATGCATTCCAGCAGGATGTTGGAGTGGTTGATGTAGGAAAGTGGAGGGGGGAAAGAATACGAGGTGGTTAATGACTGGAAATACTGAAAGGTGTGATGGGTGCATTAGTTGAAATGATTGTACTACTGAATTTCAACATGAACAGTATTGTGGTACAAGAATATCGCGGAGAGAATATCGGGGGACAAAATATCGAAAGGTAAGTGCATATAGGGGATTGTAGAACTCCACATCTACATACCTTGAAGATACATATACAGCACAGGTACTTATGTGTGGAGTTAGGTATAGAGAATCTAGACTTACGTACCTGCCAATATTTTATTTTTTATATACTGTCCTCGGAGCTGTGTCCCCTCAATATTGTGGTTTTGATATAAAGGGGGTACACTGTAGAAACGGTTCATGGTACCAGAGGAAGGTTTTTTTAAGTCTGTGCTGGTGTGGTTATTTCTTGGTATTGTAGGGTTTTAGAATTGTGAGGATGGAAAGAAGAACAAGAGTTGCATAAGGAGGGGGTATGGTTGCAAAGGGCAACAGTAAATCTTTGTCTGAGGATCATAAAGTGGATCAGACTTGAAGCAAAATGCTGGTTTCCTTAAGGAAGTTAAGGCTATTTGCCTGGTGAAGGCTTGGAAGATAACCCTACAAATGAGGTGGCAATTTACTGGACTGATTTATTTCTATATCTAGCAATGTAGTGGCCTCGTCTGCCTTTCAAGTACTGTGGGTGCTATGGAGGGTAATGGAGGAATTAGCCCTTCACAATTTTCACAATGGTGCTCACTCAATAAGAATTGGGGCAGTGATGGAAACAGATAGTGTGGGATTTCCAGCAACAGATATAAGGGACATAGGAAGATAGAGATCAGAGTGATGCAGGGTTTGCATCGAATCAGAAAGGACGTTGCAGTCAGAATGGCAGTGTTTGTTTTTGGCTTTACCATTGTTCCCTTCTTGCCCTTCAACATATTTGGGTTCTTTCTTTTCCTACTTGAACACCGGTTGGGTCCCTGGATATAAGGAAGGGATGAAATAGACGTAGATTATAAGACATTCATATGTGCAGTCGGTGACTAAGCAGGCTGAGCAGAGCTCTTTCAACCGAAGACTCCAAGGGCTTGACACAAGGGAGAAGTTCTTGCAGTGGTTGGGTAAAGTTGGAATGTGATTACCTCAGTTATTGCCATCATTATTCCGAGGGCGGAGATTCGAGGCGTGCTGATGATTAATATGTGGGAAAACAAAATAGTGACATTGATGGGGATGGATTTATGAAAAGAAACGAGGAAGGATTTAAGAGCCTTTTGCAGTGGCGTAGCAAGGTCAGGTGGTACCCGGTGCAGAAAATTTCTTGTCACCCCCGGCTTGACAAAATGGCAAAAAAATATGTGTTTAAAACACATATTTTTGCCATTTTGTCACCCCCCTCAATGACACCTGGGGCAGCCCACACCCACCGCACTCCCCTTCCTATGCCACTGGGCGTTCATTGGAGATGTACATGTTATGGCTTGAGCTGGTTCAAGAAGAGATGAGGAGGAGGATCAGTGAAGCCGACGGCAGCAAACACAGAGCACAGGAAATTGCATAGGGAAATGTGTAGATTCTGTGCATGTGAGGGCTTTCAGGCAATAGAGCATACAGGTATTAAATATGAAAGATATGCTTTGGTAAGGTTGTAATGGGTGCATATTTCTTTTCTGGTAGTGCATATTATTTTTTGGAAACACAGGAGGTGTTAATGGGTCTCGGAGAGATTTTTGTGGATAAGTAAAAGTGATATATTCATTTGTTAGGGTACAGGCAGTGAGGTATTTTAGGAGGGGCAGGGAAATACCTCATGTGAGGGTTTTTCCTGGTTGGCAGACTGAGGATAACTTAGAGATGGCTCAGGATAGAATGGTTCACCACAGCGATAGCTGTCACGAATCAGAGGTAGGGGGCGGGGCAGGAGGGGGGGGGAGGATGCAGGGGGAAAGCGGGTATACATTTTATTTTAAAACTTACCTCTTCGCTGCTTCTCGCCGTGTCTCTCCTCCGTAGTCCTCCCTCAATCGGCCACATTAAGCACACCGGGCTCCCAGTCAGCCAATCACAACACTGCCTTAACAGCATTGTGATTGGTCTGAGTGCTGTGTTTCGGCGCTCAGACGCTGACTGGAGGCCTGGGCTTATTTTCCACGTAGGCTGCAATGCAGCCTGCAAGAAGAACATGCGAAGTGCGCACGACTGTTTTAGGCAGCCTGGCCAAGCAGTCATTGCACACTTAGAAGGCCCTTGCCACTGCCCCTCAAGGAAAGATGGGTCAGTAGGAGAAAATAAAATGATAATAACGTGAGTTTTTATCATTTTATTTTCCCTTTGTTTCAATGCAAAAGATTAGTGGGGTGACGCTCCTCCGCCTTAGCATGAGTCAGTACAGGGACCTGGGGCTAGGGAACGCATTTGAGATTTACTGCTCTTAGAAGGACCAGGGAAAGTCAGAGGGGCAGGCAGCAGGAGTATAGGGATAATGAAAGATTAAAGGGGGGGGGGGTGACATTGGGCCGGCAGGAGGACAATTTAGGAGGGATAAGAAACAGGAGATATTTAAGAACACCTGGGAATGGGTTCATGTGATCATGTGACAGAGGCACAGAGGGATGAATAGTGATCAGTATGTTTTATGTGTTGGCAAGTGGGAATTTAGGCTATTAGGCATTACTTGGGTTGTTTCTTTTGTCCTCACAGACATGCTTTATTCACGCAAACCTTTGCACATGTACATGAGTGTGTTGTTTTTCTGCTATTTCCCCAGAAAATGGCTGGGAGCGACAAGGCTGCTGAGGCCTCCCCTGGGCATACCGGGTGGGATAGGTTGATTAGCGCTCTCAAGGTTACTTCTCTTTGCCTATCTCCCTGCCCTCCTTGGTGGCCAGATGTGTGGTCTCTTCAGGAACAAATTTATTTTTCAGGAGAAAAAGTAGCTATATGGCTAGCCCGGGAATACAATACACCCTTAGACAGCCAGGGATGAGAATGTTGGCAAAAGGGTGTTTTATGATTTCTGCAGCTAGATCAGGTCTACAAATTTATGAATAAGCAGGGTGAAGACAAGATAGGGAAGTCTATTGGGTGGGTATGGACAGTGCAGTTGAACTTTTCGGTTCTGGAAAAGATGGGGAAATGCAGAGGATTAAAAGGCAGGATATATTGGGCAATGAAAAGGTTAAAGGAGTGTGACATTAGAATAGTTAAAGAACATTGGGGGTAATAACAGATTAGGGAAAGATATTTAATCACTTGAAAATATGTGTGGGAGAGTTAAGCATTGGTGGTGATAGGTATTTTTAATGTAATAGCAAGGGGGTGAATTAGGCTGCAAGGCATTGTCAGTGTTGTTTGTTTTTGTTAGCACACATCTTTTTTCAACAACCTATTGTGCGGAAACGAGATGTTCATGTCTTCTGCACTACCTCACCAGTGCAGAGGATGGAAGCGTCTCATACTTGCATGGAGGGTAAAAGACAAAAAGCGTCAAAAAGATTTTCTATTTTGGAGTGTTAGAAATGGGGGTCTGTAGTTGGCAAGGGCTTGCACCTTTGTCCAAATAGGGACCCTTCTTCCTAATCAGGATAAGGGAGTTACACTCCAAAATAACCCCTGCTCACCTCCTTGGTAGCTTGGCACGAGCAGTCAGGCTCATCTTGAGGCAGTGTGTAAAACATTTGCACAGAACCAACAGTAATGCAGTGTAAGCACTACAAAAGGAGATCACACCAGTTTAGAAAAATATCCAATATTTTTATATACTTAAGACAAGACTAAAAATGACGAAAATCCAGAAAACAGTACTTAAAAATCTTCAGTTATCAAAATAACCTTGAAAAACAGTTCCTGGATGTCAATAGCTCCGTCCAAACAGTTCTGGCTGACCGCGACGTCACAGGCCAGGTACGGTGTCGGGAAGACCAGCAAACAATACCTTTCAGAAATGCAGGGCGTCGGCGACCTCTCGTTGAGCTTCCGAAAGCACGGCAACAACCGGCGTCGGTTCTGGAGATCAGTGCAGGAGTCGTTGGGGCCCTCGAAGTCACACGCGTTGCAGATCGAGCTCCTCTCTGTAGAAGTCAGGATCCCTGGCATCGGCAGGCGTTGGGTGCTGCAGTGCGAAGTACAGCGGTGCTCTCAGGTCGTGGTGCGAGCAGCGGCTCGATGGTGGCATCAGACGGCGTCGTCAGTGAGACCAGGGTCACGGTGCGAAGTGAATGCGGTGCTCGTCGTGGTGTTGGCAGGTCACGGTGCAAGCAGCGGCATCGTCGTTGCTGAAGCGCAGTCGTCGGCTGACAAACTGCAGTCGATGGCACCGCTGTCGGTAGGCCAAGGCTGCGGTGCGGGATGAGGGCGTTGTGTCGTGTAACTTTACGAGCAGTGCCCTCGAACAATGGTGCAAGCAGCGTTGTCAATTCCAGCGTGGAGCGGCGGCGTCGGGGATACCAAGGCGTCGTCATGAAGCGAGGCGGTGCGGAGTGCGGTGCCTACAGGTCACGGTGCGAGCAGCGGCTCAGTGGCAGCATCAGCAGGCGTCGTCGGTGATACCAGGGTCGCGTTGCGGCGTTGCAGTGGTGCCCTCTGTAGTGCCGTTAGGACACGGAGTCGGCAGCGACGTCGTCAGGTTACTTTTTCTTCTGTTGCAGCACAAAACACACAGTTCCCAGTGCTGAGGGCAGAAAAGCTTGAAGTCTTTGCTGTTCCTGAGACTTCTTGAACAGGGTGCAAGCTCTACCTCAATCCCTTGGAAAAACTCACAAAAGTAGATTGCAGAAAGTTCAGTCCAGTCCTTTCACTGCCCAAGACAGAAGCAGCCACTGCAGGCCAACAGAGCAAAGCACACAGCAAAGTGGTAGTTCCTCCTAACAGCTTCTCAAGCTCTTCTTCTAGGCAGTCTTCTTAGTCCAAAAGAGTTCTAAAGTCCTGGGGGTTGGGCCCCAATATTTATACCACCAAATCCTTTGTTCTCTGAAGGCAGAGAGTGTCTACACCCAGCCCAAACCAGCTCTGTCCTCCTTGGTGCAGCTTCCTGGCAGGAGGTGGAGACAGCATTGTGTGAGAGCAGACCTGGCCCAGGTAGGTGAAAGGAAATCTCCTCACCCTACTCTCTATTCTATGAGTCCTCAGGTCAGTGAAATGAAATCTCCGCCCCATACTCTCTATTCAATGCAGGCCCTATTCAGCCCAGCCCTGACCCATCAGACTGCTGGAGCCAAGGCCCTCTCCAGCTACCTGTCACTCATAAACCTGACATGGAATACACAACCTAGCAGAGGCATACTGGATGGTAAGGCAAGAAAATACCTACTTTCCAAAAGTGGTATTTTCAAACACAGATCGTAAAAATCACCCTCACTATAATATGTATTACTAAACTCGTTTTCCTACATTGTTCTTATAAGATGTTATAATCACATTGCCCATTCTGGCCTATGGGAACAGGCAGCCTTGCAACAGTGAAAAACGAAATTGGCTGTACTTCACTAACAGGACATGCCACACACACCACTACCTTTCACATACAATGCACCCTGCCCACAGGGGTACTTTGGGCCTCCCTTAGGGGTGACTGACATGTAGAAAAGGGAAGATTTAGGGTCTGGCAAGTGGGTGCACTTGCCAAGTCGACATGGCAGTACCAAACTGCACACAGGCTCTGCAATGGCAGGCCCGAATTACATTTACGGGCTGTTTGTGTGGGTGGCACAATCCAGTGCTGCAGCCCACTAACAGCGTTTAATTCACAGGCCCTGGCACACTCGGTGCACGTTACTAGGGAGTGACACATAAATCAAACAGGCCAATCATGGAAACATCAATCCATAACACATTTTACACAGACAGCATATGCACTTTAGCACTGATCAGCAGTGGTAAAGTGCCCATAGTCCTAAAACCAACAACAGCAGGTCAGGAAAAAACAAGAGGAAGAAGCAAAACGTTTAGGAATAACCTTTCAAAAAGGGCCATCTCCAACATGGAGAAATATTGAGCTGTGAGGGGAGAGCTTCCATTGTTCTTTTCTTTAGTCGCTGTGATGATCAGCATGCATAACTTCAATTTGATTGGTCCTTTGGGGCATATCTCAGCCTCCCAGAGCACTAATCACAATGGCAGATGTCCAGTTGCAAAGGGCAGAAAGCCCCATTTTTCCAGTGGTACTTCTGCCAATACAATGCCTACTATGTGATTGCAACACAACAATAGGGCAACCCACTATTCCCCAAGGAACTGGGTATATTCAATAACGGAACATAAGTGATCCTTGAGGATTCATTTAACTTTGTTTAACGTTTTAAATTCGTCAAATCAGTGAACACAATTCCAGAGAAATCAAGTAGTTTTTATCAAAAAGTTTGTTTTTTATCTTAGACTTAATCTCAAAGCATATTCAAATACCTTTTCATAATAGAACATAGGATAATAAATAATCCATAAATCACATCATGTATGGCAACCAAATGACTACTGCCGCATTATTTACAACATATACAGTAGTGTCTGACACCTTTTGTACAAAAATATATGGACAATATAAACACTCAACCATATATTGCAATTAATTCATTTGTATAAATGCAGTTCAATAAGCATTCACTGGTAATTATATACCCAAAAGAAGTGTTGTTGAAACAAAAGGTGTCAGACACTACTGTATATGTTGTAAATAATGAGGCAGTAGTCATTTGGTTGCCATACATGATGTGATTTATGGATTATTTATTATCCTATGTTCTATTATGAAAAGGTATTTGAAAATGAGCAGAAGACCAAAAACTCATGCCTCCGTCCTGCTCTTCTTGCACGGGCTTAAAATCTCCACGGTGTTTGGTCCAACAACCAACTCTAAAGGACAGGGCCAGCACTTTTGAGTGAGGTATCTAGGCTCAGAGATTGCTGTGTCTGACAAATCCCTTTCCCCAGTCTTTACCTAAACTCCTGCCTCCACTCTAAAGTCTTGACTATCCCCTATTTGGGTCTTCAAAAGGCTGTTGAGTTTGAGGTCATCTACAAAAATGTGTGGTGGTTTGGGACAGTTTGATATCAGACTTATGAGTTCTTCAGACAACCCAACTGGTTACTGGATCCATTCTCAGAATTTTCACCAACTTCAGAGTGACCCCAGTGCCTTATTGTCCAACACGTTGGGAAGCCATTCTACAAAGAGTTCAGGAGTTCTTAAAGAAAGCAGCATTCGATCAAGTTTCTATGGTAAAGGATTGTATTCCATACTGTTCCTGGCCCAAAAGGAAGTAATGAGAATTCTGATCAATACCAGAACTCAAGGAGATGAAATCCTTCACCCCGCATGTCACATTCAAGACGGTCACTCTCCAATATATAATTCCTCTAATTTCTCGGGGGGATTATTTAGCCTCCCTGGTCCTGCCCACCAGTAGGCCTGCATCAAACTGTGGTCTGGGGCCTACTTCTAGAGCTGTTCCTGTTGCTGCCTTGCCACCTGCCAGCGGGTAGGATCTCCAGCACCCATCTTCTTCACCTGCATCTAGACAGCTGTGCAGTGCTGCGCCCATCACCCATCATCATTACCACCTCTGCCTGACGTAAGCAGCCATCTTCTAGGTATTGGATATCTCAGTAGCAAGCTAGCTCTGCTATTGTCGTCAGTCTCTGGGTTTGGGTGGGATACATCATTGCTGTGGAATTGGGAGTTATCAAGAAACCCAAGTGTACTATACATGTCCATCATCTAAGCCGTCGCTCTGTGCACGTGAATAACGTCTATATGCTGTTGCTTGAGAAACACCATAAAACATTTCTTTCTGCTGGATCTGCACCCACCCATTGATGTGTGTGATGGAGTGGTAGTGTGAAATTGTTCAAAGTGCCCCTCCGCAAAAATTAAACTTGCCTTGATCTGTTCAGTCATGCCCATTGACTGCCTAAAGATGCCAGCATCTCCCATTGATCGATACACACCTAATGCCACTAGGTTTTTGGAATACAAAAAAAACACAAAAACATACAACTGATTGCAGAAAGTGCATTTCACAGACATGGAACTGAATGTCAAAGTGCATGTAGGTTTCATGGACAATGTCATGCAAAATATAATTGTTTACAGTTGGATATGTTCAAAGTGATGGAACATAGGTCATCGTAGAAGCATTTTACAAACTCTGGCTTAGGCTTGGCTTTGTGTGTAAGTGCAGTTTTTAATTATTCTCTGACTTAAGTAACAGGGTTAGACTTATATTACAAAGTCATTGATGTATTGTAACGCTTGGTAGGACAGGGGGCTGAACAAACCAGACACAGTACATTCGATCACTCCTATACATAAACATTTTACCCCTGCATCCCCGCCAAATAATTTTTAAGGGGTACCCATATGTCCTGTTGCCTGGATATAACTGGTTGAAGCTCAGCATACCCTTCTCTAGTTTCTCCACTGTATGCTGCATCTTTTAACTAAGTTGAGGTCTATGGTGGAACGGCCTTTCACCCAAGCACTCATCAACAAACCTTTGCCTAGAATATGTTATATCTGACCAAAAAGCCTTAATAGGGGACATTCCAATGCCAAGTGGTAAAGTGTGCCCGGATCCACATTATATTGTGTACATTTTGAGGCCTGATTAGGATTCATTGAATGTGTTGATTTCAGTTTGCCGCTCTGGGTGTTAGAGAGCCTCACCTGAGCGCTGGCGTTTTTTGGCGGCATAGCGGCTGAGTGAGAAAGGACGCCCTGGAGCGATTGTCCGAGCCGCCGAGGTAAGAAACGCCAAATTCGAAATATGTGCTGGGGGGATTGAAGGAGAAAAAACTGCATCAGGGGTCAATCAAAAAGCACTGAACACGATGGCGAAGACGTCGAGAGGCTCTTAATCAGCAACCAACAGAGATGAGGTACCATTAAATCCTTCGATCAGTAGAATAACAGTAAAAATACAACTCCGATAAACTGTTTAAATCAGGCAAAGAGCAGCAGCCCGTTTCGAGTAAAAGTCGCAGTAATCAGCTTGTTAGAGCGCCATTCCATTCCTTTCTTCAAGTCAGGAGTAGAGGAGAAAGCGACTCACACCGCTTGCCTAGCGGCCGTCATCTTGGGGCCGAGGAACTGGAAGTCGCTGGCTCAGCATGGGGTGCCTCAAAAACCGGTGAGTTGGCAACTGCTCCACAAACCAAAAAGGGGGGAGAGCATTTGAATAAGAACTCAGCACAAACTTTACCTGCTTTATTTGAGAGACAAGCTGCTAAAAATGCTTTGGTCCAGTGCTCACCAGTAACTTTGGTAGTCTTCCTCACCCTGATTCAAGGTGCCCCGCTCTGATTAACAACAAGAACAGTATACCACAAACAGCTCCGGAGGGGCCTGCTCAAGACACTGGGGTATCTGGGGATACTGAAACTGGAACCGAAACTGCATTAGAGTCTGAATTAGACCCAACTCGAGTCTCAGAGCCAGAGTCCGGGCCAGAATCTGAACTGTTATCGAATGGCATTGTGGCACATGTAGTGCCTGTTATGTTTAGCCAAGCTGCTGGAGCCGAAAATTTTCCTAAAACTTTTACCATATCTGAGGTCAATCTAATTAATCCAACTTCGGAACTCAGAGAAATTCCTAATCAAGATATTATGCAGGAGGCCAATGAAAAGTTTTTTTCTGTGTCCGATATCACATCCGATGAGAGTTTAGACAAGGATTGGGCTGATTACCCTGTAGAGGATAGCAGTCTGGAAGAAGAAGATGAAGGGGCTATTGAGATCTCGCCCGGCTCGACTATTACAGTCAAGAAACATCGGCTTAGGAAATCATCAGCATCTAGGAATAGGAATAAATCTAATGGCTTGGAGGACCGTTTGCCGGCACAATCTTCTCTACAAATTAACAAGCATTTTCTGAAACACCTGATCCTAATTCTGGTCCTGAGGTGACTCTCTCTATGATATACCAAACAATGTTGGCACATAGGTCTGATACTAAAACCGAGATTCCACGCGCCCAAGCTACTTGTCAAAAGGTAAAGAATGCGGTTCGCCGTGTTACCAAAATATGTACTGATATGTCGGTAAGGGTCTCAGAGGCTGAAACTAGAATATCCACCCTTGAAGATGAAGTTGCTGCACAAAAAAATGAACTTTCTCAAGGTAAAGCACAACGAGATGACATTAGTTTCAAACTTACTGAGTTTGAAAATCAATCTCGGAGGAACAATATACGAGTTATAGGGGTTCCAGAAAATCTAGGTGGATCAGATGTTCGGAAGTTTGTTTGTGAACTTTTCTCTGCAGCATTTCAAGAACTCACATCTTGGGACTGGCCTGTGGTAATTGAGCGTGCTCACCGTTTTCCCTTCGCTATTAAATCTAAGCCAAAAGAAGGAGATTATCCGAGAGCAATTTTGGTTAGATTTAATAACTATTTGGCCAGAGAAGCTGTTTTTGATTTGGCTAGACCAGATAAAAAATGTTGTGCTAAAGGGTGTAGCTTTTTTGTTAGACCCGACTTTTGTCAGGCAACTGTGTCCAAGTGCTGGCATCTCAGGCAATTGATAGCTAGATTTCAAGAAAAGGGTGCCATAGTATACTTACAAAACCCAGCCAAACTCAAAGTCACAGTAAAAGGCCAAACGAGCATTTTCCTTTCTGAAATTGTTGCTAAAGAATATTTAGCCTCTTTATGATTAGATGTAAGAAATGTATAATTTTATTCGAAGTGCAATTCTAGTACTCTGCTATTCGAATTATCAGTTGGCTGAGTTAAGCTGAATACTGTTTTTTTTCTTTTCTTTCTTCAAGTCGTCCGGGAGGTGGGGGTGAAGGCACTCGGTGTTCCCAGGGACTGTCCGTCCCTGTGCCTCATAGGGTGGGTGGGGGGAGGGGCGGGGAAGTAGGGAGGGTGGTGATGGTGTGTGGGGGTGGTGGTGGGGGTGTAAATCAACAACAGTCGGAACTGAGCAAGATTTGAATATGATGGAATATATCAGGTATGTGCATTCTACTTTAGATAGTCTAGATAGTTTTACCAAAAGCTTAAAATATGGTAAAGAAAGGAGGTCTTTATGTAATAAACCAATATATAGTGGAATAAGGAACGCCTGGATTTCTGTGTCATATTTCGATTGTTTAATCCTTATTTTTCTCAATGGGTAGGGAAATTAGAATATGTACATTTAATGTTAATGGTCTTAATGATGGCAAAAAAAGAGGAATCTTGGCTAAAATTATATATTTGTTGCAAATAGACATTCTTTGTCTTCAAGAAACACATGCTCCTTGGGAAAAAAGAGATCTTTTAAAGAATCTTGGATTAGATTTGTTAATCTGTTCTAAACAGACAGGCATTAAACGAGGGGTGGCTATACTTATGCGGCGGAATCTAGGTATCTCCCTTAAGACATCAGCTGATAAGTGGGGCAGGTGGGCTTCGGCTGAAATTTTAGTATCTCAGAATAGGATTATGATTTACTCAGTCTATGGTCCTAACCTGGATGACTCTGAGATGTTTAATTCTTTAAATCAGGAGCTTGCATTATGTAATATTCCTATTATTTTCAGTGGTGATTTAAATATCCATATAGAAGCCAACTTCAATATTAGACAAAACGAAAGATACACAGGCCTTAAATCACGGACGTTTAAGGCGCTGAGGACCCTGGTATTAGATAACGGTCTTTTGGATGCTAGGCATATTGTACATCCTGAGGCTCCTGGCTTTAGCTTTTTATCTGCCCCACATAGGAAATTTGTCCACCTTGATTACTTTTTTTATCTCAGTTTTATTCTGATAAAATAAAGATAGAAGTTCTTCCTAAACTATTATCAGACCACAATCCTGTGTGTCTAAATCTCAGCCTACTGTTAACTGGGTCAGGTCGGCAATCAACCTGGTCGTTTCAGAGGAACCTGTTATCACAACAGGACTACAACGTTTTATGACAAATATTATCCAGGAATTTTTTCAGATTAATAATGAGACGGCATCAGTTCCAATAGTCTGGGATACATTTAAATCTATTATAAGAGGAGAGACTATAATGTTTTAGAATTTCCAACAGAAGAATAAACGTAAAAAATTTAAAAAAGACTGTGACATGGTCCTAAAGGCAGAAATACGATTAGCTGAAAACATTAAAATGAATAAAGTAAAGCAATTGGACCGGATCGCATCCCTTTAGAATTTTATTGAATCTTTAGAAAAGTCCTGAAGCCAGAGCTGATTAAGATTTTTCAGTCCGCCTTTGCGGGCCATCCACCGGATTCATGGTCACTTGCCACAATAGTTATCTTTAAAAAGAAAGGAAAAAACAGTGAAGAGTTAGGCTCATATAGACCTATCTCCCTTACAACAGCTGATATCAAAAAGTTCTCTAAAATTCTAGCTAACAGACTAATGCATTAATGCTGTCTCTTGTATCTACTAGACAACATGGTTTCATTTTTAAAAGAGACACTACTGACCATGTCAAAAAAATAATAGCTTTGTTGGGCTGGGCACAGGCCTCGGAATCTCCTGTTGCGGTGGCCCTGTTGGACGCAGAAAAAGCGTTCAACAAGGTCACCTGGGAGTTCCTATGGTCGGTACTAGTTTGGATGGGATTTCCAACGGCTTATATTAATGCAGTCAAAGCTCTTTTCTTTCATCCGAAAGCTGTTATTAGAATAACAGATTCTCACTCTGAAGGATTTTCGATAACGAGGGGGACACGTCAAGGTTGCCCTTGCTCCCCCTTATTGTTCGCCCTATATTTAGAACCTTATCATCGTAAATTATCTCTTGAAGCTGATATTATTCCTGTGACAATTGGAAAAAATCAATTCAAAGTATTCGCCTATGCAGACAATGTCGCTATCACGACCATAGACATAAGACGTGCACTTCCAAAAATAATCTTTTTAGCTGGAGACTTTGGAGCACTGTCGGGCTACAAATTAAATATAACCAAAACTCAATTGATTCATTCTGAATGGGGACGACCTAATGAAATAGTCTTTGTTCCAGAAGCTCAATATCTTGGGATAACTATATCCTCTAGGATTGATGATATTGTACGCCTCAATATTGAGCCCGTATTAAAATCTTCTAATAAGGTTTTGGAAAGGTTAAATACCCTACATTTTTCTCTTTATGGTCGTGTCAATATTATTAAAATGCTAATCTTTCCAAAATTCTTATATTTATTTCGAACAATACCTCTTTTATTTTCGTCACTTTATTTTACTAAAATTGATAGAATGGTATCTAGGTTCCTGTGGGGCTATCATCGATCCAGGCGCACCTTAAAATGGTGTGTATTACCAAGAATAAAGGGTGGTTGGGGGGTCCCTAACTTCCGGTTATATTACTGGCTTATATCTTTAAAACATATGGGTATATTACTTTTTATGGATACCATCACTGAAGAATCAGTATATCCGTCAATTTAAGAAATACTGCTAGGTGAAGAAGTATCTCAACGTTTAGTTAAAACATAGAACCTAGGGGCATATTATCAAGGTGGTTTATCTCTGCTTTTTTGGCTTTAAATGCCTAGAAAGCGGAGATAAAATTATCTCCCTATTACCTAGCTGTCGCTAACATCAGTTAGCGACAGCTAGTAGGAGATAGCGACCATCTTGGGCCCCGCTTTGCATGTCAGTGATATTTATCACTAATGACATGCAAAGTGGGCGTGCCAAGATGTTAGCGACTGGAAACAGTCGCTAACATCGCTATCTCCCATTACCAACTTTTGGAGATATTCGCGCTAAGAGCGAATATCTCCAAAAGCTAACACCTGCCCCAGAACAGTTCTTAGCCATGTTATCCAATGGTAGGTGGATAACATGGCTAAGAGCATTAGCTCGGTAATGCATGAATATCGCTGACTTTTCAGCGATATTCATGCATTTCGGCCGATTTTTATCGCTTAGGAGATAAGCCTTGATAATAGCAAGGTTCCTAAGCGATAAAAATCGCCGCAGCTCGGCGATAAAAATATCGCCGCTAAACCAACATAGCAATAATTATTGCTAGTTGTTGGTAATATGCCCCCTAGTTATTATAAAGAAACGAAATTCAAAATTGTCATAGCAGCATTCGCTGTTTGGTGGCAAATAAGGAAAAAAATTGTATGTCTGGGTGAAATCCATTACTACTCTCCAGTTTTAAATAATCATATGTTACCAGCAGTCTTTCATGATCAAACTATAAAAAGATGGTATCTTTCTGGAATTCATTTATTAGGAGACCTATATGAAGATACTCAACTTGTTTCATTCTCGGACCTTCAAATTAAATATGGTTTATCAATCAAAAAATGATTTTTTCAAGTATCTTCAGATACGGATCTTTTTAGAATTTAAAGGCCTTCTTGTTCATAGCTGTATGAGTAAAAATGCTATTCTAGAAATTAGTAGGAAAGTTAAACAAATAGGTTCAGTTTACCTTACCGCTATTAATCAATTTGAAGATGATCTTTCGTTAGTAGAGAGCAAATGTCAAAGGAAACTTGAACTTGAGAATGTCGATATGGGAAGATCTATTGAATTATCAATTAAGATACTCTTTAACGGTTTGCTTCAAAGTCAACATTATATGTCAATTTTTGATCTTTACTATTCCCCTACTAAAATAGCAAAATGGAAAGTTAGCAATGGAGATAGATGTAACTGATGTGATGAGACGGGTGCTGACTATTCACATGTTTTTCAAATGTATGAAACTCGCCCGCTTTATTGCAGATATCGAATTTTTTATAAATAATAGTCTGGGGAATGTTGTTAATCTAACTCCTGAATTAGTTATTTTGGGTATTCAAACGGATCACCTTGGAATTAGGTCTACTGCTGCAGAAGCTTTTTTGTTTATTTGTATGACAGTTTTTCGTCCCTGTATCACTTTTCGCTGGATTGATGTTGAGCCCCCAGTTTTTCATCAATGGCAACTTAAACTGCTCTCTATATATCAATTAGAAATGGCAATGTACAAATCCAAAGGGATTAAAAAAAGAAAACAGGGACTAAAAATATGGGATCCGATATCTAAATGGATTTAATTTGACTTGTTTATTGTATGTGACGCCATTTGCTCCTTAGGAAATATTATTTATTATATGATGTCTTATTTTTGATCTTTATGTAATTTTGCTATGTACCTTGCTCAATGTACGACTGATTCTTGAAATAAAAGCTAAAAAAAAAAAATAAAAAGATTCATTGAATGTGGAGAGGCTGGTGTACAGTACAGATGATATAGAAATGTAAAGTAGAGGAGCGTGTGCCTGCCATTGATAGAGATAGGTTTCCATTTGGAGCAACAGAATTTCCAAGGGGGGCCTCCAATGTCTCATTAAGGTCATATTCTCAGCGCAAATGTGCAATGTTGAAAACGAGGGGCAGCAATCTATATACATACCATGTAAGCATTATATCCAGACAGTCAGACTGGCAGTCTTAGTCATCTGGGAAAGTGGAGGAAAGTCCTCCAGTGTGTCAAGGAAAGAGGACTACTGTGTAGAGAAAGCACGTATAAGACACAAATATGCGTAAATATCAAGATCTGTAGTATTCCAGTTCTGACTGAACTGGTCCAGTGTTAAGAAATTCCTGTTAGAGGAGAGGTGATCTATAATTCTATTGGTTTGAGATTGAGCATGAGGAGGATTTGATGTCACTCATCTTGCCTTGCCATGGCAGAACAGGGGTCTGGCTTGTAAGCACTGCAAAGCAGCCAACCACAGTGTCTTTTGGGTTTGATTGAGTGTGACATTGTTGTAGTGACTATACTTTTCAAATCACCTTTCTATGAATACCGTCTTTCACTGGTATAGTGTTTCACAAACGTCAACATCAAGAACAATACGCTCATTTCATCTGTGTATCGAAAGCTTATCCCTGGTGGCTGCAAGAGTGAGTCAGGATCTGTTACTCTGGCTACGTCATCCCAGCTATCACATATAATGTTAGAGTCTCACTCTCCAAAGGCAATGGGGGTGCTGTGAGGTCTCCAAAAATTACAGGTTCTCTCGATTCTATTCCCCAACTATGGTGCAGAACAAGCCATCCAAGAGACCAGACGCAATGCTGAAATATTGAAAGTGGCCAACAACACTAGCATTTCCCTAAATTTGCAAATAGAACAATGAGATAGCCTGCATTAAGGCTAGTGTCAGGAATTACATGCGATTCAAAATGGTTTTGAATTCAACTTGTGTGGCACCTGCTTGTCAGCCATATTCGGGAATTGGGGAATGAAGATTTTTTAAATAGTGATTGCAATCATCCTGATCATAATAACTTTATATGTGTTATTTAAATGGGAGACAGCGTTTACAACGCAGTCATTACATCGTAGTTCCTTTACAACGCGGTCATTGTTACGACCGCGATGTTAGAACGCAATGCCTTTACAACGCAAGTCATTTGATCGACTTGCTGTAAGGAATAGTATAATTTACTATTACAACACCTTCCCTACTGTTGCGCAGGTAGGAGCTCGAATATTAAATTATACTATTCCTAAGTCCAGCGCACCCCCTACAAGAAGTCGACCTAATGACTTGCGTTATAAAGCTATTGCGTTCCTAAACAATGCGGTCGATGTAACAACCGCATTATAAAGGAACGCAATGTAATAGCATGCGATGTAACATGCTATATTCTATTTAAATGTATTATGTGCATCATGCACTGTGCTGTCCTTAATGAAGCTATTGCCCCTGCTTATCCGCTCAGTACATTTGAGGATGAGGAAGAATGTGATAATGAAGAATGTAAAAGTGAAATAATACGCTTGTTTGCTATTGAGTTGCTGTAGGAGTTGCACCTCTTGGAGAAAAAGGGGGTCCTTAAAAGTGAATTCATCTGCATGTGTTCCTTAACTGCTGACGTGTATACGTTGACAATATAATTTCATAATTATGCCTTACCCTATACATTTGAACTTTATTTAATCAATGGCAATTTTGTTTTATGCCAATTTGAGGGACACTAAAACCTTGATATCCTTGCACACTTGCACACATGTTAAATTAATTCTTCTTTTGTTACACCATGTTGTACAAAACCAATTTCTACTTAACTATTCTAGTGAAGAGTAACCTAGATCTCAAGTTTGCACAAGGAAGTGAGGAATAAGCGTTTGTTAGTGTTAGCTGTATACCTTTGCAAAGGCCTTCGAACATTCTTTCCACGAGAAGATGTTGACCCCTAATCTTGGTATCTACAAATATCATTTTTATCATGTCCCATCCCTTCCATTATCTTGTATTGAGAGACAGTGTATAAATATAATTCCAAAATGTATGGATTTTAGCATTATATTAATGAATGAATGAAGAATTGGAGAATCTGATAAAGGTATGATAGCCAGTCCCTTTTTACTTCCTATGGTGGGGTGGTTACTCCCAGGTGAAGTAGGGATTTATTTGTTTTCATGCATAATTTGTTATCACTAAGACAGGTGTAACTCTAAGGCTGGGGTGGGGCTGCCTGGATAACAACTATAACGAGGAGGCTTATGAGTCGGAGTAATGAAGATTAATCGGGACATGCATATTCTGTATGCTATTATTTGCTGCACTATGTCATTGCTGTATTACTGGTTGTGTTGTATTGTATTGCACCTTTTATATAGCAATTAGACCCCTATGTGTGAGGTAGACATTCTTTTATTATAAAGAGTGGTATTACTTAAAGCAACATATCAACAGCTTAGTGATTTCTCTAGAAGGCCTTAAAAAAGTGGCAGTCCTAAATCAGATCATCAACATAGGATTTCTGATGTGTGCAAGCAGATTATTTTTAGGTCTCGCCTGCATGAGTATGTGCTAGCGCATGTGCTCTCGCTTGCGAGACTCTGGTGTTCAATAATGGGCTTGTAACCCGCCCATTGCTTACCATCCGTTATCATCATTGTCATTCTTCTTTGTTGTCTTCTAATTGAGCAACACTTGCCATGTGTCACTTCCTTTTCTTTTTTTGGTACACAGACCAAGAACTAATTAATCATGTTTGATTAGTGTATCTCTACTGGCCATCCACTATTGTGCTGGGATTCACGTACTGTTTCTTCTGGAACAAAGCACTCTTACGTGGGCAATGCTTACTGCGCTCTTACGTGGGCAATGCTTACTGCGCTATAAAACTTTGCTTTTTACCTTCTCCCCACCCAGTCCTTGTTTTTCCTCCCTACCATCCACCCGCCCTCCCATCCCAGTTTTTTTCTCCCACCTGTCTGCTTCTTCTTTCCCTCCCTGTTTATTCTCCCCCTCCCATTCTCCCCTCCCACCCTCTCTGGTCTCTGTTTATTCTCCCCCTCTCGAGAGAAGGGGAACAAGCATTTACAATGCAATGGTTTTGCCTTTGTTAAAGTTAGAGCTATTGGCATTGCTCTTGACATTATTTTTATTTATGTTTTTTTTAAACATAAATAAATGGCATTGTCATTTACAATGCCACTAGCTTTATCTCTAGCAAATGACACACACAAACACACAGAGCCCCCCCACACACACCCACACAGAGCCCCCCGCACACACAGCCACACAGAGCCCCCCACACACACAGCCACACAGAGCCCCCCACACACACAGCCACACAAAGCCCCCCACACACACAGCCACACAGAGCCCTCCACACACCCACACAGAGCCTTCCACACACACCCACACAGCACAAGCAGGCAACAGGGGCACACGGAGGCACACGCAGGCAACAGGGGCACACGGAGGCACAAGCAGGCAACAGGGGCGCACGGAGGCACAAGCAGGCAACAGGGGCACGAAAACGGAGGCACAAGCAGGCAACAGGGGCACACGGAGGCACAAGCAGGCAACAGGGGCACACGGAGGCACAAGCAGGCGACAGGGGCACACGGAGGCACAAGTAGGCGACAGGGGCACACGGAGGCACAAGCAGGCGACAGGGGCACGAAAACTCAGGCACAAGCAGGCGACAGGGGCACGAAAACGGAGGCACAAGCAGGCAACAGGGGCACACGGAGGCACAAGCTGGCAACAGGGGCACGAAAACGAGCACAAGCAGGCAAAAGGGTCACAAGCAGGAATTGTAATTTAGACGGGGCTGAAGTGGAGAATGGTCAGTATGGAAGTAGTGCGGCTGGTGCAGTGGTACCAGGCTGAAAGGTGAGAGGGGCTGTCTGCACCCCAGTTTGGACAGTTTCCACTACCTAACAGGGATTGGTGGGAGGGGGCGTACTTCTTGCTTGCTTTAGGGCTGTTACTTCGGGGACGCAGTGCACGCTCTTGCCTGCTGCCTGCTGCCGCCGGGACACGACAACAGGCAGGGAGAGGACAGGCTGGGAGAGGGCAGGGAGGGGACAGGCTGGGAGAGGGCAGGCTGGGAGAGGGCAGGGAGGGGACAGGCTGGGAGAGGGCAGGTTGGGAGAGGGCAGGCTGGAAGTGGACAAGCTGGGAGAGGTCAGGCTGGGAAAGGTCATGGAGGGGACAGGCTGGGAGAGGGCAGGATGGAAGTGGACAGGCTGGAAGAGGACAGGCTGGGAAAGGGCAGGGATGGGACAGGCTGGGAGAGGGCAGGCTGGGAGAGGGCAGGCTGGGAGTGGGCAGGCTGGGAGAGGACAGGCTGCGAGAGGACAGGCTGCGAGAGGACAGGCTGCGAGAGGACAGGCTGGGAGAGGGCAGGCTGGGAGAGGGCAGGCTGGGAGGGGGCAGGCTGGGAGAGGGCAGGCTGGGAGAGGGCAGGCTGGGAGAGGGCAGGCTGGGAGAGTGCAGGCTGGGAGAGGACATGAAGCGAGAGGACAGGCTGCGAGAGGGCAGGCTGGGAGAGGGCAGGCTGGGAGAGGGCAGGCTGGCAGAGGGCAGGCTGCGAGAGGACAGGGTGCGAGAGGGCAGGCTGCGAGAGGGCAGGCTGCGAGAGGGCAGGCTGCGAGAGGCAGGCTGCGAGAGGGCAGGCTGGGAGAGGGCAGGCTGCGAGAGGGCAGGCTGCGAGAGGGCAGGCTGGGAGAGGGCAGGCTGCGAGAGGGCAGGCTGGGAGAGGACAGGCTGGGAGAGGACAGGCTGGGAAGCAGAGAGGGTCTTAACTGAGAAGTCTGCCAGCGCGGAGCTCTCCGGGGCGCAGAGCAGCAGCAGGGCCCAGCAGAGCAGGGCGGGGGGCGGCAGGGGCTCGCAGAGGTGTCTCCTGGGGCAGCCGCCCAGGTCCACCATGGTGCGGCTCCGAGCCCCAAGCTCACATGGTGCCAGCGCTGCCCGCTGCCGAGCAGCGCCGAGTCTACGGGGCGCAGAGTAGCAGCAGGGCCCAGCAGGGCGGGGGCGGCAGGGGCTCGCAGAGGTGTCTCCTGGGGCAGCCGCCCAGGTCCACCATGGTGCGGCTCCGAGCCCCAAGCCTATGGTGGTGGTGCTGCTGCGCTCGGTAGCCCATTTAACTTACCGGGCACTCTGGCGGGGGCTCCTTGCGACGGCGGCAATCTCTTGGGCACTTCTCCGGTCTCCCTCTTCGGCATGGGAGACCGGCAACGTCCTCCGCTTCTCCCGGGGCTCCCTCCAGGCCACGGGAGCCCTGCGTGGTCCACCATACTTTTTCTCCTGGGCCGCCGTCCTGGCGGGGGCTCCTTGCGACGGCGGCAATCTCTTGGGCACTTCTCTGGTCTCCCTCTTTAGCATAGGAAACCGGCAACGTCCTCCACTTCTCCCGGGGCTCCCTCCAGGCCACGGGAGCCCCGCTTGGGCCGCCATACTTCTTCTCCTGGGCCGCCGTCTTCCTTCTTCCCCCGGGTTGCGGGGGGGGCGGGCACTTCCGGCTGGCCGCGCTAGGATTGGCCGGCCGGCTAGTCACTTCCGGGTCGCCGCGGGCAGCGCGGCGGCCCGTCTCTAGCTCAGGCACGCGGGCGGCGAAGTTTCCCGAGGAGTGGGCTCCCTCAGCTCACGGGAGCCCGGCAGAGCGCCCGCCATGGTAGTGCTGGTGGCCGAGGCTGCTGCAGGGCCCAGCTGCGGCGGGACGGACGGAGGCGGCGGGACGCAGGAAGAGGTGGCCTGAGCTGCAGCCTAGGACTCGTGGAAGGGGCGCCGAGTGCTAGTCAATGCTAGAACAGATTCGGGGGCGTTCCCGAGGGCTTTTGGCTGACGTAGCGTGACGTCGCCAAAAGCCAAAAATTCTCGGGAACGCCCCCGAATCTGGTCCGGCATTGACGGACAGGCCCGTCTTCCAATGGCAAGCCACCATTTATGGAGCTAGCCAAAGGAAGACGGGGGCCGTTCCTGTCTCCCCTACTATAGTCATTAGGTTTTCGCCTGCGCGAAAAAGCTGCGCAGAACGCAGCTTTCGCTAGGCAAAACCTAAAAAGGAGGGTTAGCGCTCCCACAAAACAAAACTCTGAGTGATTTCAGTTTACCCCTCTGTCAGACCATGTGTTTCTCACTTTTCTAGAGGAATACAACACCTCATCTTTTAAAATGCGAATGCTATACTGACTGCTGCCCAGTAGTACAATGGACTCAAAGCCTTGCTTGGCTTAAAGGTTCATTGTGATCACCGTTAAGTGTTTTCCCTTGGCTTTACACTTGAAATATTAGTTCAGGTTTATAATCAATAAATAGGTAAGAGGCAAATGGTTCTGATTGCTGAAGCATATACCTGGACATTACAGATTTGTGAAATGTGCAGGACTAACTTTAATATACAAAACAGGCAGTAGCACAGCCAGTCAACCTGTTTACATGTTAACGAAAAAACAATAAGGCGAGCTTGACGGAGACAGGTTCACACTCGAATCAACACTCAATTCGTAATATTACCTTAAAAAAAATACAAGATGCAAGGAAAAAAATTCAATAAAAATCAATAGCTTTCTGTTCTTGAGTAATTTTCGATAAAAATTGAAAATGACAAAAAAGTATGATGATTGTTATTTTTACAAGTAAAATTGACCTTATGCATTGCAATAGAAGGGATTCTTCGGAGACAGAGTGATAAATCAAACAGCTAATAGCTGGGGTGAGAGATGTTTACTCACTGTATGCACATTTGTTTTTGTTTTTTACAATAGTGAAAAAATCTCCAGCGACAGGTGCACTGTCAAGTCAGATGTAAAAATATGCCTTATTCACCAGTGCATTCTCTTTTACAAATGCTGTGATAAAGTTACGATGGGATACAAATGAATAATGACATAAGCTTAAGTGTGTCAGGTTTTGTAACACATTTATTTTTCCTCTTCAGATCTGGAGAAAATTAAGGCTTACATCGATTCCTTCCGCTTTGGTGCGGCGGAGGGATAGGTAATTTCTTTTCTATTTATCTTGTCAGGAGAGAATTATGCAAGCAACAAAAGAACTGCTAAGGTGTCTCAGGCATGAATGTTATGCAATTGCTCTCTTTAGAAACATATTTAGAAGTAAAAAGTCCTTGTCAGAAAAAAAGTCCACAAATATTTTCTTCTTAATATATTTTACTTTTCGTTCTCGATTCGACCATATCTACCACCTCGCCTCAGGAGCACATATTCATAAGCCTGTGTTGGATATGCCAATAACAACCATTACTCTAAATCTTGGTGGTTTATTCTTTGTATTAAGGAAGTTCTTTTAAAGTACTCTTTGCACTCTACTATTTGTTTTTTAATCTCTTTTTTTAATGTGTTGTCCTTATTTAGTAGCGAGCAGTAACATAGCGCTGACTTAATAGAGATACAAAGTTGTACTATACATTCAACCTAAATCTGAAAAAGCACAAAAATGCTACAGCAATAACTTTTGTGTACTAGAAAACCTTGGGAAAGTTCAAGTCCATCCTAACACATAACCAGGCCAGCCATTCCTGATGGTTACACTGACACATCCTGGTAATGGCTCCTCTTCTTCCTTTGATTCAAAATGGAATAACCTCCATTGATAGCAATTTAACCAAAAACAAAGCATCCGTCATGATGAAACATCTGTCTCTTAAGTCGTCTTGTTATCTAAAAAAGGCAGTCTCTGTGTACCTGTTATTGGAAATGAGAGACACTGGTCAAGGGTTCTGGGCCTTCTTCTTGTATTCATTAGGCCAGAGGTTTCTGTGTCTGATTTGTCAATTGAGTATGTAAAGTCAACCTCCATCTGAAGGCTGGCGGTGGGGGTGGGGCAGGCGGGGCAGTGTTCCTCCGGCCCCTCCCTGTGGCAATGGTGTCACCAGCTGACAAGTCACCGGCGAGGCATGTTTTATTTAAAGTGCAGGTAACTGTAATCTCACCACACACTATGAAACATACTGTGAGAGTTAAATAAGCTGGGTTAGCAGCTGACTGGGTGTGGGTGGGCAAGCTCTTATGCTAGCCTACCCTCTTATCTAACCAGTCTCTAAGCCCTCTGCTGTCTTGTGTGCCATCACCCTGGGTAATGGAGGTGTGGAAGGGTCCAACAGAACTTCTGCTATACAATTAAAATCTCCGCCTACCAGCTGGTCATCTGCTTTCAACGGGGCTGAGAGCGATCAAAGGAAGGCTACTTGTTCTTGATTTGGGCATAGAGACTACCTAAAGTGATTTCCCTGCCTAATAACCTGTCCTTAAGGAAAACATACCAGCCCTCATGGTCTATGGTGAACTGTGTGAGCTTGAAGGGAGTCCCTACTCTGATCCAGATCAGTGCCTCCCGGACGTAGGCGGAATAAGAAGTGGCGTACAACTAACCTCACCATCTGCGCCTCAAGCTTCCACCTTGCTACCAGCAAGGTGAGTTTCCTCTCGCATAGCCACCTGTACTCCCCTTCCCGCAAGTACCTATGGAGGTTATGGTGCTTGGAGGCTGACCCCATACCCCAAATATTCAAGGTCAAAAAGGTTAATGTGTGTCGCTTATCCTGCATCTAAACAAATAAATTGGGTGACCCCCATCAGTCTCCCCAGAACCTCCCGAGGGTCCCTCGTCTCCACATACAGTGCACACCCTGAGACAAACCATAAAGAAAACCCTCAACTGTGACCTCCCCAACTCATGAGCAGTCCAGCAACGGCTGGCCACCCAAACGTGTAAATTACGAACATTGTCGATAGGACACCAGCACCAGTCAACTGATAGAGGCCAATCTGGGAGGGGTAGGCCATCTGTAATGTGTGAGGTCATGTCTTAGCCCCTTAAACATGCACTTTACAGGTGCGAGCATCTACTCTCTACTCAACTACAATCCCAGACCTTCCCCACCCAGGCCAAAAGGCGAACCGTGAGGTCCCCACCCAGGAGCAAGAACTCTGCAACTGTACTGCCCAGAAGTAAAACAACCCCCCAACTAGTAAAACATTAACAACACAATTTGGCCTATTAGAAAGGAGCACCCCGCCCACCTGTCTCAACACAGAGATTCAGATCAGATCCTCCACCGACTGTAGCATCACTACTGGAAGGGCCATTCCATCTACTATCAAAGTTCCAGCGTCTGAAACTACAGATCTCTGACCTGAGGTGGTGTCTGATTCTGAGGCTGCTGGTCTCCATAGTGCGACAAATTCCACCACAGCTTAATGCACAGCAGCGCGTTCTTGCTCTGTTTGTGATGGCGCTGGTTTTGTCAATTCTTGTCTCTTCAGGGCCCTTGGGGCGCTTCCGAAGTCTGCGCCTGGGGGCCTCTGCACCGTGCCGGGCCCCCAGCAAGGAGGATCCCACCTTATAGGCCTCCAGCCACTCTCGCCTGGGTCATCACAAAAGTGAGTGGTTCCATCTAGCACTATCCTGAACTTAGTGGGGAACCTCTAGGAATATTGTAAGCCCTCCATCCGGAGGGACTTTATTTGCAGGAAGGAGCCTCTTTCGATTGCACAGCTGCTGTAAAGTCAGGGAATACAGACACTTTGTTATTATCCACTGTAGAGAGGCCTTCTGCTCTCGCCTACTGGAGTATAATATCCCTGTCCCTAAAGTGAAATAACCGGGCTACCTCCGAGTGAGGCGGGCCTCCAGGCGCAGGAGGGCGGGCTGGCACTCTGTGAGCCTGCTCCAGGGAGGAAAGGGACGTGAGATGGTTCAGGGCAACGTCCAACTGGAGCCTAGTGTTCGAGCCAAGTCAACATATCATCTCCTTGGGGAGACCAGACACTCAAATGGTAATAAGGTGGTTGTGGACTTCCACATCCTCCTCCGGTTTCCCAGTGTGCAGACCCCATCTGCTAGTTCTGTCACTCAGCTAGTCAAATTCTTGGGTTCAGGTTGCAGTCCACCCACGGATATCTATAGTACCTTTACTCGGTCAGCCAACTTCCAGTGGGCCACTTGCAGAAGCTGCAAGCTCACCGACACTGCAAAAATGTTTTGCTGAAGAGTGTGTTGCATATCAGCTAAGGCAGCTAATATTTTATCAAGGTGGAGATGGATCGCTGTCGGTGAAGGGTCTGGCTCCTTCGTCATCGCAGCTGGGGGTTGCAAGGGCTCCCCCGGGGGGCCGCTGTTTTTGCCTTGGGCTTCTCCATGGGTGCAATGTGGCTAAGGTCCTAAGACGGGCAGTCGGATTTTCGTGTGTACGGGTCGTAGTGTGGGATTAATCTCTCGGGCCTGTGAAGTACTCTATGGTGGCCCTCAACAGTCTTGGGGACCGGTTTTCCAATAGTGAGCCAGCAGGGCTAGAAAGACAGCAACTCTATTCAGCCTCTTGGGTTAGAATGACTTGCACAGGGTGATAAGTGCTCCTTTGAAGCATTGTCTGTGGTCTGGTTGCAACTGACAGGTGAATCAGGCGAGGTCATCAAGTGGGCCCTTCGAGCCCGGGGAGCCAGTGGAGGGGGGGATAGTTGTTGGACTGGAACAGTAAGTGGAGGGGTCGAGGGGAGACAGACCCGATCTGTATCGGGTGGTTTATTATGGGGCCCCAGCCAGCAGGAGCCAAACAGCAGGACCACTTCACCAGGGGTGCTGAAAACCACATGATATCAATAGATGATCAATACAGTCAGCGGTGGAGGGGGTGGAGAGCACCCAGCGCCTGCAGTAGTCCTTCGAGGCCAGGTGCAGAACCCACAGCAGTGTCTGGCCCTCCGTTGTGCAGACAGAGGCAGGCATGCGCACCACCCCAGGGGGTTGTTCAAAGTGATCAGAGTATAACTGATAAGGGAGCGCGTCTCAGCCGTGCCAACATAAGTCCCAAGCAGGGTGCCCTGCAACTGTGTTTAGTAGATGAGTCAATGGGCATGCGGTCCAAGAGGGGAGACCCCGTAGCCTTCTTTGTGCTGCAGATAATACGGGGCAAAGCTCTTGTGGCAGTCTGTAGTAGGCCTCCTTCAATGAGGAAACAGCTCACCGAGCCCCCTCCTCACTTCAAACTGTGAAGCATCCAGTCGGCGGTTGATTTGGGCTTCACATGGTCTGCAAGCGAAGGCCCCCGCGCACAAGCAGGGCTGCCAGCACTCCTCAGCTGCTTCGGCACAGAAAGCCCCCCGGTCTTAATCACCCAGGCTCAGGGCTGCCCAGTGCTCCAGCAGGGCACCCACTCCCAAGCGCATCAGGGGAGGAATCAGAGCCAGGCAGGTCTGCGATCAAAAGGCCTGCAGCATAGAGAGAGTCTCTGGTGTGCCCTCGCCGCCCCAAGGGAGCAGCGCTCATGCTCCAGTCGGGCCTCCCCTTCCAGGCGTCTTGGGGTGGGGAAAGCAGTGCCAGACGGGTCCGCCAATGCAGGGCTCACCTCGGAGGTCTACTGTGCAGGAGTGGTCTCTGTCACTCCCAGTCCTATCTGCAAAGCAGCCTACACAGTTCTGAGCCAGCAGGTTACGGGCGGAAAGACCTCACAATGGCCCTTTTCCGTGCGGGCCTCCTATGGGTCGGGACAGGGGCAGGGAAACTCATGGGCACCAGACGCTATCGCCACCCATCCTCACTGGCTTTCCTTATAGACAACGAGGGTCAGTATCCACAGTCATGGCAGGGTTCCACCAGGCTCCGGTATCTGCACATTGTTTCCTAGGCCCAGCGCCAGCCTAGGACCATGGTGGCGCCCTCAGAGCTCTGTTTCGCCGATCAGTACGTGGTCTCCCCAGACAGCAGCGCTTGTGGGGCTCTTAGAGTGGCTCACACAATTCCCCCCACAAATATGGGACATCAGGATGGAGTTCAGCTTTGAGTCTGGCTGGATGGGAAGGATTATGGCAGGAGTTTGTGAGGCTGAAGACTGAACTCTCTAGGGGCGGCTCCTCCTTTAGGGCAGAGGTTCGTCGCCCCACTGCTTCCTCGCAGTGCGAGAAGCAAGAACATAAAATTGTATTTTAAATACCATTTTATGTTTCTGCTTCTCACGCTGCGAGAAAGCAGAATAAGATACCTGGTTCGGGGCCGGCAGGTGGGCGAATTGGGGAGGATTGGCTTGCCCAATGCTGTGGACCCTGACTCTTTGGTCGGCGCACTAGGGCAACCAAACCAGTCATGCACACTCTGCATTTTCTCAATGTAGGCTGCATGCAGGTTACATAGAGAAAATGGCCTCCCCATGGGCGCCAGCCTGGGCGCTGTCCCCGCAATCACAATTCCTGTAGGAAAGCAGCAGGAAAATGCGGGACCCGGCCAGGAGCGGAGGCGGCGCGGTACCCGGTAAGGTAAGTTTATTTTTTTTCTGTTCAAATTTCCTCCCCCCGCGTGACTCCCTTTCGTGAGTAATAAAGTCCAGAGTTTGTTTTTGCACACTGCCAGTAAAAATCTAATCTTGCCTGCCACAATCCGTCTGAAAGCATAGGAAACAATAGGCGAAAACTGTGTCCGCATTCAGGGGTGAGGGGGACTAGAGGGTTTCCTATATGCGGCCCTATACTGCCATGTCTGCAGGCGATATGGAGGACAAGGCACCAGTCTGGAGCCCAGAGATATTTGCAAGGCGAGGAGGATGTAGGTAGAGTATCCACCAAAAAGAACATTACCATTGGTAAGCAACTTACTGACCCGATGGCAGGAAAGCTGTATATTATGGCACTCAAAATGGGGCACAGAAGATCTCCATGCCCAGAACTAGGCCATAGTTCAGCAGAACATTGTTTGTAAAAGCAGCTGCCAATGTTACACAGTCCAGTCACCGAGAGAGAACTGAAAAGGGGAATTCTTTGTACCAGAACTGCAAAAAAAAGAGGAGCAGAGACAGGATGTTGTCCTTGTTTTGTGTGTCAATAATTGCTGGCCGTGTCATGTTTAGATGGACTTGAAACCTCCATGGATTTTCTAGGAAATTAAATGTATTCTTGTAAGCATATTTCTTGCTGCTTTTTAGCTTAAAGTGAAACACAATGGTAACATAAGGCTGTAGAAACAAGTCCGCACTCAGTTCTTAAAGGCGGGTCTGGTGTCTTAGTGAACTGATGCGTCTACTTAAGAAGTCTGTGTTTGACCTCATGGCCACAGGTTCAATTCCCAGTGGGTCTAGTCAGCCTTTCATCCTTCTGAGGTCGATAAAATGAGTACCATTGAGTTTGGTAACACTAATATTCTGTTAATCAGCGCCAAGATACCCTTGTGGGTGAACGTGCTCTTTACAAATACACGTTATGTTATGTTATAGTCTTTTTGTGTAATGCTCAGTGTATCCTTGTGCAGTCTTCTTTAGTACTTTGCGTAGGACTAGAACATTGTATGTTTAGCTTTAAGGGTTTGACAATACAACATTGCCAATCAAGCTTTTAAAATCCCAATACTATTTTGTATTTTAGGATTGGAGCGAGTCACCATGATGTACCTGGGGCTGCACAATGTTCGGCAGACGTCCATGTTCCCACGTGACCCTAAACGGCTGACACCTTAGGGAGTTTGTTCACCTGAACATTGCCTGTCTCCTGCTGTGGCTCAGCAGCCTTGTGCACTTTTAACAATAGAAAAAGTACCTCTAATCCGTTAAACAATTTTGAAGTGCCAACTAACTGCTCTTTAACAAAACATGATCTAAAAACTGCATATAATCAATGTAAAAATACTGGTACGAACTTTTCAAAATTTAACTTCACAAACACAAGAGCAGTATGGCAGAAAAGGTGAAGGCATGCTTTGTACGCAGTGTAGTAATTTAGGAGATGGCGGATTAACTTTAATCGAAACCCACTGTAAACAGATGACGCGTGAAACAGGAAGGAAACAGTCTCTAAAAACACACAGAACTTTGAGTTTCACATTTTAGGCTTTTGTATAATGTTCTAACAATAAAATGGAGAATAAGTTATGTTTGTATGTTTCGATGTATCAATATTGGACAACAGTTGTGTGACCGTTTGTATGAGACGCGAGCCCCAGTCAGGAATGTGTTTTCCATTATCCATACAATTTCACTATACAGCAGTCCAGGTGCACCATAACCCTGAGTGCCATTACCTCACCACAATAGGACTGCCCAAACTATCTCTCACCCTGAATCATCTCTGTAGGCCTTACAGTGGGGCCATGTCATCAATCCAGTCGAGGCCAGCACGCTGGGCTCTCCTTTTAAAAATCTTGAGTTCCATAACCCTACAGGAATCAACCAGCCTGCACTTAACACATTCTTTTCTGTCCTTCTAGTACCTTAGACGTGTATCTACAGCACAAAACTGTTAGCACTTTATGGATTCACCTTTATTTTTCCATCTTAAAAATATTTTAAACATGGTTTAAAGGGCGAAACTATTTTTTTTAAACATTATCGATTGTATGTTACATATTCTTATAAGTTAATTATCAAAAATTGCTGGTAAACTGTATTCATGTGTACTCGTTTAACACGGTTGCACACATGTAATGATTTTAATTAATCGATCATAAACCAAATTGTACCTCGTACTCTATTGCACACATTTGTAAAACTTTGCCTAGTTGTAAATTACAATGACGCATACGCGGCTGAGCACAGCCAGCTAGTTTCTTAGACTCAGTAAAAGACTACCCTGCCCATAGCACGTGCCCCCTCCTGCCCTTCTCCCCCCCCCTGACATTTCCACATTATTTTGATTGCATTGTTTGTGGCAGCGCTGCCGAGAGACCGTTGTTATTGTTCACCGAATATTTCACCTATGCGTTGGACCTCAATCTGATTTGTGACAATAAAACCGAATAACGGGCAGAAAGTGGCGCGCGGGGTGTAGCGAGGGCGTTCATATTGAATCCAGTCAGGAAGCAGTGGCAACATTTCTGCCTTAATTGCGCACAATTGGTGCATGGGAAGCCTTGATAAAATTGATTTCCGGGTATGTTGCACATAGAAAGAGCAGTCAAGTTAAACGTTCCCCGTTTAATTGGTGTGTTATGACTCTGCGGCGCGCGCGTTTCAGTGTTTTCAAAGAGGGTCTGCGAATGGCGCACACAGCAGCCTGAACAATTTACAGGAGGGGTGTCACGCAATGAGAAATGCTGAAAGCATTCTGGTCAAGAGTGATTAATGGCCCGCTGGTCAGTGTAGTAAAAGGGTTCACCTTGGATGTGGCTGTGTAACATCATACTAACTTGATGGCGTGGAACAAATTGTATCTCAAAGCTATTATTATGAAATTCAGTGACAACGTGAGCAGCCTCCCGAGGGCATGTAGGGGAAAAACGATGTTTTGGAATTATATCACACGGACAAAACATAAAAAAAGATGCTATTCTGTTTCTGTAACGAGTTTTGGCTTGTCAGCTTTTAGATACTGCCTGTTTAGGCGCTCTGTTGCTAATTGCAAATAGAACAAGCTTAAACAAAGCTTCTCAAACAATGAGCAGTTTCTCTGCAGTGGGTAACAAGCATTTACAATGCAACGGAGGGGGGGCGGAAAGGCACGGAGAGCGGGAGGGGGGTGGGAACGGCCACACACTGACAGCGGAGGGGGAGGGAGGGGGGGGCGAACAGACACACACGGACACACTGACAGCGGAGGGGGGGGTGGGGGAGCGGGAACAAACACACACGGCAAAAAAAACAAAGCACTCACGCAAGCAGGAAGGCGGGTGCCGGCTCAATGCCGGACCAGATTCGGGGGCGTTCTCGGCTTTTGGCTGACGTAGCGTGACGTCGCCAAAAGCCCAAAATTCTCGGGAACGCCCCCGAATCTGGTCCGAGATTGACGGACGGAGCCCTCTCCCAATGGCTAGCCTCCATTTATGGAGCTAGCCAATGGGAGGAGAGGGCGTATTTCCGACCCCACACACACACATCAAAAGGTTTTTTGGCGCATGCGTACTGAAGTACGCATCGCCAGTCAAAACCTAAAAATGCACTATGAAGCAGACAGTGCTGGCCATTTCATAGCGCTTTTTATAATCATCCCGTTATCCACCCCCATCTGCCCCTCATTATCCACCCCTACCCAATCGCCAAAGCCAATAGTTCGCCCATAGGTGATACCTATTGTCCATCCCAATACTTGTTAATTTATTATATCAGTGTCCTTGAAGATATGCCCAGGAGATGTCCCAAGCCTAATAGAGAATGTAATATTTAACATTCTCTTAGTTCATGCAAGGTAAAAGTGCAAAAACGGTTTGGTAAAGACATGTATCAGGAAGTAATATTTAATGTCAGTTGGGCGAAGCCAAAGAGTTAAGTAAGTATTATGAAAGAGTTAATCACTATACATGCCTGTGGTAATTGGGGTTTCCAGAATTTTGCAAGTCATGCTCACACAGAAAACCTGTTTTCATAATAGAGCCAAATTCAAGAAGCCCTAATTAATTATGCAGGAAGGACATAAACAATATGTAAAATTGTACAATGGGAATGCATGGCAATTTTGGGGAACAAATATGAGGGGTCCTTGGAAGTGTAACTTTCTATAAGCATTTAAAGCTGAAATACCTATTTTTTATTTTTAAAAGCAAGAGTCTCCCACCTAAGTCTGGAGTGTTTTTTTGTTTGAATATTTTTTATTGCAAATTTTGTGTGAGATTACAGTACAAAAACAGCATTTCTACTCAGGATAAGTACATATTGTTCCATTCCCTTCCGTTGTACATGATAAAGAAAATTAGAGAATTGTAAAAAAACAAACGGGAATCATTGATGCATAAATGCCTATGTTCAGCAACAGTTCGCTAGGATAACAGTGTCTTCCATATAATGTCTGCAAACCAAAAGTTCGGTGTTAGGGTACATTTTCCAACGAGTAGAAAGTTGAGGAATGAGTGAGGTCCATTGGAAACCAATCCGAGGAAGGTATGCCACCACATTCAGGAGGAACCGCACATAATAAAGGGACTGGTCACCACATAGTATTACAGTCCGTCCGGTCATGTGCGGCACTCGTAAATGTCCCCATTCCTACAGTGCGTCAGCCCTCCTGTTTCCAAAAGTAGCGCACCCATCTCTCGGGATTACCATGCCAGTATGTTTAAGTCTGCGTCCCCTAACGCTTGGGGAGTCCCAGGATGATTTGTACGTCATATATTATTCAATATCTTATGTGTGATGAATTGAACGTGAAACGTTAACTTGTGAAACAGGAACTGAGAACACAAGGAATAGAAAACAAATCAAATAATAGATACAATAGACTAGGATGGGCACGTGTGGCTGTCTTTCCTCTATGTGAGTTGTTGGGTGTGAGGTGCACTGATGGGGGGGGGGCGGCCGGAGAAGAGTAAAGTCCTAAAAAGTTCCAGTCTCAATGAGGGCAGAGAAGGGAAGTACGCATGCAAGGGGAGGAAGAGAGGAGGGGGGTAGAGGGATGGGGGGAGTTGGGAGGGGGGGCCCCGCATAGGGGGGTCAGAGGGGGTAGTCATGATCTCTACTGTCATCACAAAGGTCTGACTCCAACAGGACGCAGCCGGCGTACACTCCAGGTATGTTGCAACAGCGCATTTTCTCTCTCCAAGGTGCAGATGTAGGAGCACTATTCGGGTCAGTCTCCAAAGGAGGCGTTAGCGTCAAGGCAGTAAGCAAAGGGGGAATGTGCCTAAGTAATACCACCTTGTAGGCACGCTTGGTGAAAAGCGGTCAGTACGTCATCCCAGGCCTGGGCTATGGGGTACGCCCGGAGCACCGCCGTTTCTTCCCTGTGTAAAGCTACACTCTCCGCTCGCGCCCAATTATCAAAGGAGTGACGCCAGTGTATTGCTTGAGGGGGCTCACTGTTCTTCCAGCGCTTAGTAATAAGCCTTTTCTCCATAATTAATCCAAGATCCCAAAATCTGGCCGGAACTTTAGTCTGTTTCGTTCGTTTGTAAAGGCCTAATAGACATGTCTCCCATGTGTGTTGTAAACCACCCCCTGTCCCTGCCGCCAGGGAGGTCGTTACTGCTGTCCAATAGTCTTGTAAGTGAGAGCAAGACCAGAGCATATGCTTAAATTGGCATCCACCAGACCGCATATAGGGCATGCCGTCGTGGTCAATCCGAAATATCGGTTTATCTTGTCTGGGGATAGATACGCACGGTGTATTATATAGTACTGAATGATTTTGAAACGTGAATTGCGTGGGACGTGGAGTGCTCCAGCCAATACCGCCGCCCACTCCTTGTCAGACCACTCCCGCCCCCTATCCTCTAACCACTTGTCTCACAGACGTTGGAAGGAAAACTGCGTATGTATATGCAAGGCTTGCGCCAGCCAGTGTACCACGTAAGACCCGTTCCCCATAACATGTAAATACTGAATTAGTAGATGGGTCGGCAATTCCACTGTAAGATCACTGCAGGCCCGTGTAAGTGTGTGTATGAGCACTGCATGTGTCAGGAACTGTCCCGCCGGCAGCCCTGCATCTGTAGCCAGCGCCTCAAACGGAATCAAGGCACCCTCCACAAATAGGTCCCCCAGTGTTTCCAGCTCAGCCCGTGTCCAGCTGCTCAATGACGCTTCCGCAAACGCTCTGTCCCCCCAGGGAGTCCCCAGCAATGGCAGTTTCAGAGCGTACGGTTTTGTGGAGCTCGTAAGTTTCAAACTTCTAATGTAACACTTCCGCGCCACCTCCAGGTGTAACTGCTCCGGGCAGCGGGTTTTAGCCAATGGGTGAAAAAGGGCATGTATTAGAGCTGTTGACATGATCGTGGAGTCCGTGGCTGTGTTCCCCAGATTTTTCCCACTTAACCAGTAGGTCACCCACTGCAGCTGCGTGGCTAAATAATAAAGCTTGTGGTTGGGGACTGGCAGTCCCCCAGCTTCTGTAGGTGCATAGAGCGTCTTCAGCGCAACCCTGGGCCTTCCCGCGTTCCATATCAATTTTCTGACCAATGTCTCCAATTCGCGGAATATTCGGGTAGGGACGTAAACTGGAAGATTAGCGTAGAAATACAGCAGTCTGGGCCACATTATCATTTTTCTTAGAGTGATTCGGCTCGGCACATTAAGCGGAAGTGAGTTCCAGAAGGTTACCTGTGCCCTGAGTGAGGAGATTGCCTTTACTAGATTACCGTCTAAAACGTCAGTGGGGTTTCGGTACATGTATATCCCTAGATAGCGGAAAGTTGCCGTATACCATACATGCCGTTCCTCTAGGACCATAATAGCGCACTCCGGCGTGGCAGCGTCAAAGGAGTACACCCCAGACTTCGCCCAATTTACCTTAAGTCCCGATATCTCTCCAAATGTACGGAAAATGCCCGTGATTGTTGGGGGGAAAGCAAGTCAGGTCTCTGATGTAAAGTGATAGGTCATCAGCATATAGTGACACCTCATAAGTTCCATTGGCTAAAGGAATGCCCCAGTCGGCCCCGGAGGCTCGAAGCTGGGCCGCTAAAGGCTCCATCACGAGAGCAAAGATCAGAGGGGAGAGTGGGCACCCCTGCCTGGTTCCCCTGCGCACTCTAATAGGGTCTGAGAGCAGCCTACCCGTGCGAACTCGGACTGTGGGTCTCTGGTACAGGAGTTCCACCATCTGGAGGAAGTCGTCGACCAAATCATACTTCTGCAGTACCGATATCAGGTAGGGCCACTCCACAGAGTCGAATGCCTTTTCGAGATCGAGTATCAGGCATCCCGAACGAGGCCATCGATGTGTGGCCAGACTCTGCACCTTATGTTATACGACATGCTGCGGGTCGGCACGAAACTGTTTTGGTCAGCGTGAACAAGGGTGGACACCAAGGGCGCCAATCGCTGGGCCAACGCGGATGCCAAGATCTTGTAGTGTTAAGGAGAGCCAATGGTCTATACGAGCCCATATTGGTCTTGTCTCTGCCCGGCTTCAGGAGTGACACCAAGGTCGCCTCGTTTAGGGAGGAGGGAGAGCAGAGTCAGCAATTGCCGCCCCAAATATGCGCAGCAGTTCAGGTATTAATATAATAGAGTAGGCTTTATAGAACTCCGCAGGCAGCCAGTCTGGCCCTGGGGATTTACCGTTGGAGAGGGAAAAGATAACGGTACGGAGTTCCTCCGACGTGAGCGGCGCTCTGAGCTCATCGCGTTGCGCGTCGTTTATCTCCTGCAGAGGTAGGTTCGACAAATATGTAGTGAGGTCAGCCATGGAGACCCGCAGGTGAGATCTGTAGAGACCCTCGTAATGAGTTGTGAAGGCCTCATGAATGGCCCTTTGTGTCTATACAGTAGCGCCTTGAGCAGTGCGGATGGATGTCACTGGGGCGGTCTGGGTATCTCGCCTTATCAACCATGATAATAACTTACCTGGTTTATCCCCAAATTGATGGGTGCATGCCGAATGGGCAGCATAGTTTAGATTCTTCAGCCTATCGAGCAATTGTGTGTGTCGTTCCCTAGCTGCTATTAGTGCCTCATCATCTCCCTCTATCGCCTCGCCCTCCCCTTCCGGCATTTCAGATTCGACTCGTGTCAGTTCTCCCTCTATTTGCTTCCGCATGCCCGCTTGTGTGCCCAAACAGTGTCCTCTCGTGACCACTTAAATGCATCCCACTCTACCTGTGGAGTGGAGGCAGTGTGGTTGTTTTCCTCGAAGTATTGTAGAAGGTGTGTCGACAGTGCATTTAGAAATGGGGCATCTAGCAGCACGTCAGGCTGGAGTCTCGATGTGGGTACAGGTGGATGTGGCCTCTCCAAGGCTAAGTCTAAGATGTGGGGGTTATGGTCGGAATGGGTACGGCCCAAATAGTGGGTGTCTGTCTATTACACGAGGGAGCAGGTCACTTGTCAGCATGTATCTGTCTAACCTGACGTGCAACTTTTGGGCGCCTGAATAATAAGAATATACCCTTGTATGTGGGTTACGGCCACGCCAGGCGTCATGCAAATCCCATTGTGTCGCCCAGTCCATGAGCGCCTTCTTAGCTCCGTGTGCAGGCGCACTGGCCAGGGGGGGAATGACCGGTCCATATCAGTGTCTAAAACGCAGTTGTACTCACCCCCCAGCAACAACGGGACACCATGCCAGGGCGCCAGTTCCGTCAAAGTCGTGTGAAAAAGTGGCTCTGTTCGGTATTGCGGTATTGGGGGCGTAGAGGGAAGCAAGGACTACCAAATGCCCATCTAGTTTACCATGCAGTATTACATATCTGCCCTCAGCATCTATCCTGCATTGGGTGAGTGCAAAGTGGACCCCTGGGCGTATCCAGACCAGCGCCCCCCGGGCATAGGCCAAAAACCCCGTAGCATACAACTGCCCTCTCCATTTACGGTGTAATGTTTGAGTCTCCGGACCAGTCAAGTGGGTCTCCTGCAATAATGCTATATGTATACCGTGTCGTCTGAGATATGAATTGATTTGGTAATGGCGGAATGGAGTGTTCATTCTGCGCACTTTCCATGTGCAGAATTTAATCACAGACATGGTAAAAGTGGCCTGTCATCACTCCCCCTGCCCACCCCCCATCAGCAGCCAGCACATCCTCTTGGCTAATTAAACATCCACGCTCATCACCAAAAGACCGTCGCACACAAATGCCATATTTAAGGCGAATGTAGGGGGGGAAAAGATAAGTTAAACAACACTAAAAATAAAGCAAACAAGAATACAATGCCAAAAGGACAACAGCAGAACATGTTATTGTCCAAACGCTCCAATGAGCTTAAGAAACCGTAAGTTCAGGGGGGGTCGCTGAGTGCTTGGCTCGACTGTTACAGGTGCATTGTCTGGACGGGTGGAGGGTGTCTCTCCCACACAGGCACACCATGGTGTTCGGCACCGCTGCAGCAAATGTTCTCCCAACATGAAGTCCCAAGTCCCCCACGATCAGCGTGTCGCAGCGTGACAGTTCCCCTGAGCAAAATCCCAGGGGGGTTGGGTCACCCCCATAATGCCGCACCACAACCAGCCGGCAAAGCTGGTACGTGCACGTTGACTTGACTCGTCCTGTGGCAATTTCAGTACCATGCCAGCAACATCTAACCACCTCTCGTGATCAGGGAGGTCTCACCAGCCTCTCTGTGGCACCCTGGGAGAACAGGGTCCCAGGGGGATCATAAGAGGTCACTGCCTCTATCCGAGGGGGTAGTTGCGTTAGGATGATGTCAGTGAATAAGGTCAGCAGTTTGTGGGGTGACATCCGGTAAGTCCATTGATACTTGCGAGTCTGGTAAACCATACATGCGATCGTCATCACTCGGAAGGTCACAGGTTGTTTTCTAAGGAAGGGGATGTGTTACATCTTGCTTATGCTTTGCATTTCCCTTGCCCAGATTTCCCCATTGCTTAGCCACTGCATCTGGTAGAATGTTTGATGACACCTTAGAATGTTTGGTACCTGACTGCTCTGAGTAGAGGCAGTTGATGGCAGGCAGGCTGAGCGAGAGAAGAACTGCTCCTGGTGGGGTTTTTATTATTACATCTATAGATCATTTTATTGTTAACTTAACTTGGATTAATCTACAATAAATCATACCTATTTATACTTACTGGATTCAAGAACATTATTTGCTACAAGTACCCAGGATTTGTGGGTTTTCCTGAAGGGAACCAATAAAAGTGCCAAAATGTAGAAACATAAAACAAATTGGAAAAGGTGGTATGCAAAAAAGCATTTTTTTTTTATGTCATCATCAAAACGTTTGCTCTCCTCTTTTTAGCGGGAGAAGTGTGGGAACTTTAACTGGTAAAGATTTTGTGGAACTCTACAGAGTTCAGAAGTGTCTCTCACAGACATGTGAAAAAAATATGTGGCTTTAGACAAAATTTCACTTTTGCATGGAATGCTGGATAAGAAAACCTAGTGGTATCCCCAGAAGCCACACATCCTTGGATTTGCTTGGGTCTATGTTTCTGAAAAGCCCAGTGTTCATAAGGTCCCTGATTTCTGACTGACGTTGCTCACTGACCCAGCGCCAGGCTAGTGCAGCCAATTCACCATGGCAAGTAAGAGAAAATTGGGATTTACCCCCTCTCTGCCAGCCATTTGCCAAAACTAATCCCAAAAGAATCCACATTTCCTTTTACTTGCCATGGGGATGGATATGTATCAGGAAGAAACACCATTAGGGATCTAGGATGGCAGACTGACGTCAGGACTGGCCAGCCCCATTCTCTTTAAATATACCTGGCATTCAGTGGGCTTTCTACCCCTCCCGGTTCAGATTGAGGGTCAATACTACAATGTTTCCCCAGCGGGGAGAGGGCAGAAATACTCTTGTGGTTTAGTGGTGGGGGTGGAGCCCAATGTAAGCCAGTCTCCTCCCCATTCTTGAAAAAACCATGCCTGGGTAAAATGTCCTGTGTGCACCCCCAGGAGGCAGATTGGAAGCAATCCCTCTAATGTGCCTTATATGTAGGGAGGGACAGCAGAAAGACTGTTGGTATATTTAGGGGTAAGGGAAAGGTGTTGCCTGGGCAGGCCGCTGATCCCTGTTCTACTTCTTTAAACAAATAATCCATTGTGTGTAATGGACTTTCTGTTCACATCCTACCTCTCCCATGTCCCCCTGGGGCAGTCAGAAAGACTGCACAGCCCTATGCCAGGGAGGGCAGACCCCATCACATCCCTTCCTTTTTTAAGTATTCCCTAGTGTCCAGTGGACTGTGGTGACTGCTGGGCTGGGGCCTGGCCCAATGCTAGGTTGGGCAGACCCCATGCCATTTTTAAAAACACATTCCTTCTAGTGGGCTTTGTGTCCCTGGGTGGTAGAAAGTCAGTTTGTTTTCTTTTTGGGGGGAAGTACTGGCCCATTGCAGGGGGTGCCTGCCACCAAAAGAATCCCTGGTGCTTAGTGAGTGGTCCCTGCTTGGGGATCACTTTCATACATGATTCCATGGTAGGGCTCAACTTGGGAGAGGAGGTGGCAAACCGTTCACGTCCTCACCACTGTGTGCTGCATGAACAGTTGGTCCCCCAGATTTAATGGTTTATTAATAAACAGCTATTCTGATGGCTGCCTATCACAACAGTGTTCACATTATCACAGCCGAGCCTCTCACTGCTGCCCCCAAATATCCACACATCTCAGTGCTCAATTTGAGCTGGTGGTTTCTGAGGCTGGCACTGGCACTACAGCACTTTTGACAGTCTGCCACATGGTGGTGCTGTTTGTCTAAATTAGAGATGACCACAACAAAAGGTGTTTATTCATTCAATAAGCATTAACCCCTTCGATGCTCATGACGTACACCTCTTGTACACTCATGACGAGCTGAGCTCATCATGAACAATGGGAATTGATGTTGGTCAGCGCACAGGATAAATCTGCACCGCACCGATGGTGTTAAACATGAATAATACCTGCCGCCCATGCCATTCTTATAGCTCTGGGGGCTTGGAATAGTCTGAATTGTCAGACTTGTATGGTGTGATGTTTAGTAGTTGTGTTGGTTCTGTCACAGGCAGAACTGGCAGAGGCAATGGGTGGTGCAAGCTGCAGTAGAGGGCCCTGGTACTTATTGTTATATAAATTAAGCACTGGCTCATCTACTGCCACTGAGCATACGAGGACAAGCCAGCCAGAGGTCCTCTTATCTGCAGAGTTGGTGCCTATCTGGCTTTCCATTCAAATTGCATGCTCTGGGGAACATAGGTCATGAGCATGCCATTTGCAAGCTGTTTTCCTTCTATGTGTTCTTGTGATACTAAAAGGGAGAAAAAGTACCACACTTTATCCCATGTCTTCAAGGATTACCAGCTCAATGGCCACACTACCTCCCTATGTGCCAGTGATCAGTGCCCCACCAGGATGAACCGCTCGTCCAGGCATCAACAGCCAACATCAGGGCCCATCAACACTGCAGCACTGCCCAGGGCAAGCTGACCAGTTGCCGGCAAAGGGTGCAAGAGGTCTGCAGCAAGAGACAGTCTGGCTCCCACACCCGGGGAACCAAAGGGTTAAGTACAATGTCCTAAGTGTCGGAGGCCTGCCCCTCCAGCTGTTGCCCCCACCAGTGTAGGAGGGCCTCCCATCCGGTGCCCTCAGAGCTGGTACTGAAGTGGCTATGCCAATACACTGTGGCTGTGCCCACTAGTAGGCCCACAAGCAGGGCCACCCTTTCCGAAGCTGGACAGCAGAAAGGGTCTGTAACTGGCTAGCCCATTTCCAAACTTCTCTCAGGAGCTCAAAGGGAAGTCCAGGATTTCTACTCTCCACACCCTCAGTGGGTGGCCCCCGAATAGCAACAAAAAACCAACTCAGGAGGATTTGCTGGGGCATCGGTGTCGGAGACTCCTCACTGTGCACCTGCCAAGCTGGCCATCACGGCCATGGTCCATCATGTTGAAGCTTATAATGCTAAATTGCGATATGTCAAGCACATACGTGTATGCACTTTTCGTCAGTGGTAGTGAAGGGAAGCAGAACATGTGATCCAAATTGCTACTTTAAGTAAAACCTGAATGTGAACAGATTAGAGGACCTTCTTGTGAGAAAAAAAGAGAAAATTCCTTGAAAGTAGAGTTAACCGAAAATAAATGCTGAGTTCATCAGCTTTCTCGTTTTATGGTTTGCGCAACAATATATAGGAAAATATGCAAACATATGACAACCAATACCATGGTTTCCACATTTCAGAGGCGGATGAAACTTAGCAGTCATGTTAAGGTTACTGTACCCATTCAGTTAATATCAAAACAAAATTGAATTTCAAAAGTAAAATGTATCAGTACATGTCAAGGTACACTCAGACAATAGCATATTCAAAACAGAGTAGTAGCATTACAGTAACATGGAATACCTTAAATACAGTTTCTCATGGTTTCTAAGGAAGTGAGCAAGGACAAGGCATTTCATTTATGTACGTTAGTACTTCTAGCCTAAAACTGGTGCCTCAGTGGATTAATGCTTCCTCTCCTGGAATGTATGTTTAACCTAATTTTACCAGGTTGAGGTTCCGTGAATTCTGAACCTGGGTCATAAAGGTTGTGGTTCTGTTACGAATTTGGTAACAGCGAACCGTAAACAGTGAGTTCAGCAAGTATGAGCGTTTTCATCATGTTACACCAATGGATTCACTGTATTTGAAGATTTCGTTCTGAACCATGGGTTCCATTTTGTGCATAGCAGCCATTTTGTGGTTGCCCTCACATAGGCTTATGACTGTGGCTGAACAAGTCTCTGGGACACATGCACCTTAGCTTGAGTTTGTGCTGACTTCTGTTTGACCTGAACGAACTGACTCCCTTGCCCGAGGCTGACCTTGTTGAGCCAGTTCCTTATTAGGCAGCTGGTTAGATAGAGATCAAAGGGCAGGACATTGCAATGTTTATGGTACATGCACACACCCCTCTATCTTACTTCTCATCTGTTTCTGTTCCCTCTTTTTATGACCTGTTTACGGTATGGGTTTGTTCAGATTGTGTAAGAAGGTATGTTGGGTTTTTTGCATGCTTGCATAAGCTAGGACTGCCCCTTACTTTTGTGCTGAGTCATGTAACCCTAAAACATATATAAGGCCTCTGTTATCTGTATTCCTCAGACTGCCTCATTCAATTGCTAAGGCAGTTGGGTGACGTAGCCTCACTTAATTAAGTTTAATAAAGATGTCTTTTTCATATTTCAGCTTCTGTGTCAAGTTCTTTATTGATATTAGTAAGACCCCTGAGAATGAAGATTTTGAATTTCCTCAAATGGCGCAGCCAACGCGGGCTTCATCAGAGAAGTGACTTTCTGTGGGAGTGATCTTGTCAGGAGACTGAAATCTACTGAGGAGGACAGAACAGGATTCTACTAAGAAGGTACTCTGTGCACAGGGATTCTGGAGATTCTTTGTTTCTGCAGCCCAGTATATTTCTGATCTTCCTGATTTTTATCCTCCACATGATGTCACTCCTGACTGAAAACCTTTTTGGTGTGAGTATTCAAAAAAGACCGTTAGGTCATGTAGAACTTGACAGTTAGAATTTGGATAACGTTTTGATTAGTAAAAGTAAGAGTTAAGTACAAGTGGGTCGCTCCCAGTCCTTTGTTCTTTGGTTGTGTGGTTCTTTGCTTAGTTTTTTTGGTCCTTAGTTTTATTTGAAGATTGCAATTTTCAAAAACTGAGGGTCTTGTATATTTACGAGTGTATCAATAGAGATAGCCCCTTGAAGTTTGAAGCTAGGTTAGTGAGCTATAAGATGCCTGATCTTAGCAAATTTGGAGATTTGTGTTGGCCAACTTTGTATACGTTTGGATTAGCCGGCTTCCCCTAAAGGGAATATCTAAATAGGTTAGATTTAAAAACATATTTCTTCCTTGGTGATTTTGTATCCCCAGGGAATTAAAATATGACATAATACAAAACAAGGATCCTTTGTTCTGCGCAGTTTTATGAATGAAGATATGCCGAACGATTTTGTTTGATATTCTGCTAGCCAAAGCTAGTGAATTGAGCGCATTTTCGCTTCTTGGACATACATCAGTCTGTTGGGCTGTTTATGCAGTCTTTTGGAACATTATTGAGAAGCGTTTCTTTCAAATATGACTTACAACTAGTATTTGCAAATGAGTATTGATTTGTGGGTCAAATATGTGTTTAAATGTCTATGTGGTTTTCCCATTAGTGCAACTTCTGTCAGTGAATAGCGATGGCGCTATTCACGAAAATGCATGGCGCGCCGTATTGTGTGTCCGGAGTGTTTGACCCCTTACTGTTTATGTCTGAGATGAGCCCAATGTCTGTTCGTGGTTTTCTTGCACTAGGAATAAAAAGCCCCCAAAATCGAAAAGGGGTATTTTGCGAAAAATAAATAAACTTACAGCATTTTTCTTAGATGCATTGTATTAGATATTAACAGGCAAATACATCATCTGAATACATTGGACCTTGCTGTATTGCACACGCATTTTGAAACTTGAAATGTCTTAGTTTTAGTTTTAAATAAACAGCCACCAAGCTTACGTTACAAACATTGAGAGATAAGCTAAATATATAGGAATATTAATTCAGCCATGAATTTGCCCTCAGTTGCACAGGTACATTTTTACATTTCAGAATGTCATTTTAAAAAGGTTCCAAAACTAAGGTTCATTATTTTGTATTACAGGAAGGCATTTCAATTAAGGGTTTTCTCTCTTTAAGCATTTTTTGTAAGCATATTCGTGGGTCTGTTGCTAAATAAAATCGTCCTTTTTAGAAAGACAGATAAAAAGTAGCGCAAACATTTTGTCATGTTATAAGTTAGGTTTCTGTGCTTAGGCTTATAAATGAATGCGTCTAAAATGATAAGGCAAGGGATGCAGCTCCCTTTTATATGTGGAATTATCAAAAATGAAGGGGTTTATTAAAAATATTTAATACATTTTGAAAAATAATTATTAAAAATAAGTGCTACAAAATTCGTTTTTCGCTAATCATGAAGCTTAATGCTCATACTATGACATCCTAGCATTAAAATTTAATTTAAGTTGTGCTATATCGCATAATGAGAACATTAGCATATGGAATTTCACTTAGCGCAGGCGTACAAAACTCATTTTTCTAAAGATTTACATGGGATATGTCTGATTAAAAATCTCTGTAATTTGTAAAGATCATTCTGAGGATGATTAATATGTATAACAAGTATAGGATATTTATTTTTAAGTGCCCCAAACATCAAAGTCGAATTTGTGTAAAATAGACCATTTAAAAAAGTATTTTTGCCATCTAAAATAGCTTTAAAGTGCATTAGGCCTCGGTAAATGCATACATTTAGGTATATAATTCAAATTCGCAGGTTGTCCCCATTTGGGTTTACTTTTAAATGGCCCAGTGAGATCCAATTAAGGTTGCTGAAATGAGTACCATTGCAACAAACATTTGTTCTAAAAACTGGTATGTGTGTTATTAGGTTCTGTGAATAATTCACAGTAAATGTAGTAGGCCTTCTGTCTTGGTCAGCCTCAGAATGGGCAGAAACTGTGGGCTAGGAGAACAGGCTGCTCAAGTTGCGCTAAGATGCTACCTTTAGTTTTCCTGTAAACAATGGAAGAGGCTGTCATGTTGACATTTGTGACCTTTTAAATTCGAGCCTTGTCTCTGTGGAATGCAGAATGACCTTGCTAAACAGGCCTCTGAAAGGTGGGATTTCTGGTTGCTCCACCCACAAGAACATCACTAAAATTAAAGAACTTAATTCCAAAGGGACAATATAAAATAGGTTTCTTTGAAAGTCCCAACATCATGACATTTGTATTTCTGCTCTAAGAAATAATGTCTGCTAGTTGCTTTATTTGACAGAAAATGATTGAAATTTTGAAGGCTACATGAATAAGTGAGAACGATTTGCCAATTAAGAATTATTTTTTACAGTGGAGATTATAGCACAAGGCTAACATGGAGTGTCAGTGAAAGGATTTTACTTTTGGAAAGTTAAAAGGGCTTCATGTTGCAAGGTGACTGACAAGATGGTAACAGTTAAGTAATGGAAATTTATTTTTGTGTCTGTTAATATGTATCATGTTTTGTCTTCTGATTAAAAGTTATAATTGATATTCGTTTGTTATGCAAAATGTTCCTCTTTTGTGTGTTGTGTATTTTTTTTTTTTGCTTTTGCCTACAGATCATTCATGGATTGTTCTGGGTGATTTTAAGGCTGACAAGACACGCGAGTTTGGTTGGTTGAAAAGAGATGTGTTTTTGAGTAAATTCTTTGAAAAGAAATGTTTGTGCATTTTACATATTCTTGCATTTTATCCTTTTATAAATTGTTCCTGCTGGTCCTGTGTCAGAAGTGACACACAGTAAGTTGCATTTGACAGCCAAATCTCCACTACCTGTTGATCTGCTGTCAAAAAGGAGGGTGAGGATTTTAAACCTGACAAATTAAGCAGGCCCGAATATTGTTAGTGCATGACCTGGTGCTGTGGTCACCGCTCATTCACATATGTTATTGTTTTGTCTATGCTTTTCGTGCTTGACACGTGCGTTATGCATGTTTTTGTTTTATGTTGCTGCTTTTGATATAATTACAAGTTTACCTATGTTGTGAAGGGATATACATGACTGTGTATCGCTACACTACAGATGGGTTGATTTGCTAAATTTCACAAATATGATATTTTCATTTTTGTGAACACGACACAGACAACTTCATTAGTGTATGTCAAATTTTGCTTTAATGGTATTTGAAGTAAAATAAAAGAAATATACAGGATCAAAGTATGTCACATACTGTTAGTCATGTACTCCCCCTTCCCTTAAAGGAACAGGCTGCCCTAAATTTATGTATCCTGATTGGACGTAAGGATAAAATTATAGATCTGTGACTCTTGTACAAGGTGACCTAATTTCTATATTACATTACTCAGTTTTGTTCTGCTTCCTAAGTAGTGTATGGCTTTGTACCATAAAGGAAACCAGGTTTCATTTTTTTCCCTGAAGAAGGAACTGGAACATTAGCTGAGGTTACTGTATATGGTGTTGCGGCCAGCGGTAGAGTTAAATTTGTAACCTATTGTGATTTTTTTTGTGTATCACTCACACTCTTGGTATTGTGTCAGATGCTTAACTATCACCCAAGTAATTTCTTGTTCTTCCTATACATTTTTCTTTTGTCACTACTCCCCTCACCAATGTCGCATCATGCCTAGTTATTGGGGATTTTAGCTGTGACCTAGTCCCATTTCTCTTTTCCATATTTCTTTCACTAGTCAGCTTTTATTATTATTATTGATGTATTGTTCAGGTTCACACTTCTAGATTGCAGTAATATACCAGAGACCCCCATATTATGTATAATTCCCTTTTGTATGACCAGACTGTTTTTTAAGAATTTTCTTTAGGCCTACTTTGATGTTTCCCAGTCTAACTGTCAGGGTAGTGACGGACTGGTTAACTGACTCAATATTATAGTAAGATAAGTTTTCCACTTCAATAGGAGACACCTTACGTTTTTTTTTTGAATATGACAAATTCAATGCCTATTCTAAATTGGTTTTTAGTTCCTTTTTTTCTGCTGCTTTAATTTTTGATGGACCAGATGTATTTTAAATAATGGAAATACCAGGACTCTCTAGTTCTTGTCTTTTGTTTCCACATCTTGATCATTAGCTTTTTTTTGCATAGTTCACTTGATGCACAATTATTAAAGGGAGGTATCTACATATCCCTGATAATATGTATTATGTGATCTCTCTTTTGAGGTGTAATAGATAAGGAATTTAGGAACACCTATATGTAATCATTGAGAAAAAAATGTGTTTGCCCCATTATACAATGCAACCATATGTGAAGACATCCATTTAGATAGAATTCTCGTGTAGTTATCTACCCTTAGATGATGGAGGATATGCTCTCACACGGAAACCCAATTGAAAAGCCTAGAGGCACTGTTTTGCCTACTGCCTTTATATTTGTATTGCTTTTTGAGAATGACAGTGTATTCTAGACCAAAATTGTCCCATGGCGTGTGGCCACTCCTTTGAAGATCGCAGGCCACCTGTTTGCAGTCCCCTTGTTATACAATTAACTGTTTAAAGCATCGCACTTGCTTCATCAGAAGGCGTTCAACATCAGTAAAGAAGGAGGAGCTGGTTTTGCCACAGAACCAGAATTTCAGTGCAAAAGAGCGCCTGTCATGTGCTGGTTAACCTCTGACAGTGTGCAGTCCCTTGAGCCCCTTGGCCTGAGTTTTTGGCCACACAATCCCCTTTTTCCTTTGCTCCAATGGAAGTGCAGTGCACCGGCGGATCCAAGATTGGCAAAAGGCACTACATTCTGGTGCCCATGAAAGAGCAGCCCGAGCGTCCTCTGACACTGAATGATGAGTGTTGGAGCCTGAGAATGGTCCCGGGTCTGCACGAGATGACCTGTGCCCTTGATCAATGGAGAGCACACTACGTGTAATGCCTGCCGCAAAGGAGAAATACTGGTGCACTGCCTTGAGACATTGAGACTTTGGAATGAGCTATGAGTATTTGCCAGGAGGGCACTCCAACGGATCATGAAAGGCTTGAATGAAGAGGCCCATGCCGAAGAAAACAACAAAAGAAGATTTGATGGACAATACAAGCCTGCCAGAGAGGCTTTTTGAACGGACTCTGGGCATAGTTGGTTTCACAAGAGGTTTCCGTGTGATTGTATAGACTAGGTGTTAGGAGATTGATTGTTTTGCTGGCATTGTTTTAAAGTACTATTCTGTTTAGTAAAAGCAGAATAAAGTCCATTTTCTGTGGAAGAGTACCCCTTTTCACCTCAGAGCATTGATGAGGGTCACCACTGTTTCACCTGAACATACAAAAAAATTACTAAAATGTATAGGAGCCCTAAAAATGTTACTAGATAATTTTAGGATTTGATTTTTGCTTAGGGTTGTGAAAAATTATTATTTCATTTGTAATAGTGGTCACTACTTTCTCCTGTTGTCTATATGTTCTTAATAACGTGTTTTCTAGTGTCTTTTTTAAACATGACGTTGTCATTTATGGGTGGGATTGTTTTTCTCTACTCAATTGACTTCTGCACCCACTTCCCAACCTATGTCTTTTCCTACTACTGCTTCTTTGCACTCTTTTCACCCTTTTCCTGAACATGAGCAGGTTAGAAGATCAGAATTCGTAAGCAATTCTTTTGTACAGCTTCTGCATCAACACCAGTTAGTAGTGAACATCACAAATTGTTGGGTGTGTGATCTTATGCCACCTACTACAGATAGAGGTATTCCCTATGTTGTCCTGTCATATGTGGCCTTTGTGCTACTACATATGTAAGGAGACGTGTCCCGAGAGAGTTGCTAAGTAATAGGATTAGGCTCCAGCAACATCTTGATGATCTGATAAATATAGACCTGGATTCAGATTGACATGAGTTTAGGTTATTGCCTATGTAAGAGCAAAAGGAGGGTCTGAGGTTCCGTGAATTCTGAACCTGGGTCATAAAGGTCCGGGTTCTGTTACGAATTTGGTAACAGCGAACCGTAAACAGTGAGTTCAGCAAGTATGAGTGTTTTCATCATGTTACACCAATGGATTCACTGTGTATTTGAAGATTTCGTTCTGAACCATGGGTTCCATTTTGTGCATAGCAGCCATTTTGTGGTTGCCCTCACATAGGCTTATGACTGTGGCTGAACAAGTCTCTGGGACACATGCACCTTAGCTTGAGTTTGTGCTGACTTCTGTTTGACCTGAACGAACTGACTCCCTTGCCCGAGGCTGACCTCGTTGAGCCAGTTCCTTATTAGGCAGCTGGTCAGATAGAGATCAAAGGGCAGGACATTGCAATGTTTATGGTACATGCACAAACCCCTCTATCTTACTTCTCATCTGTTTCTGTTCCCTCTTTTTATGACCTGTTTACGATATGGGTTTGTTCAGATTGTGTAAGAAGGTATGTTGGGTTTTTTGCATGCTTGCATAAGCTAGGACTGCCCCTTACTTTTGTGCTGAGTCATGTAACCCTAACACATATATAAGGCCTCTGTTATCTGTATTCCTCAGACTGCCTCATTCAATTGCTAAGGCAGTTGGGTGACGTAGCCTCACTTAATTAAGTTCATCCAGTGTCATACGCTGATGACACGCAGCTGCTTTTCCCGTTTAAACATCTTACTCCGGAGATAATACAATCTTTCTCCGAGGGGATGAAGGCAGTTGCAAGGTGGATGTCCTCCAATTTCCTCCAATGCAACGTTGGAAAAACGGAGGTGATGCTTTTCGGGGAAGTAAAGGTCCTTTGGTCTCCTGACTGGTGGCCTCTTGATCTGGGCCCAGTTCCCGAGCCCAAAACAGTAATCAAGAATTTAGGAGTCAGATTAGAACCAGAATTGACCATGAAACATCATGTCACCACTACAGTAGGAACATGTTTCCACGTAATAGGTCTTCTCCGGAGGATTTTTCCTTTCCTCCCTGACTCATACAGGAAAACCTTAGTCCAGGCTCTTGTTATCAGCCGTCTTGATTACTGTAATGGACTTCTGATAGGAGCAAACGAAGAGGTTCTGGACCGCCTACAGGTGGTACAAAATACAGCAGCTAGGTTAGTGCTTAATGCACCTCCTATGTCCCCTTCGAAACCACTTCTTCACAAACTGCACTGGTTGCCTATTCGGCAACGAGTAAAGTTTAAGGCCTGCTGTATTATTCACAAAGGCCTTAATGAATTGGGCCCAGAGTACCTGGCTACTAAATTTGTTCCATATGCTCCCACTCGTAGCCTCAGGTCTAGTGATCAGCTGCTGCTAAATATTCCTAAAATAACTAAAGCTAGGCTAGGAGGCAGGGCTCTGTCTGTGGTAGGCCCTAGTCTCTGGAACTCTCTTCCGCTCTTCTTAAAACAATGCAGGAATCATCTCAAGTTCAGAAAATGTCTGAAAACCTTTCTGTTCAGCTCATTTTAATATGCATCCTGTTGGATCTGTATAAGTCCCCGGATATATTCTTCACTACTGTAGCCTAATACCTGTTTTATACCTGGTGTCATCAGCGCGGAGATACTCCTCCGGGAGTTTATTCACAGCGCTATATAAACCTATAAATAAATAAATAAATAAATAATAAAGATGTCTTTTTCATATTTCAGCTTCTGTGCCAAGTTCTTTATTGATATTAGTAAGACCCCTGGAATGAAGATTTTGAATTTCCTCAAGGTTTAATTCCCAGTGACTCCACTCAGCATTTTATCCTTGTATGGTCGATAAATATCAATCTCTGTGGTGTGTAACAATAGACATCTGTCATTTCAGTGTCAAGATGCCCAAAGGCTGAACGTGTGCTTTCCAAATACATATAAATTATACGCTGTGCATACTTTTCTCACCCTAGCAGTTGCTTCTTCAGGTCTCGCTGAGCCAGCGCATGCGCTGCCCTGCGAGACATTTAGTGTGTGGGTTTTCTAAGTGCTGCCACAGGCTTTTGGTGGCCTAGCGCTTGCGTTCACGCAGGTACGAGCGCAGCCGCCATGTTGATCGCGATCACTTTCACAGCCACGCGGCAAATGCTTGTAGTAAATGATCTCGGAGTCACGCTCCAGACAGACTCCAAGGGTATTTATGTTGGATTAGCAGCTAATTGCCTCGTTTCCCTGGACTTGCCACAGTGCTTGTAAACTCCCTTTTTAGGATATAAAAGCGATCCAAACCGCCGCATATGCTGCAGACCCTCAGATTTTGCGAATCCTTTTTTTCCTAAACTGCACTCCCATCCACTTCTCTTCCCTCAATTGCCCATCGCCCTATGCACAGAACAGGATGGCTTTTATGCTGCCAATGTCTGTTTTTCTTACATATAAAATTAATTATGAACAGTCACTCAGTCATAACCCTTAACCTTTTGCCCAAAATGCTTCTGTAATTGTGTGTTTGCTTCCAGTTATTTTGTAACAAATGTTGTATAAGAACTATGCGCAAACCTTGTTTAGGGACATGCAGTGTTTCGTGGTCACCCAAGTGCCAGGAGAGAAGCAACGTGTAATATTTAAAAAAAAACACTCTTATAAACCCATACATTTTGGGTCTCTAAGCAAAGCCGGCCTAAGGGATATGCTGCAAATGTCATAGCTGCTCCTAGAACACACCCGGATCCCCATTAACGGGGTGCATCATTTTATTGGTCATACACAGGCAGCCTACTGGGCAGTGCAGTTCAGTGGCGAGAAAAAACTGCAGTGCTGGCTTTTTGTGAAGAGTGTCTGCTTATAAAACAATGCCAGGAAACAATGTTCAGTTTTTATTGAAGGCGCATTAGGTTAAAACACGTTAGCATTTTCCCTAAAATTCCACATTATCACAAGTTAAAGCCGATCACTGTTTGACACCCTCATTAAAACAGTATAGTAAAGGTTGCAAGCTTTTCTACAGATGTACTCTTAGGTTATTTCCAACACTGTTCTATATATATATATATATATCTAAACGCAGATTTTCTTTATAGTAAAGCGCATATAGTAGTCTTTCCAGCAAGCATTCCTGTTCCAAGCTACTCTGTAACAGGCTTGTAAATCATGCTCTTATCTGGCCACATTTGCTGTGTATTCACAGAAATAAACAAAGAACGGAGGCAGTTTTCTCCGGAGCCTGTTTACTTTTATTCTCTCACTTCAAAAGTAAACTTTTTTGTGCCAGCTTCACGTTTTTTGTTCCTCGTGCTTTTTTGGCATTAGAACAGCACACCCTTACTTAAATGGCAATAATTTGTTATTGTCTTAGTTCAAAAGTTTAAAGGCTATTACAAGTTTGGAAAAATAATTAATTAAATACATAAAATGTACAGATTTGCTAGTGTCAACTCTTCAATCTCTGACGGCACAGCACCCAGGATAATATGCTGCATTGCTAAACACTTATAAGGTCCATAAGGCGAGACCTATTGGCTATGCCAATGCTTGTTTTTAGCTGCAGTAGCTTTTCATATATTATGAAATGACTCCTATGGCTTGTATTTCAATATTAACAAATAATCCCATCAGATATGGATCTGAGTGGGTTACACAATGATTCTAGATTTTCAGATTTCAGTATCCATATCCACTAAATTTGCTTGCCTCAGATCCTTTCTTGAGGCTGCGGCTGTATTACTACGCAATCTTTTTTTTTTTTGTAAAATTTTTTATTTTGCAATTAACAATAAGGAAAAGAAAACACAATAAGCCGCACCGGGGCGACACACATGTTCCCACACAGTGGGAAATGAAGCAATTTAAGACGGTGGTAATGCCACAATGCTAAGAGAAAAATCAGGCAATGAGGACAAGCACTAGTAGAAAAAGCAAAACCCAAAAATAGTGCTCCTTAGGAGCTAAGTCTTTGCAGAATCAAATTGTCCCTTCAAGCAGGTCTTCGAGCAACCCAAAGATCACAAACATGCACCATCCGTGGAAATTAGGCACCCCGGTTGCAACACTGAAAAGAAAGGAAAAAAAATACAACTCCCCAGCCCCCCCCCCCTCCCCCCGTGACGGCGACACAAACATACCACAGTCATTCAGCAGGCACATTAAAGTTGGAAGAGGTGTAAGGATCTCAATGATGCTGGGCAAACCGCTGAAGGTAGGCCAGTAGACAGGAAGGCTACCAAGGGACCCCACACGTGCTTAAAGTTCTTGTAATTACCAAGGAAGATGTCCGCCATTCTTTCCAGACTCAGAAGTCTCCAGAGCCTCGCGTGCCAAAGGGAAATCGCCGGTGGCTCCTTCCGTTTCCAAGCCGCCGCTAGCGTAAGCTTGGCTGCTCCCAGGCACAGCCATAAGATTTTCTTATCCGCGCGCGTCTGGTGCTCAAGACCTGGGTCCCGTAGGCCCAGGAGCACAAAGGCCAAAGAGTTCACAATAGGGTATCGCAGGATATCCTTGATATGGGAAAGAATTTCATCCCAGAACGGCTTGATTATTGGGCAATCCCACCAAATGTGGCGGAAGTCCCCCAGAAGGCCACAACCCCTCCAGCACTTGTCCGAGGTAGCCGGGTAGATACGATGGAGCTGTGTCGGAACCATATACCACTGCGTGAGAGTCTTTAAATGAGCCTCCCGTAAGTGGATCGAGTGATTGAATTGGGTCATATCTCTCCACAGCGCTGACCATTCGGCGTCGTCGATGTCCCTCCCCACCATCTCCTCCCACTGCTCCATATAGCGTGGCCTGGGTGACAACTCGGACTGAAGCAGCAGCTGATATAGGAAGGAGATGGCTCCCTTCATGGTGGACGTCCGCAGCAGAAAAGCCTCAAATTTCGAAGGAGGCCTCGTGGCCGCCTCCAGCACCCCCGGCAACGTGGCCCAATGAAGCAATTGAACATGCCTATATCTATCAGTTTGCGGCACCTGGTAGTCCCGCACACAATTAGCAAAGGTCAAAGGGTCAGGGCCGTGAAACAAGTGAAGCAGCGCCCTGCATCCACCCTCTCTCCATGCGTCAAAGGGCCCCTCGGCAAGCGCCGGCGGGAAGGCCGGGTTGAAATGCAATGGCGTGAACGGAGATGGGAAGGTCGTCCACCTCTCATCACCAGACAAGGTGTCCCATACCTTCAGTGTAGTGCCCGTGGGGGTACTGATGTAAGCATTCATGGGGCGATCCCTCTTCGGTTTCCAGGCTAAATCCCAGATGGACCGACCCGCCACGCTCCGGTCCATATGCAGCCAGTGTTTTTCAGAGAACTGCTGCGACCATTCCACCATGACCCTCAGTTGGGCAGCCTTATAATAGAGGCGCAGGTCCGGGAGACCAACCCCACCTTCCGACCGTGGTCGGCGAAGAAGCACGAAGGACAGACGCGCTCGGCCCCCTTGCCAGACAAATTTCAATACCATCGTTTTGAGTTGCCGGAAGTAAGCGCTATCCAGCGGAATAGGCAAGGCCTGGAATAGGTACAAATATTTGGGGAGCAGAACCATTTTAATCGCATGCACCCTACCCAACCAGGACAGGAATTTAGGTTTCCACCTCTCCAATTCCGCCCGAGTCTTCGCCAGGAGGGGCGGGAAGTTGGCCGCGAATAGCTTACCCACAGTTGGGGTCAGGTGGACTCCCAGATAGACAATCGAGCCAGAAGCCCAAGACAACGGCGTCAACGCCCGCACCTGAGCAACATCAGCCTGCGATAAAGTCAAATTCAAAATGTAAGACTTGCCATAATTTACTTTAAATCCAGCCACACCCTCAAATTCAAGCAAAATGTCCCTAACACAGGGCAGAGAACCAGCCGGGTCAGCCACCGAGAGCAGGACGTCGTCCGCGAAGAGGGAGATTTTGTGTTGCTCTCCCGTGAACGGTATGCCCTTCACCCCTTCGTGTTCCCTCACCGCCATCGCCAGAGGCTCAATGCTGAGCACGAATAACAAGGGGGAGAGGGGACACCCCTGTCTAGTGCCCCGCGAGTGTGCGAAGAAGGCCGACAGGTGGCCATTCACTGCCACCCTCGAACGCGGGCTGCAAAAGTTCGCCTGCACCATAGTAATAAATTTATCAGAGAAGCCGAAAGCTCGCAGCGTATTAAACAGAAAGCCCCAATCCACGCGGTCGAAGGCCTTCTCCGCGTCCAGACCCACCAACACAGCCGGAATGCGGAACCTGTCCGCCTTTTCGATGAGGTGAACCCCTCTACGGGTATTATCGTGAGTCTGGCGACCCTTAATAAAGCCAGACTGGTCTGGGTGTATGATCGCCGGCAGCAGATCTTGTAGACGGCCAGCCAGAATCGCCGAGTATAGCTTTGCGTCAATGTTAAGCAAGGCTATGGGACGAAACGAAGCACAGTGCTCCGGGTCCTTCCCTGGTTTCGGCACGACCGTTATCACCGCCTCCACCAGGGTCCCTGCGTTCCTCCCGGATGTAGCCATATCATTAAAGAGGGCAACCAGAAAGTCACACAACTCAGTAGCGTACGTCTTGTAGAAGACCGCTGTATAACCATCCGGACCCGGGGCCTTGTGTAATTTCAAGTTTTTGATGGCAGAGAGAACCTCTTCTCTCGAGATCGGTGCTTCTAACAGTCCGTTCCATTCCTTAGACACTCGGGGTAACGGCAAGCGGCGTAGGAACTCCCGCTGCGACTCCGCATCTAGAGTGTCGCCCGTATACAACTCGGCGTAAAAGCGCCCAAAAATATCCGCCTTCGCTCCATCCCGATGTTGCAACACTCCTGCGGCATCTCTGATCCCTCCTATGTATTCCCGCTCCCTCCTATCCCGCCATTGTCGCGCCAAGTGTCTACCAATTTTTTTGCCGCAAGAATACGATTGACACCCCAGTCGCAGAAGAGTAAGCTCGGCCCTATTGGCATAATGTGCCTTTAATTTACCCCTCACTGCCGTCAACGGCCGAAGAGTCACTCTCGAGGGGTTGAGTTTGTGAGCTCGTTCGAGCTCGACCACCTCAGCCTCCAATTCCTCACGTTCCTTCCTCCGCAATGCATTAATCTGCGAGTTGGGTCCCAAGCACGTGCCCCTGATCGTAGCTTTAAAGGCGTCCCACGTGGTCGACAGTGAGGTGTCCGATGGGGGATTGAGGTCAAAGAATTCTCGGACAGCGAGGCGCAAGGCCTGATTAGAGACATCGTCCCTGACCACCGACGCCGGAAAATACCACTTCCGGTGCGATGCATCAGGTGGCGACCAACGAAGATTAAGCACCAAGAGACTGTGGTCTGATACAGAGATTGGAAGAATGGCGGCATCCATCACGTCCCCGCGCAGGGACTGGCTAAGGAAAATGAAATCTAAACGGGATTAGGAATGATGCACGTGTGAGAAAATGTGTAATCCTTTGTGGTAGGGTGGAAAAATCGCCAGCCATCAACTAGTCCCAGCTCCCCCACCCCTTGCTGTGCCAAATCAGAAAACACTCCCGTACCCGCCCTATGTCCCCCTGAGCTGTCCAGATCCTTGTCCCACACCAGATTGAAATCCCCCATCAGGAATAATTGACCTTCTGCAAAGTCCCCCACCTTCACCAACAGACCCTGCAGATATTTATTCTGACCAACATTGGGTAAATACACCACCACGAAGGTGCACAATCGACCTTGTATAAGCCCTTTGACCATCAACCAACGGCCTTCCTTATCGTGACGGACCTCCACAGGCTGAAAGTGCAGCGTAGCTCGGAAAAGGAGTGCCACCCCCCTGTGTTTCGTAGCAGTGGAAGATCTATAAATAATGGGATAGGCCCTATGGCGGAGCCGCATCTCATCTGTCCGCGCTAGGTGGGTTTCCTGCAACCCGACAATGTCAAGGTGGTGGTCAACTACGTACTTCAAAACCTTCTGCCGCTTCTGTGGCGAATTCATTCCCTTAACATTCCATGTCCCTATGCTAATCGGCATAACAAAGGCGGACCCAAAAAACTGCTCTCATCACTCCAAGTGTCCCCCTCTCCACAACTAGGCCCATACACACGCAAGAGACGTCCAACACTCGCCGGCCAACCACTGCAATGATATCTACAATGCCATTATACACACACACCCGCATCCACACAGCAAACAACCCCCCATTCCAACCGTCACAGGTCCCCCCCCAACACCCCAAACTCCCCAACTCCCACCCCTCCCTCACTTGAAACACAACCAGAAACAAGAGCAAAAGCAAAAGTGTGAAAGCAAAGACAGTACTCATCATGTCCAGAAGGCCGGAGTCCGTAAGAAGCCTTCCTTCCAGGAAGCAGGCCGGGGGGACTAACACACTATCCCCCATGGCCACAGTCGAGGGTGTCTCCTCCAAGAGTACATTCATACCCCCAGACCGGAAGGCCCGAACCCCTCCGGCGCCGATCCATCAAGATAATGAGGTTACGCCGCTCCGGAGCTTTGCTGCGTATCAGCCAGTGTGGCCGAAGCCACCGATGCCACAGCGCTTCCCCGCTCCTGCAGGCTGGTAGTGAGGTCCGGCCGCCGCAGGTCAGGTGAAGCGCCCACCCTATGCCAGGAAGACGAGCGGTGGCGCCTCCGGGACGGAGAAGTGGCTGTGTCCTGCGAAGGCGGCACATCCTCCAGGCCCAGAAGATCTTTTGCCGCTTGAAGCGTGCGGATTTGTGCGAGTCGATTCTGCCACCGAAAGATGATCCGGAATGGATGCCCCCAGGAATAAGCGATGCCCCGTTCTCTCAGAAAGGCAGTCACTGGGCGGAACTCCCTTCTTTTCCGCAGGGTGGAGGCCGCTAGATCCTGGTACAGTTGGGGGCGGTGGTCCCGAAATTGCAATGACGAGAGTGTTCTGGCCTTGCGGAGGATCCGCTCTTTTACCTGGAAGTCGTGGACGCACACAAGGATATCTGGGGGGGGGGCCCCCCCGCGCCTGGGCAGCCCCACTCTAAGTACTCTGTCCATTTGGATTTCCCGTGTATCCTCCTCATCCAGTATTTGGAGGAACAGCTCCTGTACATAACCACGCAGGTCCCCTGCCTCACCATCCCAGGGCACAGCCCTGATACGAATGTTATTCCTGCGGGAACGGTTTTCCAAATCCTCCGTGTGCGTCTGTAAGTCCAGGTTCTGCTCGGTGAGGCGAATGATATCCTGCTGCAGCAAGTGCACGTCATTGGCCATACTTAGATCATGGTCTTCCAGGGTCGCCACTCTTTCGCCTAAACCGTCTACATCTCTCCGTACCTCCTGCAGATCAGAGGCCAATTGCGCCCGGAGCTCGGAGATATCCTCCTTAATGGAGGCAAAGAGTTCAGTCATGAAAGCTTTCGTCGCCGGGGCTTCATCGTCCGATTGCTTCGACGATCCACTAGCTCCAGGGGACGCCGGCTGTTGGGTGGATTTCGAAGTGCCATCCTTTCCCGGGGGCCCTTTGCGCTGTGCGTTAGACATGGCGGCAGGCAGCGCACCACCCAAGCGCCACGTGGCCAAACAAGATGGCGGGCCGTGTCGCTCGGCCCAGGCTAGAGCGGGTGCCTGCGATCTCAAGTGCCAAGCCTCAAACTATAGTCCGCGGCACCCCTGGCCCGTCTGAGACGACGTTCACAGCATATCCAGCAGCACGTGCCTTAGTCGTCACAGGTGCACGGGGCAAAGCTCATGCCCGCAGATAAGCAGAGGTCCAATGGTGGCCATGCATGAGTGCTGTCGCTATTCCCGAAACCGCTTCCGTCCCACACGTGGCCCGGGCTCCACCGGGATCCGCTGATCTGGCACCGCTCACCACCCCCGGTCTCGGCCAGGGTAATCGCCACCGCCCAGGTTCATCGCCTCCGGCGTTCAGACGTCTCGGGCCACCTCTCGGCGACCACCGCCGGCTGTTGTGGAGCCTTCTCAGTCGAGCCCCGTGGGTGTGCTGCGCCTCACAAGCCAGGGGATCCCAAGCCACCTCCGTAGCAAAACCTTCCGCTTCGCCGGTTCAACGCGACACTCCACCTTCCGCCAGCATCGAGGTCTCCAAGCGGGTTCTCAGGAGCTCCGCCCTCCTCCCACACCATTTACAAAAGGGGGTGGTGATGAACAGAGTGTCTGAGTTAAACAGACCACTCTTACCCACTCCAAAGATCAGGGCTTGATCCATCACCGTTATTTATCTCACTGCCCCATCCCAGCTCAGAACCTGGCTATATGCAAATCAGTCTGTCCCTGGCCCAGTGCATCATGGGAACAGGGCAGACTAAACTACCAAGCCAATTCTTCACCAGAAAGGAGACAAGCTACCGGGGACACCAGCCGCCGAGATCAAGAGAGGCCGGGGATGCGCAGGCCGTGGAGTTCAATTGATCTCGTGGACGATCTCGGGGTTTCTTCGTCCCACCGACGGCACCAAACCACTCCGCCTCGCTAGGGAGCCTTCCACACCACTTTTGGAGCAGGGGCGCTCCCTCAGGACCGTGCTATTAGATGCTTTCGTCGGATCAGCGCCGGAGCGGCTCGGAAAGGCGTCCTACTTCGCCGCCATCTTGGCCACGCCCTACTACGCAATCTTTACTTCAACCTGTGGTACAGTGTTGCAATGTTCTCTGCATCACAATGTTTCACCTATAATTGGTTATTGTCTTGCTTTCTTGAATTGATGCAAAGGCCTGCTCCTCAGTAACTTTTAACATTGAATTCCTGAGTTCATCAGGCCTAGGTTAGTTACTCTTTTGTATTTTTAGGTCTTGCCCGCAGACAGCTTTTAGCCGTTTGTTGCCGAAAATACTTAAAGTTGGCTTTGGGCTACCATATTACTTACCATTGGTTGGCTTTTTTGTCACTCTCATTTACTTGCTTCTTATTTAATGACTTGCCTCCTCGGTATATAGCTTCTTTACTTTCCTTTTGGTTGGATAACTTATCGCGCCACAGCTCCACATCCAGATATTACTTTTCTCTTTTTCTTCCAGCACTCCATGGGTGTGCTTGTGTTTGCAGGCATTCTTTCCTCCTTTCATAAATACCCCAGCTGTGCTACTTTCCCCTTCCATCCCTACCCCACCTGCCTTCTCTGTCCCGTTCCCCTCCTCATTTCTTGTGCCCTTTGCCTCATAGATTTTTCTTTAATTGAGCCATGTCAAGATTGTTTTTAAATTGAACTGGTTGCTTCTAAAGTATAATAAAATTCGAGAGCAGCTGGGTGAGTATCACTGGGAGGAAATGCCTCTAAGTGATTAAGCTATTATGCTTTTATACATGCAGAATGTCAATTATTCATGCAGGTGTGTTTTTCTTTACGGTCTCTCTGGACGTTAATGGTGATGTATGCGTGAACTAGTGTTGTTGTACAATTATTTTTGTTTTTTGATAGGAAGAAGACATGCTTCTTTCCAGCCAGTGGACGTTCAAGCACTGAGGTTCCTGGTAGATATGTATCTATGAATCTATCTATTAGTAATACCTATTGTCGTTTTTCACTTAATATACCACCTAGTAGTCATAGTTGCAGTAGCTAGTTTATACTTAAGGTCCTGAAGAAAGCTGGGGTAATCCGTCGCAAGCTGAAACATGTCGACCAATCTGCACAGCGCCATGAGGTAGTCTTACTACCAGGCGTGTTTTTAAACCTTGACACATAGATTTCTGTATACACATTCCGTCAGTATCTGCGTAGTCAATTTTATTCATCACTACCACCTAAGCACTGCACATTATTAAGTCCACTCCATGGTAAACATCATGGCTGGATTTCTGACATCCATTCCCACACCGGCACTGAATGGCTTGATGTGGTTTGGTTTGATCAGCAATTCCCACGTGACGTTAACTCCACCGCAAGGGTGGTCTGATGGGTCTTGTACCAGCCATGTGGTTTCCAATAAATTCCAACAGCATTGGTTCCCTCATGCATCCTGTTGTTTCATAGTTACTGGTTCAGTTACACACCATCTCCGGACCTGTTCTGCTCTGTTATGTATTTTGTATTCTGATAATAGGGGTGTGAGCAGACAGGTCATTAAATATATTCCCCTTGACCCCCCCCAACGTTTGTTTTTTGTATTTAGAGCAACTTTTTAGTTGCGGGTCTATGTAATTTGGTTGCCAACAAATTTTATTTGCACCTTAATAGCTCACCCAAATTAATTGTGTGTGTCGCCCTTGTCTGCCCGGTCACAACCGCTATCCCACTTTTAAGACACTTTAATAATGTTCACAGTACTTGTATATGTGCATTAACTTCATGATATCTACTGTTTAAATATATAACTCCTCATGAGGTTGAGTGACGCTCCATCACAGAGTGATTCTTGATTGGTCCACACGCCCACTAGACTAAAAATGACCCTATTTTGGGATAATTTGTACTTTTCTCTCCATATGTATTTCAGTGTGGTTTGGAAAATCTTTGCAGAATATGCATGAGTGAAATAAATACACTTGTTCTGGACACAATGTAGACATTGCCACGACGAGAGTTAACAGCATTTTTAAGTTTTTATGCTGTAACAAGACCACCTGTTCTGTAGGTGATTGGTGACTCGTATTCGCTAACACACTTTTTGCTGTGTACTACAAGCTCGAGTAAAGCGCCTTCCGCCGGGCGCATGCTCATGGGATCAGTGTCTCCCGTTTTTGTTTATGCGCGCGAGCTCAGAGGCAGATACTAGTTCGAATATAGGCACCATTCTAGTAGCAGGCGCACAATATTTTATTTACATCAGCGTTGTATCATACAAACTCCTTTTTCAAAAACAATGAACTGTGTCTAAACCTACACCGGGATTGTCCTAATAATTGCGCATGCGCGACATAGTAGTGTCTGCTTCCGCGTTTGTTCAGTGAGTTCGGTACAGTGAACGCCCCGTTTACCTCATTGTCTAACTATCGGCGGTTACTTAAGCATGGAGGGCGGTTCCACAATCACCTCCACTGCCGCTCGGCTAATGACCAGGGGCACCGACGGACAGGTGAGTGGCCATTTGGACTCTGCCCGTTTCAGCAGTCTCGTTAGTTTTGGCAATACCAGTCAGCTTGTGCTGACTACACACCATCAGAGTTGGCTTGGATGGGTCTTTAGTCTTGACACGTCTCGTTACGAGAGGGGACTCTGGTGTCTAGCATTCTTTGACAGTCAATTATTCCTCCCACCTATGTCTTTCCTCTGATTGGGTTGTATAGTATCCCATAGTCTATACAACTGAATGAAAACCTTACATAAGACTACCTAGAGGCACTTTTATTTACCTGCACTCTTAAGTATCCAGACTTTGTCATGTGAGGTTAGATATTAAACATGCTATGTGTCATACAGGATGGTGTATGTGGTTGTTGCCTTGACAGACGGGCTCCTCCATACGTTCTTTGGGTTATGTGTGTAGAGCAATTGGCTTGGGCATGGTAGAGTTTCTCACTGTTCCCTTTTTTCTACACCGTAGAGCGGGGCTTCATACTCCCGAGCGGTTGCCGGGTGAGGTGAGGTCTTCACCCACACAAGGCTGGGTGAGTATCACTGGGAGGAAATGCCTCTAAGTGATTAAGCTATTATGCTTTTATACATGCAGAATGTCAATTATTCATGCAGGTGTGTTTTTCTTTACGGTCTCTCTGGACGTTAATGGTGATGTATGCGTGAACTAGTGTTGTTGTACAATTATTTTTGTTTTTTGATAGGAAGAAGACATGCTTCTTTCCCGCCAGTGGACGTTCAAGCACTGAGGTTCCTGGTAGATATGTATCTATGAATCTATCTATTAGTAATACCTGTTGTCGTTTTTCACTTAATATACCACCTAGTAGTCATAGTTGCAGTAGCTAGTTTATACTTAAGGTCCTGAAGAAAGCTGGGGTAATCCCCCGCAAGCTGAAACATGTCGACCAATCTGCACAGCGCCATGAGGTAGTCTTACTACCAGGCGTGTTTTTAAACCTTGACACATAGATTTCTGTATACACGTTCCGTCAGTATCTGCGTAGTCAATTTTATTCATCACTACCACCTAAGCACTGCACATTATTAAGTCCACTCCATGGTAAACATCATGGCTGGATTTCTGACATCCATTCCCACACCGGCACTGAATGGCTTGATGTGGTTTGGTTTGATCAGCAATTCCCACGTGACGTTAACTCCACCGCAAGGGTGGTCTGATGGGTCTTGTACCAGCCATGTGGTTTCCAATAAATTCCAACAGCATTGGTTCGCTCATGCATCCTGTTGTTTCATAGTTACTGGTTCAGTTACACACCATCTCCGGACCTGTTCTGCTCTGTTATGTATTTTGTATTCTGATAATAGGGGTGTGAGCAGACAGGTCATTAAATATATTCCCCTTGACCCCCCACAACGTTTGTTTTTTCTACCATATTACTTACCATTGGTTGGCTTTTTTGTCACTCTCATTTACTTGCTTCTTATTTAATGACTTGCCTCCTCGGTATATAGCTTCTTTACTTTCCTTTTGGTTGGATAACTTATCGCGCCACAGCTCCACATCCAGATATTACTTTTCTCTTTTTCTTCCAGCACTCCATGGGTGTGCTTGTGTTTGCAGGCATTCTTTCCTCCTTTCATAAATACCCCAGCTGTGCTACTTTCCCCTTCCATCCCTACCCCACCTGCCTTCTCTGTCCCGTTCCCCTCCTCCTTTCTTGTGCCCTTTGCCTCATAGATTTTTTTTTAATTGAGCCTTGTCAAGATTGTTTTTAAATTGAACTGGTTGCTTCTAAAGTATAATAAAATTTGAGAGCAGCTGCGTGCTTTTAAAAACAATTTGACATGTAAACAAGTCTGAACTTAGAACAATGTTTCTCAAAATGTGGGTCCAACCCACTTGTGTATCGATTTTTGGTGGGTTATGAAAGTCCAAGCAGTAAATAGAGATGCCTTTAAATTCTTTATTTATCTTGTCACATTTGCTGTGCTTCGATGATTGAGGCCAAATGTCCGGCTATATCTTCTGCTTATTTATTTTATCATGGGGATTGGTGTTTACAAACCTCTCTCACTTTGCAATCCGAGAAAGAAAAGTAAAGTAAATAATCTGATAATCTTAGTGGGGTACGGAGAGTGTGAAAGGAAAGGCTGAGGAATGTCATTTTTTTAACACACAACAAAATGCAATTACCTATAATTGAACTGTACTCATTGAGCAGTTCGCAAAGCAAAACTTAAGCCCATTTTTCTACAATTCTGAAGTGTGATAGAAACAAAGATTTTGTTAGAATATAAACAAAGCAAGACAGTTTTTTGGTGATGCGCAAATGATAAATATTCACGGAAACTCAATTTTCAAACATTATCATTTGTGTCCATTGTAGTTCAATCAGCAAAACTGTAGGTTCGTGCAAAATGAGTGGCAATTTCAATGGAAAAAGTGCCTTTTGCAAATGACAGTGTGCTACCACATGATGCTTTAGTTACATTAAACAAGCATTGGCATAGTCAATAGGTCTTGCTTTTGGAAACTTATAAGTGTTTAGCCATGCAGCAGTTGATGTTGTTGCACCAAGGACATTGTGCTGCATAACGGGGCAGGGGGGTAAGCACGGCAAGATTTGAACCTGATGATAAGTGTTAGGACAGAGCGGGGGAGGGTAAGCACGGCAAGCTTTGAACCTGATGATAAGTGTTAGGACAGAGCGGGGGCAGGGGGGTAAGCACGGTGAGCTTTGAACCAGATGATGTGTTTTAGGACAGAACGGGGGCAGGAGAGTAAGCACGGAGAGCTTTGAACCATATGATCAGTTTTAGGACAGAGCGGGGGCAGGGGGATAAGCACGACAAGCTTTGAACCTGAGGATCAGTTTTAGGACAGAGCGGTGGCAGGGGGTAAGCAAGGCCAGCTTTGAACCTGATGATCAGTGTTAGGACAGAGCGGAGGCAGGGCGGTAAGCACGGCGAGCTATGAACCTGATGATAAGCATTAGGACAGAGCGGGGCAGGGGGATAAGGACGTGGGTAAGCACGTTGAGCTTTGAACCTGATAAGTGTTAGGACAGAGCGGGGGCAGGGGGGTAAGCACGGCGAGCATTGAACCTGATGATAAGTGTTAGGAGAGAGCGGGGGCAGAGGGGATAAGCACGGCGAGCTTTGAACCTGGTAAGTGTTAGGACAGAGTGCGGGGGGCAGAGGGGGTAAGCACGGCGAGCTTTGAACCTGATGATAAGTGTTAGGACAGAGCGGGGGAAGGGGGGGGGAAGCACGGCGAGCTTTGAACCTGAAGTGTTAGGACAGAGCGGAGGCAGGGCGGTAAGCACGGCGAGCTATGAACCTGATGATAAGCATTAGGACAGAGCGGGGGCAGGGGGATAAGGACGTGGGTAAGCACGTTGAGCTTTGAACCTGATAAGTGTTAGGACAGAGCGGGGGCAGGGGGGTAAGCACGGCGAGCTTTGAACCTGATGATAAGTGTTAGGAGAGAGCGGGGGGCAGAGGGGATAAGCACAACGAGCTTTGAACCTGATAAGTGTTAGGACAGAGTGCGGGGGGAAGAGGGGGGAAGCACGGCGAGCTTTGAACCTGATGATAAGTGTTAGGACAGAGCGGGGGAAGAGGGCGAAGCACGGCGAGCTTTGAACCTGAAGTGTTAGGACAGAGCGGGGGCAGAGGGGGTAAGCACGGCGAGCTTTGAACCTGATGATTAGTGTTAGGACAGAGCAGGGCAGAGGGGGTAAGCACTACATATTAAGGGTAAAGTGGCCGCTTCTACGACATACCTACAGCTGCTGGTTGAGAAGCTTGCAATGAACACAGCCTCCCTTCCCCTCCCCTCTGAAAAAGGGGGGGAGAAGGAGGAGAGAAGAGCTGTAGAGTGAAGCTGCTGGCAGACTCTGACCTTGAAGCCTAGAGGTGGGGGCCAGAGGAGCGAGCAGCCCAGAGTAGAAAGGGAGACAGGGTCACTTGTTTTCAAGAAATGAAATGCACTGTTCATGCCCTATTGACAATAGCACTCTGGAGAAGGTCCCCACCTGGGTTGTTTTTAACTTTGGAGATCAGGAGAATGGAATGCAGAGGGAGGAGCGAACAGCCAGGGCCTGTGACCAATGACGAGAGAGGAAAGCCATATGGTGCCTCTGCTCGTAAGCGCGTGCCAGCGCACATGCACGCAAGCTCAAGGCCACAGTGGTAGCATTTTCTGAAGCCCTTACTAAAAGTCTCGCCAGACAACAGCGCATGCGGTGCTCTAGGCTCGACCTAAACACTGCCCACCTGATGTCCATGAAAGATTGGTGGGTTGCGAATGTTTGTTATGCTAAAAAGTGGGGCGTCGTTCTAAAATGTTTGGGAAGCACTGGCTAATAACATGATCCTAATGTAATTCCAGCCCTCCTCAGCAGAAATGCCTAAGTAATGATTACGAAGAGATGGTTTAGGTTTGAAGGTGGACATTCATTAAGTGAAGCAACTGATGCCACTATACTCTGGAACGTTTGGTTGACTTGCTACCTTCATAGTTTATGAAACTTTAACATTCACAGCTGTCAAATGTTAACGACTATTAAAGGTTGCTCCATTCTGCCATGCTGGGGGAAACTGAGAAGTTGATTTTGTGATTCAAAGATTATTTACTTTTATTTTGGTAGTAAACCCTTTTATACTTTGCTTGATGTGCAAGTAGATGTTCTTTAATACCAGGAGCCTTATCATAGATAGGGCGCACTTTCCATGTTTGCACCACGGCGCACTTTAAAACAGATGCACCATGCTCAAACAGTGAAAGTATGCCCTGCCACATTGAATGCGCTGCAGCCAGGACAGCCACGAACTCGCGCTGCCCTGGGGGCATCGCATTCGAGTGAAAAACGGAGCAGCTTTGAAGCAGCCACTCTGTGATTCACTATGCAAGTGGCAACCTTCCTACACTTTCAAAGTGGATTAGAAATCACCTTGCAGGAGGGTGCAGTGAGTGAATGCACCCACCAGCAAGGGGCTGTCTCCGGGAGTCCATAGGACACTCTTGCCCCCCCCCCTCCAGAGGGCTACTATAAGTTGTCACACTGTCAGTGCGCCTCCTGACACCTTCTTTGTCATTACGCCTGCATTTATAATACTTACAAAAAGGGGTGGTGAGGGACAGAGTCTCTGAATTAAGCAGAAAACTCTCACCCAGTCAAGAGATCAGGGCTAGATCCAACACCGTTTTTTAGCTCACTGCACCATCCCAGTTTCAGAACCTGGTTGTATGCAAATTAGTCTGTTCCTGTCCCAGTGCATGATGGGAACAGGGCAAACCAAACTACAAAAGCCAATTCTTACACTGGGAAGGAAACAAGCTCCCGGGGACTGGTTTCTGGCATTACAGCCGTCTTCGGCCCGGTTTGCTTGAATCCTGATGGTGCAATGAGCAAGGGACTCACATCTGAGTATACCCTTCCACGCTTATGGTGGACAAAAATATTTACAAAAAGGGGTAGTGAGGGACAGAGTCTCTGAATTAAGCAGAAAACTCTCACCCAGTCAAGAGATCAGGGCTAGATCCAACACCGTTTTTTAGCTCACTGCACCATCCCAGTTTCAGAACCTGGCTGTATGCAAATTAGTCTGTTCCTGTCCCAGTGCATGATGGGAACAGGGCAAACCAAACTACAAAAGCCAATTCTTACACTGGGAAGGAAACAAGCTCCCGGGGACCGGTTTCTGGCATTACAGCCGTCTTCGGCCCGGTTTGCTTGAATCCTGATGGTGCAATGAGCAAGGGACTCACATCTGAGTATACCCTTCCACGCTTATGGTGGACAAAAATATTTACAAAAAGGGGTGGTGAGGGACAGAGTCTCTGAATTAAGCAGAAAACTCTCACCCAGTCAAGAGATCAGGGCTAGATCCAACACCGTTTTTTAGCTCACTGCATCATCCCAGTTTCAGAACCTGGCTGTATGCAAATTAGTCTGTTCCTGTCCCAGTGCATGATGGGAACAGGGCAAACCAAACTACAAAAGCCAATTCTTACACTGGGAAGGAAACAAGCTCCCGGGGACCGGTTTCTGGCATTACAGCCGTCTTCGGCCCGGTTTGCTTGAATCCTGATGGTGCAATGAGCAAGGGACTCACATCTGAGTATACCCTTCCACGCTTATGGTGGACAAAAATATTTACAAAAAGGGGTGGTGAGGGACAGAGTCTCTGAATTAAGCAGAAAACTCTCACCCAGTCAAGAGATCAGGGCTAGATCCAACACCGTTTTTTAGCTCACTGCACCATCCCAGTTTCAGAACCTGGCTGTATGCAAATTAGTCTGTTCCTGTCCCAGTGCATGATGGGAACAGGGCAAACCAAACTACAAAAGCCAATTCTTACACTGGGAAGGAAACAAGCTCCCGGGGACCGGTTTCTGGCATTACAGCCGTCTTCGGCCCGGTTTGCTTGAATCCTGATGGTGCAATGAGCAAGGGACTCACATCTGAGTATACCCTTCCACGCTTATGGTGGACAAAAATATTTACAAAAAGGGGGTGGTGAGGGACAGAGTCTCTGAATTAAGCAGAAAAACTCTCACCCAGTCAAGAGATCAGGGCTAGATCCAACACCGTTTTTTAGCTCACTGCACCATCCCAGTTTCAGAACCTGGCTGTATGCAAATTAGTCTGTTCCTGTCCCAGTGCATGATGGGAACAGGGCAAACCAAACTACAAAAGCCAATTCTTACACTGGGAAGGAAACAAGCTCCCGGGGACCGGTTTCTGGCATTACAGCCGTCTTCGGCCCGGTTTGCTTGAATCCTGATGGTGCAATGAGCAAGGGACTCACATCTGAGTATACCCTTCCACGCTTATGGTGGACAAAAATATTTACAAAAAGGGGTGGTGAGGGACAGAGTCTCTGAATTAAGCAGAAAACTCTCACCCAGTCAAGAGATCAGGGCTAGATCCAACACCGTTTTTTAGCTCACTGCACCATCCCAGTTTCAGAACCTGACTGTATGCAAATTAGTCTGTTCCTGTCCCAGTGCATGATGGGAACAGGGCAAACCAAACTACAAAAGCCAATTCTTACACTGGGAAGGAAACAAGCTCCCGGGGACCGGTTTCTGGCATTACAGCCGTCTTCGGCCCGGTTTGCTTGAATCCTGATGGTGCAATGAGCAAGGGACTCACATCTGAGTATACCCTTCCACGCTTATGGTGGACAAAAATATTTACAAAAAGGGGTGGTGAGGGACAGAGTCTCTGAATTAGGCAGAAAACTCTCACCCAGTCAAGAGATCAGGGCTAGATCCAACACCGTTTTTTAGCTCACTGCACCATCCCAGTTTCAGAACCTGGCTGTATGCAAATTAGTCTGTTCCTGTCCCAGTGCATGATGGGAACAGGGCAAACCAAACTACAAAAGCCAATTCTTACACTGGGAAGGAAACAAGCTCCCGGGGACCGGTTTCTGACATTACAGCCGTCTTCGGCCCGGTTTGCTTGAATCCTGATGGTGCAATGAGCAAGGGACTCACATCTGAGTATACCCTTCCACGCTTATGGTGGACAAAAATATTTACAAAAAGGGGTGGTGAGGGACAGAGTCTCTGAATTAAGCAGAAAACTCTCACCCAGTCAAGAGATCAGGGCTAGATCCAACACCGTTTTTTAGCTCACTGCACCATCCCAGTTTCAGAACCTGGCTGTATGCAAATTAGTCTGTTCCTGTCCCAGTGCATGATGGGAACAGGGCAAACCAAACTACAAAAGCCAATTCTTACACTGGGAAGGAAACAAGCTCCCGGGGACCGGTTTCTGGCATTACAGCCGTCTTCGGCCCGGTTTGCTTGAATCCTGATGGTGCAATGAGCAAGGGACTCACATCTGAGTATACCCTTCCACGCTTATGGTGGACAAAAATATTTACAAAAAGGGGTGGTGAGGGACAGAGTCTCTGAATTAAGCAGAAAACTCTCACCCAGTCAAGAGATCAGGGCTAGATCCAACACCGTTTTTTAGCTCACTGCACCATCCCAGTTTCAGAACCTGGCTGTATGCAAATTAGTCTGTTCCTGTCCCAGTGCATGATGGGAACAGGGCAAACCAAACTACAAAAGCCAATTCTTACACTGGGAAGGAAACAAGCTCCCGGGGACCGGTTTCTGGCATTACAGCCGTCTTCGGCCCGGTTTGCTTGAATCCTGATGGTGCAATGAGCAAGGGACTCACATCTGAGTATACCCTTCCACGCTTATGGTGGACAAAAATATTTACAAAAAGGGGTGGTGAGGGACAGAGTCTCTGAATTAAGCAGAAAACTCTCACCCAGTCAAGAGATCAGGGCTAGATCCAACACCGTTTTTTAGCTCACTGCACCATCCCAGTTTCAGAACCTGGCTGTATGCAAATTAGTCTGTTCCTGTCCCAGTGCATGATGGGAACAGGGCAAACCAAACTACAAAAGCCAATTCTTACACTGGGAAGGAAACAAGCTCCCGGGGACCGGTTTCTGGCATTACATGAGCAAGGGACTCACATCTGAGTATACCCTTCCACACTATAGGTGTGGCAGGGTATACTCAGACATGAGTCCCTTTCTCACTGCTCCATCAGGATTCAAGCAAGCCGGGCCGAAGACGGCTGAAATGCCAGAAACCGGTCCCCGGTAGCTTGTTTCCTTTCTGGTGAAGAATTGGCTTGGTAGTTTAGTCTGCCCTGTTCCCATGATGCACTGGGCCAGGGACAGACTGATTTGCATATAGCCAGGTTCTGAGCTGGGATGGGGCAGTGAGATAAATAACGGTGATGGATCAAGCCCTGATCTTTGGACTGGGTAAGAGTGGTCTGCTCAATTCAGACACTCTGTTCATCACCACCCCCTTTTCTGAATCGATGCATTTATAATACAGCGCGGGGCTGAGACAAGGAATTCCATCATTTGCATGGGGCCACGCCTCCATGCAAATAAGGGAACGCCCTCTTGAGGAAGCGCTAGCGCTGCATGTGGAGCAGTGCTTTCAATATTACAGAAAGGGCTGTACCAGCGTCTACGCCCCCTTCTATAATACCAAAGTCCCCCTGGGACATGCACAGTGGGCGATAACGCGTGTTGCGCCCCCGGGACACTTCTGTAATATGGGACCAGAATGAAATGCCTCAGTTGTATCCAATAGGTGTAGTGATATTCATTGTTGTTGTACATCAATAATGTGACCCGGAAGGAGAGAACATTATGGGGTGTTTGTTTCTAGCTGCAACTTGAGCAGGAGGAATTTCAACACAATTTAATTCTCCCAAAAGGTCGTATGATTAACTCATTCTAAGTGGTTAGTTGGGTACCCTAAACTACTCTTCTCTGAGAATATAAATGGGCCTTGCGAACAAGGAAAATGTGTTCCCCTTAACTTCCAGTAGATGCTCGGCATCAAGCCACAAGAGCATTGCATGAGGCAGAGGAAAAGTGGTATCAGACTCAAAAGAATATGGAGAGGTTTGTGTTGCTAAGAAGTGGCTGAGAAGAGGACGTAGACTTCCATGCATGCCATAAATTTGCCATATCAGCTCAAATAATTTGCCCAAGTCCTCTTTTACAGCCATTATGATCTTGTAGCATGGAGAGTGCTGAGACTAGGAATGTGTGCTGCTGCTCAGCTCTAGACAAGATAACGGGTAGAAGAAACAAGCTATAACATCTACAGCTTAAACCGGGAGAGAGATCGAAGAGGTCAACAACACTCTCTGGGAAAGCTTTTTTGCAGAACGACTTACCATAGGTTATTCTTCCTTACTCCTTAAATGACTGTGATGCTTTTGTGTTGCCCATGACATTGTTAACCGCTCAACGGTGGCGCGAATTCTGCGGCGGTGCGGCGGTTTGAAAGAGTGGGCGGGGCACATCAGCCAACGGACGTGCGCAGCACTAGCCAGGTAGTGATCGCGACGGCCGCTGTCCGACAGAAGCAGCGAACAGGCTAATGACCACAGAGTTTGCATTGCAGCCCCATAGACATGTATAAACAATCGATGTCCCCAAAGCCCAGAGTTGAGCTGCACCATACATTGGCATGCCCTGCCATAAATGGCCATGGCTTCAAAACAAGGGGGTATACCTAAATAATCTCAAAGACTGTGGGCTTACGCAAGAAAAACAAGGAGAATGGAATCCTAAAGGGATAAATTCAAATCTATGGTACTTAGTTCTAAAATGAAATTGTCATTTAACATTAAGTATCTGAGTGTAATTCGATTGCCAACAGGTCAACATTAGTTATTTAAAGTTCTAAACAGAAAGGTAGTTACCACATGTTTTAGACATCTATGTTTCTGGACAATAAACATACATTAAATCACATATATGTCCAACATAAAACATTAACAAATTGCAAAAAAATAGTTTTGTTTGCTCTTAGTCTCTCAATGTAAGTTTGAAATGTGTAAGTGTTTACTTGCTCCTTGCGATTTAAGGCCATAGTTCATTTCATAAACAAAGACCCCTCCAAATTCAAAGGTCAAAGCTTTTTGACCATGTTAAATTTTGTCCTCCTTAGGACCAAAGAAAGACAACGATACATTTTCCACATGATGAATTATGATATTGTGGATAATCTATAACAGGTGAAAACAGAGTGACTGTTAGGACCATCCATAAACCCGAAACTCAGCTACCCTGTCTCACCCTTCATTTCTTACATTTTCAAGAGTACATACGCCTTCATGAAATATATGGGGAAGTCAGGGAGCTTAGGACGCTATGTATTAATTGGTACAACAAGTAAAAAGAAAGTAACAGACGCAGGAAGGAATGTGAAAGAATCAGTAAGTGACTAGAAGTAGGGACAATTTTATAGTTTCCTTTGGGAGAAGTACATGGAGGGAATTTAGTGCATGTGCCATGGAACGAGGGCTGATCTTTATGCCTTTACTACAAACTTTACATAATTGAGAGAAGAGCTTGAAATGGGATACAAAGAAGTTCATAGGTGGACTATGATTTTGCAAATACTGTTAACTGATTTGAATTAATTGTTTGAAATTGTGGTTCCTAATGATTTGTGGTTTGAATGTTAAGTTGATGTTGCTTGGCCGACTGAAGAAACAAACATGGTTGCACCTAATAATGATCCTTCTGGTGAGGTAGGTAATAAATAGAGACAGGTAGTTGAACATTTAAAAAAGAAGGTGCCTGAAAAGAATATTAATTAGGCAAATATTCTGTGAACTTCACAAGAGCCGAAAGAGTCAGTGCATGAATATTATGAGAGGCTTATGCAGATTTTTTAAAGCACAGCAGAGTCAAAGATCCCAAGGAGGATTGTGCTAGTGGTGTTATCTCTGCTCTTGTTATGCATCTGCACCTGGAGCTTAGTAATCAGATACAACAAAGTGAAATGTGTTCGCAGACAAAGAGAATAGACAAGATTTGAAGCTGGCAAAATACAGTAGTGAGTGGTTTGGCACAAAGCAAAAAAAATCAAGGAGACCCTGATGGTTGTCCAGACAAAGCAACTCAAGAGAAGTGCCCAGAATCAGTTGATGTGTCCAGATTTGAGTTATCTTCAATTTGAAAATGTTACAGTGAATGGGATGCCTTTGACACAAGGCCTGAAATTGGAAATGGATGATGAAGATGCAAGATCATGAAAGCTGTATGTTGAGTAATTCTGGAATGAATAAACACATTGAGATGTTGAAGATTAACCCTGCTCTGTCATTTCTGTGGTAGAATGGGACACTGCAAGCGAGAATGTCGACAGGATCCAGATAGAATCCAGAATTAATTTGTTCCCTTGATAAAGAAAGATACATTGTCAAAGATTCCCAGCCCAACCAGCTTCTGTGCAGGATTGAGGTTAAATATTAAGAACAAATGCCATAGGGTCCAGGGTACCAATATAATCCATTGATTCTGAGTAATGATTTTACTCAGTTTTCTTTAGAAAGTAATTCACAGTGACTGTGACAGAGAGGAGAGGAGAATTGCCTACTTGGAGCAGTTCTGGAGGTAGATCAAAGTGGCCCAAACTTTGGGAATGATGTCAATAGCCAGCCCATTTCTTTTTGACAGATACAGGAGCAACCCATTCTACAGTTAGTTATGTGGAAGTCCCAAACCTATCACTCTTGGTAAGAGAAGTCTAAGTTGTAGGGATTACTAATTAAACAAATTGTCAAGCAGGTCACTTCAGATGTCCCAATAAAAATAGGGACAATGGAAAAGAAACATTACTTCATTTTATGTGATTCAGGTCTTGTGAATTCATTGGGAAGGGACTTGTTATGCAAGATGAATTGTGTGACACAGTGGATGGTATTGAAATTGAAACTCAAGGTGAGGACTCAGGCTGATTTATATGTTTGTGGTAAGGATACTCCATTGCAATGGCAACAGAGTATCCTCACCAGCAACATAATGGTCTGCCCACCCGATTTAAATGTGGGGGGGCCTTTGGTGTAAGTACAGCAGAGACTACTCTGTGTACGCCATGTTTAGACTCCACCAAAAGCCCTTGAGTTGTATGTCCACTCATTTTATTTAGATGGGCAGAGATACAGGTCACTGCCAGTCACCGTCAGGAAAGTCCTGGCTTTAAGGGGAAGTTAAAAGTACCTAATGCCCCTCTCGCCATGACAGATAACTGCCATGGCGAGAGAGCCATTTATTTTAAAACTAAATCCCGCTTTGAATAAAAAGAAATTAACTGGCCTGTACAGCTCTATCATGGACGAAGCCCTACAGCGAAATCACAATGCATTGAGAGGACCACTTCCCATTTGAGAATGGTTTCCACCAATTTGGGTTTGGTGGTAAAATATTAATGCTTTAAGACCAGATTTCAGTTGCAAATAATGTATACATAAGTTAAGGAATTGGTATTTGGAAAGGACGTCCTTTACAAGCCCCTCTCAAATACTGATTCTGACTTTTGTCTGATATCTTTGACTTGTAATTCTGCTTTTGTTCATTCCAAAAAATCATTTTGGGGTCGCAAAGACTCCAATTTGAACTTTGCTGTCATAAAATAGCTTTGTACATCAGGCCGAACGAGTGCTGAATTAACCTACTTGTTGCTATAAGAAGCATTATGTCACTGCTCTTCTGGACCTTCATTGTAAGTGACGTCTACATGGTGGCCAAGCTGTTAGATTGCTTATATGCAACATTTCTATGGTTTCACTTGGCTTATGAGTGTCATTCTTCTGTCAAATATGTGACACATCGAATGACACGTTCTTGTGGATAAATCAAACCATTGACCAGTCTTTGAGTGCTTTTCTGTGAGTTTGCTGTTACTCTAGCCATACTACACAACAATGAACATTTGTCTAAAATAGGCCATACTTAGTGCTGTATCAGATCAATGAGGACTACCAATCATTTTGTTGTGATTAGTTAGAATTGAAAATGTTTCAATTATGAAAATATGTTTGTGAATTGATTGTTACTTGGTAAGTGGAAGGTTAGTGGTCTTCCTATATAGTGCTTTAATATACTCAGACCAAAGTGCCTTAAATATTTAATAATTAACTGTATTTCACAGAGGAAGATGGGTTGGTAGACACCTGGATAATTAGGGGTTGACAGGACACTGCTAGGATCCAAAACCAAGGTCAGCAGTTTAACCTCTGCAGCAGGCGGATAAACTCACTGGACTATCTGGTAGGAGATGGAGGGTCGACTTCCTCCTCTCTTTCCCTGTATCCCCCTACACCATAGTGCAGGGATCTGAACCTTTGGTTAGGAGTTTATGGACCTTTGCAGCAGGTGCATAAACCCACTGGGCTATCTGCTGAGGAAACTTATCATTTCCCCAGTATGCTTATTGTAGTGCAGAGTGCAGAAAGCACAGACAGCACTGTATTAGTAATGACAAATAATGGTACTGCCCGTGCTCCTGATTCCTTCTGGCAGAAACAAGCAATACATCATTTGCAGACTGGTAAGTTTTCATGTCCCTTCCAAGACCCCTCCCCGGATAGGTCAAAGTCTTGGATGAGACACTGAAGTTTTTCTATATATGTAAAAACCAAAGTATGTCCGTTTGTCCTTTATGCATTACTACACCATACGTCCGATCGGCATGAAACTTTGGGAAGTTGTTGAGTACACTTCCGCGAAGGTTTCTGCCTAAAAAAAATAATTAAAATAATGGCTGTAGAGGGGTGAAACCCGAAACTGGTCCTAGGATGCTTGTTTCCGGTCCAGGGAGGACCTGGCTTGGCAGTTTGGGCTGGACTGTTCCCATGGGGCACTGGGTCACAACTGATTTGCATTTGGCCAGGTCTAAACTGGGGTGGCATGGTGAGCAAGAGAATGATAGATTTAACCCAGATCTCTTGACTGGGGATGAATGTTTTGATTTGTTCTGCATTTTGTCCATCAATTGTGTGTCTTTTGCTGTCTCGCCCTAAGTGCGCCAGGTATGCCTAGACGTGGGTCCCTTGCTCTCCATGCCACTGGAGTCAAGCTATCCTGGCTGAAGAGAGGTGAAACCCTGAAACCGGTCCTAGGATCCTTGTTTCCTGTCCAGGGAAGACATGGCTTTGCAGTTCAGGCTGGACTGGTGAGCAAAAGAATAATAGATTTAACCCAGATCTCTTGACAGGGGATGAATATTTTGATTTGTTCTGCATTCCGTCCATCAATTGTGTGTCTTTTGCTGTCTCACACAGATACAACAGGCACATTGACTGACTAAGCTATCACATTAAAGCTTGGGGGGGAGCTCCCTTGGATGTAACTAACGAGGATTGGGGGAGGGGGACCACCCCTTTCAAAAGCCGAGCTGGAATCACATAACCACCTCTCATCCTTCTAAGGCCAATAAAAAAAGTACCTTGTCAATAGTTAATAGCCAATGCTACTATACTAGGTTCTTTGAAACCTACGCCACAGTATAAAGAGCTGTAAATTGAAAGACAATAAATAACTAATCAGATACTTGGATTGGAGTGTGTGTCTTGCAGATTATATACAAATAAAGCAGAAAATGCATGACCACTCAACCCCCCCAAACTGGTACTCCACAACCTCTCCCAAACTAATGTTCGAACCGGATGTAGGGCAGCAAAATAATGATGCACAGTGTGGCAGGCTGCCTAGGTTAAGCCAGGGCGAGTAAATGATATTGTAACTACACTTTGAGTCATAAATTGTTTAATTAAAATGTGAGAATGGTAACAAGTGACGATTAAAGCTTTAATAACAGGCAGGTAGTCCGAGATTCTTCGTTCGCACAGAGCATGAAAACAAATGAAGAGATTTGTTTTCAGATTCATAGACAGAAGGTAGCCTGAAACGGTCTGGCTGCACACCTTACTGTGTTACTGCCCAAAATGACTGTGTTTGCCAGGGAGTTTTTAACTAACGGCTACTTAGCAGCGTGAATGTTTTACTACTGCCTAATTGTACACCATAAGGGCATGCAATCAGACTGTCGCAAACACCTTCGAAAGGCATAACAAGACGTGGTTTTCCTGGAGAGTTTGTGAACACCTGCAAACCTGCGAGTTTGTGAGCATCACACACTTCTCTCCAACCTACTGGGAAGTGGTAAGAGATTACTCTAGCAAAGTGCTGGAGTAGAATTTTCCAGAGAGGGGTGGGGCCTGAAACCCGCCAAACCTAATGGGATTGTAGGTGACGGTGTTTCACCACCAAGAATTTTTTTTATAATTTAATTTTAAAAAATGCCATTTGACAGAGAGCTGCCTTTCCCCAATGTGGCATTGTTTCCTCCCAGTACGGTGCTGTACAGTGTTTACATCTCTACTCTGGGGACTTGGCAACTCAGTGAAGTGGAGCACGACACTCCCAGTAGTGCACCTGGAAACCGGCCTCTAGTGCTGCATTATAGGCATGCTGCGTTCACTGCTTGTAATAGGAATTAGCAAACTTACATGTGCAACTAAAGATTTACTGTTGCTTTCTGTGAATCAGGTTCCTTCAGCTCAGGAGACGCAATATCCAATAAGGGGTTGAGGGTATGGTTGGTTGGAAAAGGAATTGAATGAATGAGTGAGTGCGTGCATGAATTGAGTATTTGTATAGCAAAGCGAACGTAATTGTATCAAGGCACTTCTTGGCCGTGGGCCATAGATACCAGCATTTGCAATGCAATAGGTCTTGCATTTGCGAGACTTTGAGCTATTGGCATTGTTAAAGGACAATGCCTTTTATTTATGTGTTACTTTTTAAAACATAAATGAAAGGCATTGACATTTACAATGCAATTAGCTTAAACTCTTGTAAATGTGAGACCTATTGCATTGCAAATGCTTGTTATGACCTTAGTGGGGGCTGGGTGAAGCCGCGCGCGTCCAGCCTGTCAGGCAGAAACCAGGAAAGGGGGATTTCTGGTGGGAGCGATTAAGCGGTCTTTGGACCCAGAGAAGGGCTGCAGTTGTTTTTTCCAGCTCCCCTGCTTGTTCCCAACCGTGTATGCCGGAGCATGGGGAGGGAATGTGCCCACTGTGCCTGGCCTAGTGCTGTAAGGCCAGAGGTAGGCATGGGAAGGAAGCTCGCTTGGGTTTGCTCTCTCTGGAGGCTGAGCTGGGAGGAGGGGACAGGAGGGACGGGTGACTGCTGCTGGCTGCGAGGCTTCTTATGAATGCGGGGAAGGAAACTCCAGTATCGTTGTATTAATCATTATTGAAAAGTACCTTCGTATAACTTGGTTTAAGTTACCACAAATGGGGTCAGTTATCCTACTAGATAGGCACAACTGTGATCTCTATTCAGTCTAGAGCGAGGGCAGCAGGGACGAAGGAGAGGGTAAGGGGCAGATGGCTGGAACGAATTAATTAAATAAAAGCACTTATCTTGCATTCACCACTAGGCTTGGGCACGAGGTTAAATGCAAGCATAGATCCAAATGTGTCTAAACTCCACATGTAATCCTAAAAGGCACTGCAGTATTAGGCAGTAACACACAACACTTCAGGTGTACACTCCGGACGTTTTGGCATATTAATGCAATATCATTCAACCAAACGGGCAGCAGTCTGAAAGAGCACTCCTCCTTAAAGTATATTTTGCCCTTATTTTGGTTCGGGTCCAATGCCACTGAAAGCATTACTGCATCCACCAGGTAACGGTTATGACGCGATGGTGTCTTCAGGTTTTAAATCGAAGTGTATACGACATTTCAGGCTAGCTTAGGTGTCTTCCGTACTGTCTACGTCACACACCTGCTGGAGTTTTAAATTTAAACAGTTCCATCGTTAGGTCAGAGCGAGTTTATGTATACATTGAGAATGCATCCATTGTAGGAGCGAGCTGGTGGTACATGCATGGCAGAGTGTGCGGTAGGTGACATCGAGGCACAGTGATTGATACGTTATGTAACAGTTATTAGCTAATATAGCTGGTTGTTCCAGCAGTGCACAGACAGGCTCAGGCTCAGTGGTAATTATCTACCAGCCCCTTACGGAGAAGGAATTGGTTTTATGCACATATATTCAAAGATGACAGTAAAGATTCTGACACCAAGTGCTCTAGCAGGCGGCACAGCCCCCCTTCCTGGCTCCCACGATAAAAATCATCATGCAATGCATGGTTGACAAGCACGTCATCCTGAATGAGGCAGTCCTTTATTGCTCGATGTCAACTTTTGCTATTTACGTCAGTTATGCGTTTTATGTAGCACGGGTGTTACACAGGGAATATCGTACAAAAGCAGACGTTAAGTCACATGAGGTAAAGTGACAAGTGTGCAGCAAACAAAATATATGAGGTAGAAACAGTGCATTACAGAGGGACAAGTGATAGGTGTACGGGTTGCAAGAGAGACTAAGTACATTGGGAGGTAAAATACTTGGGCAAGCAGCAAAGGCATACGACGGTTACAAGGGAAAATACAGTATAATTGGAGGGAAACACTGCAATACAACAGAGAACTGGGAATGACATTTGACGGCTACGGGCATCTGTTAGTGCGGGCTCTAACCAACCTCAGATAACAACCTTGCAGTGAGTTGCCAGGACATGCACGGTCATGATTATTGCAGCACGGGACAGGTCTTTCTCAAGCCCTACTTTGCTGGGACAAATATCGGACAAAACAGCTGAATGCCAAGGTATCTCTTTAAGAGGTGTGGTTGGTAACTTAGAGTGTGGCCTAAGAACCGTATCTGAGCAATCCCCACCAGAGGTGCGGCTTATGCAACTAGGGGCGTGTCCTAAGAACCGTCCAAGATCTCCATAGCGGTGGGGTGAAGGGTACTATGATAGAGGTGTACCCAAAGGCTTAGCAAGGAGGAGAGACTAAATCATTCACCCTCATGCAATGGTCACTATCAGGCTTTAGCATCTGCATAAGGGGTAAAGTAAGGCTTACAACGGCAATGGTGGGTTCAAAGTGAAGGGTGCCCCTGGAATAGATCCTGAATGTGATGTGCGGGGATAAGTAACGCCATTTGGTGAACAAATACATGAGGTAGCTAACAGTGCATTCAGAAGGGAAAGTGACAAGGGGCAGGCTACAAGAGTAACAGAGTACTATTGGAGGCGAAATACCGTGGCAACGGTTCCACAGGGAATTAAGAGAGGCTTTCCCGATGGCGTCCTGGTTACACGGCCCCACCATCTGCGGGCTATACAATTGTTGCTTTGTAAGAATGCTCTTAGGTTGGGTACACTTGTCGGGACTGGGGTGAACATATCCCTCCCGGAAGTACAAGTGGAGCGAAAGAGAGCGAGAGGAAGTAGCTAAGTGGGTGGGGGGCTCTGTCTTCGACGGGGGCCTCCTCCAGAGCTGTGGCGGAGTACAGGGCGATCTGGAAGCAGATGGACAGTAAGGGTACCTCTGCGGCAGAAGGAGACAGCAATACCTCTGCCTGGCACAGTAGGGGTGCCTGAGCCAAGAACCTGGAGCCGAGGGGGTTCCAGGAAACAGCGTCGGCGCCCCGTTAGTCCTTCGGGCGGTCGGGGGGCCTGAACCGACCGGGGGTGTGCCTCATCGCTCCGCCCTGACAGGGGGGGCGGGAGTAAACGAGATAAAATATCAACGTATTGCACCGTCAAGAGCATCGACTTACCGTGCAAGATGGCTAATTAGGCATGCGGGTCAGCGAGGGGCTGCCGCATTGGATCGCCTGTAAGATGACCCACCTTATCTGCTACTTGTTATGCAAAATAAACCTGCACCAACGTTTCCCACAAGTATGTCTCATGAGTCTCCTTCGTATGTAAGTGTATGGGGCGCAAGGTGGAGCGAGCGCTGGCGGTGTGGCCACTATGCCGCTGGCCGCGCGACACGAAGGGGAGATAACGCGAGACAGCGTCTTAGTGACACATGCCGCGCGAGTAGAACGTCAGCAGCGCGCCGGCCAGGGCGCCGCCCCCTTTAGGTAGCAGCCAATGAAGGGTGAGAGCGTAGGGCGGGAGGCGGACCCAGGGCCTTTATCGGGGCCAGCGTGGCTTTGCCCGGCCTCTTCTCGCCGCGTTTCTTCCCGACTGCTCTGCGCTGTTCCCACCCTGGCCCTGACCCAGCAGCAGAGCAGCAGGCTTGTGTGAGCAATTAATGGTCTGTTTTGTGTTGCAGGCGGAGTCACAGGGCGATCTGGAAGCAGATGGACAGTAAGGGTACCTCTGCGGCAGAAGGAGACAGCAATACCTCTGCCTGGCACAGTAGGGGTGCCTGAGCCAAGAACCTGGAGCCGAGGGGGTTCCAGGAAACAGCGTCGGCGCCCCGTTAGTCCTTCGGGCGGTCGGGGGGCCTGAACCGACCGGGGGTGTGCCTCATCGCTCCGCCCTGACAGGGGGGGCGGGAGTAAACGAGATAAAATATCAACGTATTGCACCGTCAAGAGCATCGACTTACCGTGCAAGATGGCTAATTAGGCATGCGGGTCAGCGAGGGGCTGCCGCAATGGATCGCCTGTAAGATGACCCACCTTATCTGCTACTTGTTATGCAAAATAAACCTGCACCAACGTTTCCCACAAGTATGTCTCATGAGTCTCCTTGGTATGTAAGTGTATGGGGCGCAAGGTGGAGCGAGCGCTGGCGGTGTGGCCACTATGAGTATTTGTATAGCAAAGCGAACGTAATTGTATCAAGGCACTTCTTGGCCGTGGGCCATAGATACCAGCATTTGCAATGCAATAGGTCTTGCATTTGCGAAACTTTGAGCTATTGGCATTGTTAAAGGACAATGCCTTTTATTTATGTGTTACTTTTTAAAACATAAATGAAAGGCATTGACATTTACAATGCAATTAGCTTAAACTCTTGTAAATGTGAGACCTATTGCATTGCAAATGCTTGTTATGACCTTAGTGGGGGCTGGGTGAAGCCGCGCGCGTCCAGCCTGTCAGGCAGAAACCAGGAAAGGGGGATTTCTGGTGGGAGCGATTAAGCGGTCTTTGGACCCAGAGAAGGGCTGCAGTTGTTTTTTCCAGCTCCCCTGCTTGTTCCCAACCGTGTATGCCGGAGCATGGGGAGGGAATGTGCCCACTGTGCCTGGCCTAGTGCTGTAAGGCCAGAGGTAGGCATGGGAAGGAAGCTCGCTTGGGTTTGCTCTCTCTGGAGGCTGAGCTGGGAGGAGGGGACATGAGGGACGGGTGACTGCTGCTGGCTGCGAGGCTTCTTATGAATGCGGGGAAGGGAGAACAAGAATGAAATGCTACATTTAAAGGCTGAGGAGCAGCTCAGACTTTATAAAGGGACAGCATGCGGAGTCTGTGGACCAATAGTGGAAGTAGAGGCAAGAATAAATAAATAAGAGAGCAACAATAAATAACAAGCGCTGCGTAACGATGTATGTGAAGGGGCGCCATGGTACTTACTTTTTTTTTTTAAACCAAAGCGTGCCCGGGCTGCTTGGAAAGTCAAAGAGCGCATGGCACGCTAAATGCTGCAAGAAAGCATCTCTAGCCCTCAGTAGGAGAAATTTATGAAAGAAAGTAGTGAGTACAGACTAAATAAGATGTACCATGTAACAACTGCAGTAAAAGGGCTAGTCCCCATGGGAGGTTACAAAAGAAGACAAGGTACTAAGGAGGGATTAACACGCCTATAAACGAATCAGAAGCCAGCATTTACGAAGGACAATGACACAAGCCAATGACAAAGATAGGCGGTGAGTGAGCAGGGCTTTCAAATCCCTACTCCAATACAGCAGGCCTTGCAGAGCAGCACATGCACTGCTCATGCTCGACCGAAAAATTACAGCTATTTACAAAGTAAATAACTTAGCTGTACCCAGGCCGATTTCCACACCAACTAGTCACCACTCTTGGACTAGGGCCCAGATCAGAACTGAATGAGACAGCACTCTCCACAAGCACCCTTGCTACTGTTTACATAACCCACACAGCGGCAGTGGCTCACCCCACAAAGAGGAGGAACTTGTATTTATGCGTGACTTGCACATTTATGGCGGTGCTGCTACACCTGCGCTAAAATGTGTTTGTCTAACCTGTGACGCGGGCACCGCATGAATCCTAACACCGCTTTAACAATATACATTATGCGCGTCACGTACAAGAGGATTCTCCCATTTACTACATTTCAGAATTCATTTTTGATCCCACACGGTCAAAGGTTCTTGTATTTAAATGAATTTGCCTTAGTAACTAGTTTCTAAAGATTCTGGGTTGCAATGTATTACACGTAATGACTTGGTGGTCTCCCGAGTTTCCTAAACTCAGAACTTGCCTGACACAAGCACGCTGTTTTTTTTGCAGACCATAGCTTTGCGTTTCCAGGGATTATTGTGTTTTCCCCTAGTGTGTATGACGCAAAATTCATTTATGCTGGGAGGTTTAGGCCCTGAGGTCTGATCGATGAAGGGACATGGTGTTCTGTTCTCGGCGTGCAGCAGACCCGGATAATCTGCGCGCTGCAATAAACCCCAGACTACTGGTTATACATTTTCCTCCCTCATGCCGTACAGCACGCACACGTTTTCTCTGATGTCATCTGATTCTGTTTTCTGCGTAACCCCGCGCCGACCTTCGTATCTTCGTCGCGTGCTCTTCAGCTCAAGGTTTGCAAACAGGCGTTTGTGGCTCTTACGCCCTCTGGGAAAAGAAGGAAAAACAGGTCTCTTAATTACACGATACGACTAGTTTAAAGAGACCTTTGGCACAATGCAACACACTTGTTTTTTCAGTCAACTCATTGTTTCAACTGCAGGGCAGGCAGAATCGTCTAATTCGACCGCTTTTGGTGTTACAACATGGATGACGTTTTGGCAAAGATTTAAAGAGTAAATACATATGTTATGTTAAAATGTTACACTGGCTGTGTCATATGAAACGAAGGCATGAAACAAGTTACCAAAAAATAGCAAGCTAATTTCAAAACGGACTTTCCTTTACCTTTTGGAATACAAAGTGGGCGGTGGGATTGGGAGTCCTCAGCACTCCCATTGCAGCTGTCTTTACCTATTCAGCTGGGCGCTAGGGGCCCACTGTCCTTGCTGGCAGGCCCTTGGCACCCTTGCCACACCACGGATGTCATTTTCTTCCTACTTCAGTTTCCAGCAGTGGTGGAAGGCAGAAGAGACCAAATGAGTGACCCTTTCTTCAATGAGCAGGCATTTGGGATAAGTACACCCTCCTTCCACTTCCCACCTTGGTCCACCCTGAACCCACTCATGCTTACCTTCTAATGTCCTCCCTCTACCTTTGTGCCACGACAAGTTGTGGCAACAAATGAAACTAAGATGGCTGCCATCATGCACAACATCTGAAAAAGGGTGTATTGGACGAAGGGTACATGATTACAGCAATCTGGCAAAGAATGGAATTGATTCTGATGCAATCGTATTTAGCGCCACAGAAATGTTGACGGACGATTAACGGCCACAGAAATGTTGATGGACGATTAACTGCTACAAGAGCAAAGTGTCTACACACAGCCTGGACAAAAACACCCTGCAAAAGACAGTGTATTAAATGACATAAGGAACAGTACATCACAACTGCACCCCCCACCAAGTGATTTCCTAAACATATAGTTGAATGTCTGCCTACATTGACCTTAAACCCATACATTTGTGAATGTTTTGTGTCTGGAACGTCAAGCAAAGCAGAAACTCAGCCAGAACTCGGATATTTATCATCAGAGCCAGGCGTAGCACAATGCTAAGCTGCAATATGATTGAGGAACTCAGCAGATGGGTGCAAGGCGGAGCCCTGAATGGTTTAGAATATCAAGTCAGTCACACCCCCTCAAACAATATCAGCGACCAATAGTTTCCATGACCAGGGCTTTAAGTGGGATGAAAAACTGGGGTGGGGGATCCTCTCAAAGGAGCGTGGCCAATGTAATTAAGGGCGTGGCTTAAAAAAATGTAAGCTAAAAATCTGTGCTTAGCATTTGTGAGAAGTTGGCCTGATATTTGATGTCCACTATTCTAGTGGGCACCCTGTATCAGTCCAAACAACCCTTATGGTGATGTTTGTAAAGTCAACCTTATGGACCAGCTATCCTAGTGGTAGCATGGACAAAGCAGTCTTAGGCTAATACTTCAGAGAGCATGTGAAGCCAATTGTTTTACCAATAATAACCCCTTGAATACCAAGTGAAAGGACACCACACAATGTATATATCAAATAGATATGTATTTATTACTAACACAGCCCCTCTTCACTGTTTATGAGGTCAGAGTTCGAGATACAGCACAAGTGACTCAATAAGCATACCATAAGTTGCACAAATACAATTCTGCCCTAGGGGCCTCACGAACCATATGCTAAGTAAGTGGTATAAGAAACACTTCAGAACAGGTGAATAGGCTTAGGGCCTAGGGAATCGCTGGGACTACACTGAACAACCACAGGTTAGGAAGTAGGAGTCTCACAGGATGCGTGTGCAGTGTCTAAACACATGCGAGTTCTAATAGACTTTCAATGGGAACGTAAAGTTAACAAAGTAATTGATTTCAGACACTTCCGGGTGGACTACGGAAAAACCCAGTTCAAGTAGGACACTTTGATAGTTATTACCCACGGGAGCACCGGAGTACTCGAGTTACCTCACCCAGGGAAGCATAGGTGTGAAGTCGTGTCGGGTTTCGTCGTCGTATCCTATGGAGAGCTGCAAGAAGATGCTGCAGGTGACCAGGAAGAAGATGTCCGGATGGATCCAAGGGTGGATCGAAGACGTGAAGAACCTGAAAGCAGAGGGGACAGAGTCTGGGTCACTAGCCAGTGGCAAGAAGGAACCACGAAGGAACCAGGCGATGTCGAGCTGCAAACAGGTGAAGAAGTGAAGCTTGTCTGTACAGCCACGTGAACCAGGAGGCGTCGACGATGACTAGGAGCTGGATACGGACTGTCCCACAAAGGCTCTCGCTGTTGATTCCAGATTGGAGTCAACAAGCCTTGGCAAAGGCAATCCACGAAGGAAGTGAAGATCTGGTTCTTGTACAGACCAGCAAGGTCTGTGGAGCTTCCCCTTTACAGGAAAGCAAGAGCAAGCCAGAGCAACCAGGCAAGCAGCGTTGATTCAAAATGGTGTCTTCAAGATGGCCACCAGCCAACGGGCTAGCAACTGGAAAGACGTGTCGAGGAGAAATGCAAGAGCAGGCCCCACGCAGCACTCCTGGAGTGTGTAGGGCTGAGCTTCGGGGCACTTACAGCTAGGGGTTGGGGCTTCTCAATCCCCAATGCACAACTTAGAGGACGCCTCAGAAGCTGCACAGTTTAGCAAAGAGCAAGATAGCCAGGTGTCCGGTCCCACGTCTCTCGTGTGCGTCACGGGTCTCAGCTTTGCTGGAGGTGTTGGTCGGGGTTCGAAAAGTCTGGAAGTCCAGTCCTGTGAAGCAGACTCGTCGGGATCCTTCGGGAGCGTCGACAAAGCAAACCGGCAATTCACTAGTTGGTGCCTGTTTGCACAGGGTCGTCACTCCTTGACCACAAGGGAGATTCTTCAAAATTCTACTGCAACTAGCAGACTGAAGGTCCAGAGTTTCATTTCAGAGTTTCAGTTCAGGATAATCTAAAGTCTCTAGACTCAGCTCCTAGCTTTTTACTGACTAAAGGGGCTGGATTAGCGGCTAGGTCCCTCCTATGGGTGGGAGCAGGGAAGGAGGTGGTTACACCCATTTCCCTTTGTCCAGTTTCGCGCCAGAGCTGGGGCTGGAGTTCCCCAGCAACTGGTTTGAACCGGGCAATGCATGGAGCACCTTGTGTGCCCAAGGCAGTGTCTCATTTCATTCAACCCACCCTGCCCCAATACACTATAGCCTGTCTGGGGAGGTGCTAGCACGCCCCAAGGCAGGAAACCTATTGTCCAGGCCTCCCTCGCTGGAAGGGCTCCCAGCTGCAGGAGGTCAGGTCTGTGGCAGCAGCATCCATTTTGTGATGCTGAGGCTCTGTTTACCTTTAACCGGTAAAGCTACAACTAAATGTCTTCTCCCTCTAGAAGGGTAGAATGCTACCCCCGTCGCCAGAACTGGCGAGGGGGTAGTATTCCAAAGCGTATGACACCTTACACAACATGTTTTGATAAAGCCAAACCAAAGTTAGCATTAACCGCGAGGCTTATAATGCACTTAAGAGTATATCGTATAGCTATATCATAGAACAGCTGTAAGGACATGGTTCCGAAAGCTGCAGACAGGCTCAGCTCATGCTAGAGCACCATCTCACATAAAACCAAGCACTCTGCCTTCAGGATTGTCAAGGCCTGCCATAGGAGTGACTTATAGGTATATATGTGTCTATATGTAATGGTAGGAATAGGGATACTATACCTAAGCAAGGGGTGACTACACGACCTTGCCCCAGCTAAGTGATCAGCCAGTTGTGTCAATGTAGATGGCCAGCCAGGGGTGGCATAATACATGCTGCAGCCCCTGGTAGGCCTTGGATACACATATGCCCTGGGTACCTATGGTACACTATACAGGGGCTCATAAGGTGACCCAATATCTAATTGGAGATGTACCTAAAGTACATGGAGTCCATTTTACAGTGAGGGCAGATAGCCTCGGGCCCTGATTAGCAGGATCCCAGGCCAACTATGTCGAAAACCAGCTAAACACCAGGCGAAAAGTTTGGGTAACCATATAGTCAGATATCCACCTTCCTACAGCATTGTGTGCCACCCTACTTGTATTTTGCTGTTTTTGTCATTGCATTCAGATATATGATGCAACAAGTAACATCATACCTACAATAAGTCAGGACTATTGGCTTTGCCAGTGGTTGTTAGTTGCATAAGATAAATAAGCAGCACTGGTGAGACACAGACAACTTAAGGCCCTGACCATGACCAACTACTACTGGCACGCAATCATAAATCTGATCTGCATCACAGACTTGCTAAGCAAACTCGTATGAATCAATGTTCAGTGAATCTGGTGACCATTATAAGACACAATCAAAAAAATCAAGGAGGTGTAACCTGGGGCTATAATGATAGCTTATTTCTAATTTATCAGGGACACTGAGCTCTAGGCTGGCTCCTGCCCCAGTGGACTGGTTGTGGTCTTTATCCCGAAAGACAAGTGTTAACGGGATTGGACAGAGATGCCTCACATAGAAAAAGAATGCCATAGTAATGCAGTAGTGCTGTCTGCACTTTCATATTCACCTTGATAGCAGTGCTTAAATTTACCTGTGGTTTCCTGTGCTCAGCACCGGCACTTAATTCGTTTCAGGTGCTGGGCACAGGCGCTTAATTGTAAACACTGCACTAATAACAGTCTGCCGCATGGTGGCGCTGCTTTTCTAATTTAGAGATGACCAGAACAACAGTTGTTTACAGGGCGTCTCCTCCGTTGTAGCGGAGGAGTGTCACCCCACTTAAGTTACCCCCTAAAGAATGAAAAATAAAATGGTAATTCATTACCATTTTATTTTTCATCCTCTTGAATGACAGTAGCAGGGAGGAGGGTGGGCTGTTTCTGCACTTTTCAAAGTGTGCATGTCTTTTTGGCAGGTCATCTTGTGACGGCCAGTCACATGTGCACACATTGAAACCTTTAACTCAGCTGTCTTAAGATAGCTGGGTCAGAGTAAGTCCAGGGCTTCAGTGTCCTTGGGAGTGGCAAGTGAGGCCGCTCCCTCCAATCACGGTGCTGCTCTCACAGCGTGAAATCAGCACCAGGATTCGTGCCCACACTGCAGCATCCGGTTGCGGTTGAGAAGAGGTCCAGAGCTGAAGAAGTCGAAGGTCGTCGGTTAAGGTACGTTTTTTTTAATTAAAATGTTTGCGCGTGCCCAGTTTCCTGCCCCTCCCTCCCTGTAGATGTCAGCCGCCACTGGTTGTTTATGAATACAATATACATTAAAAATTACTAAGACCTGCCTCTCCCTTCATTCCTTTAGCTTAGGGGACCTGGAGTGATCTGAACTGTCGCACCTGCAAACGAGAGAGATGGTTGGCAGTTGTTTTGGCAGGGATGACAGGGGTGATGGATGTTGCATGCTGCAGTGGCCTCCTGGTCAGGGCCCTGCCACTTATTATGTTACAAATGAAGCACTGCTTGATAGGTAATACTGTCTGGTAGTATAGACCACAAACTGCTTGTGCACCTTTCCAAGGGTCTGCCCCTAAACCACCACTCAACATAGTGAAATATGTACTCGAGCTCCAACAGTACCGGGTGTGAGGTAGGCATGCTTGTGGTGGTGGCACTCATGCTACAATGCAGGGCCTGAATACATGGATTCAGAATGTTCTTGCATACATAAGCTGCTTCCTAAAAGATTTTTTTTAATGGAATGATGGAATACAGAGAAATATCCTTAAATCATGTTGTTGGTGAAAACAGACTTCAAACTATCCTCTTGAACATGTATCTGAACGCTTGGGTTATATTCTGCTAAAGTTACCACGTGGAGAAACAGGGAGGACTCATAAAGTGGATTATTGCGTATGTATTTACAAATATTGTGCATACAGTGTTAGAATTGTAGTAAGCATATTCAATTGCTAAGAATGGGGTAAAGCAGAATATTAACAGTATTTATAATTTTACAGTTGAACAGAATTTAAGATTAAACTATAACTCATTTTCCAAGAAAGGGTCTGTTTTGATGAATATTGATGTGCATAATAAAAGCAAGGCAATAATGTAGGCATGCACATTTCAGACAGCTATTTTTTGCATGTTTTCTTTTCAAGAATTATCCTTTCCATATCGAAGTACAGAGAGAGATAATGTTCAAGTATATCAATTCTCAATTGTGACTACTCTTAGTTCTCTACATGACAAAACACTTAATAAACCTCTTTATCTTCTAGGAATTCACTACATTCCGCAGACCTTATTGGCCAGCTGGATGGGAAAGCAGAAGTGCTGTAGTCCTGTGTCACTGTTTTCTCTTTTATCCCATTCCTTGATCCTGCTTCTACCGCTGACTTTCATATTCCTCTATATGTTTGGTGGAGGAGTTAAGAGACGGAAAAGAGTATCTCTCCTGATGGATCATGTGCACAAGGTTAATGCACCCTGACAGATAAACTAATATATTATCTGAGGTTTACCTACAAATGCAGCAGCAGGTACAGGGCACCCCGGCCCAGGGATGTGAGGGGCCCAATGCATACCAATCATGACTCTTTTACTACCAAATGAGAGCCTAGGGGAGCATCTTTTCTTTGCTTTAGAGCCAATGGTTCCCTTGTTATGCCTCTTAATATTGTGTACATGCTATAATATAAATTGGAGAGAATGGCGGTGGTGCAGATAATGTGCAGTTTCAGTACATGATTATTGGCTCCTCTGGATGATGGTAATAGTAGTGTCTGCTACCGGACGAGTGTGTTGGGTGGGGTAGGCTGAAAAAGATACAATAAAACACACTTACCTTGCTAGGGCAGGCCAGCCTGCCATTGCCTCTCTTCTATCCTCTTTCCTCTTCATCTTGAGTCCGGCAACAAGAAGCACCCGGGTCCCAAGCTCCCCACAGCTGATCACAACACTGCAATGTTGAGTTCTAATTGGTCTGAGTGCCGTGGTTTGGCGGTCAGACAGGCAGTGGGAGCCTTGGCATGTTCTCCACCCAGTCTGTAATACAGCCTGGGTGGAGAACATGCAAAGTGCACATGATGCTTTGGCCGTCCCGAGAAGGCTGGCCAAAAAGTCATGCACACTTACAGGGTGCGCCCACCACTCCTTCCCCTGCAGTGCTCTGGCGTCAAGGAGCTCAGCTCCACCCGCACATAACCAACTGAGCCTCTGAAGTAGGAAAAAAATGTATAACGCTGCATTATTATCATTTTATTTTTCCTTCTTGAACTGCTCAGAGAGCCGCGTGGTGACGCTTCTCCGCCTTAGTGGAGGATCTGCCGCTTATTGGTAAGTTGAAGGCGTACAGTAGGACTAATTAGTGTGTACACACTTCTCCAGATGCTCTACGGTGTAGGATGAATTAGGCCCCTGATATTAGAAATCATTGCTAAACATTGTGTCTGCAAGCAGCAGAGAATAAGAATATAGTATTCTCCCAGACATTTCCTTCCCATGCCAGTGTCCTTTGTTAGTGTAGGCACTGGTGGTCACTGCTGGTTTAAACATGCGACTGCTAGTGTTCTCTGGGGTGCTTGTGGCTAGCTGTTGAATTACTAAGGCGCTTAACACAGGCAAAGACTGCCTTTCTCTATGTGTGGGGATGCAGAGAAGCAGTGTGCCTGGTGCGGGTCTTTACTACTGGAGTCACTACCATTACTGGAGGTCGACTCCTGTTGGAGGTCTTTTCTTCTTCCTTATTTTTCTGTCAGCCTTGGTAGCATGTCAGTGTGGCACGGCATGGCAAATGAATAAAAAAGTACGTAAAAATTATACTAAGTTTTTCCACTTATTAAAGCTAAGCGCGTTCCTGTGGAGAAGGTCATTCAAATGGAAAATCTCATAGCACTGCTATCTGCATTTGTTTTCCAGCAGAGAGGTTTTTCTATGGGGTGGGTAAACCAAATCTGCAATCTGTAAAGTCCCAGTGATCACTGGCATCAACAAGACAAAAGAAGCATGCTTCAGACTGGGGAATGAATGGAGGTGGAGCTAGGCAGTGACCAAGATGGTTACCCCGGATAGTGCGCTGTACGCTGGCAGCAACACATGATGACACTCGCCACTAAGGGGCACTGCCATAGCTCCACTCATCATAATGAGGAAGCCAGAGGTGATCTTGTGTTGGAAAATGTGAAGGACAGCGATGGAGAACAGATTGCTCGGCAATGCTCCTGACCCTTCCAGCCTCTCTATCTGTGCACCAGCGGACTTGCCAAGTGAGATGCTGCTGCTGACATCAGGGACTGCAGAAGAGAATGGAAAACCTTCCCGTCTGACCTAGCCTTGATGGTTTAAGAGTATATTTGCAAGGATGTTACCGACCTTCACTGAAGGAGATAGCTCTCAGTTCGACGTTAATCATGTAAAAATGTACCCACTTGCCCTATGTCTGCTCTTCCCTCTTTTATCCATTTTGCTCCATCTTCTATCTATGAAAAGATTCCTTCTTTGGATTGTCACAGCAAATAAAAGTGGATCCTGTTTGTTACATCACCCCCACAATCCATTGATAGTTTTGCCCTTCAGGACATGCGAGCTGATAAATGCACTGATCACACAAAGGTTGTGTCACCAGTTTGCCTCTCATCTTCCTCACGACATAGCTCCTCACCGATAACCCTACTTCAAATTTAGGTGCACATACCAGTGGGTAACACAGGTTAACTTCTGGCTACCCCCATTATTCCCATTCTATGGCAGAGTGCAATCACTCAACTACAGCAGTTCAGATTATTTCGAGGCTTATCCCATTATGTAAAATAGAAAGAAATCTTTCCTTTGCTTAACATGAAACCCAGACTGAAATATAATAGCGTTATTGGGAGTGACATGATCAGTATCACTTAAAATTAGACACCACAGATAAAGGCAATTGGCGCGCGCCATTGCGCCAAGAAGTGTAGAGTACCCATTCTCATACAGAATACTGTTCTTCATAAGGTCCATAGAAGATGGACAGACTGCAAGGGCAAATGCACCTTTGAAAATTAAAAATGTGGGCATGGTTTCCCCCCAATATTCACAGAAATCATGCTACGCCTCTATGCTATCTAGACTAATAATTTGGTCTACTACTGTAGTGATGTGTGGTAACAGAAACCTGTCACTGAGCCTATTCTGGCCAAATTTACATTCCCCGATGCATGTAATGGGAATGACAGCGTGATACTGTCTTGATTGGAGAAGCCATCCTGGCAGATATTTTGTGCCCCCAACATCTGACGGGCACAGTGTCCACCTGCCTCTCCTTCCCCTGTGGCCCTATCTTACATATCGACTACTCCTTGATACAGGGTCCCCTGTTAGCTTACATAACCGTACATAACCATTCGCAAGTAGAATTAGGCCTCGTCATGGGACATGTTGCACCACCACACACATTCACACATACACACTTTTTTACTTTCTGAAACATGTACATCCATTCTCGATACAGGGGTCTCTAAATGTCCCCAATGGCATCAATCACCTTTGGTTTCAATATTATCCAAGTACTCTACAGCAGATTATATTGTTAAGAGGGGACTCTAGACGGATCACTGAGAGAGTAGCGGAAACACAAATATCGTGTGGACAGACTATTGTGCCAAAATATTGAGGACCTAAATATTGAGAAGGTAATTGCAAATAGGTAAGTATAGATTTACTGTTCTTAACTCCATATCTATATATATATCTATATATATATCTATATATATATATATATATATATATCTATATATATATATATATATATAGATATATATATATATATATATATATGTTTCGCTACAATACCATCCGATAAAGAAAGTATCACAGACACCAAAGGTTGGTGTTGCAGCAGAAATTTAATGAGGCAGCAAAGCAACGCGTTTCAGCTTTTGCCTTGTTCACGCTGTATATATATATCGTCATATGTCATCATGTACATGTCATATGTTATCATGTATATGCATATACTTGATATATATATATATATCGTCAAGGTACATAGATGTGGAGTTATATAAAGGAAACTTTACTTACCTATAGAAACTTAAATTCACAATAATTTTGTCCTCAATATTTTTAACAAGATATTTTATTCCACGTTATTTGTGCTTCTGATATTCTGTTTAAATACCCATGAGACAATATTAACTGTAGTAGAGATCCCACCACCAAGAATATACCTTAGAAGAGCTCCCTTAGGCTCAAGGTTGAGCCCACCTCGACACAATAGGTGCCTGGGTGAGGAATTAGTGATGACGCATGCCACTAGTTTGTTAGAGTGGGTGAGAGTACTTTTAAAAAATAGAAAGGATTCCCTCTAAGGTAGTGTTGGGAAGAAAAATTCGGGTGCATGGATTGGTTATGCATGAAAGAAAAGGAGCCCACTGAAAATAGTTCTATCTCCTCCTTATACAGCTGAATCTTTGCATAGTACTATGACGAATTTATAGGTTGTACAGCACTTCCAACTGTGATACACCATTGGTGTAACATATATGGAATACACACAATATGATGGAACAATATGGATGTACTCTAAAATCACTATGGCTTTATTTGATGTTTATCCACACATATGCTCAGATAGTCTTTATACTTCCCTGATATTAAGGGAAATTAATTGTGGTATTTATTTGGACTTCTTACATACTAATAAAGAAATGATACAAAAAAGACTTGAGGATGGACAGGAGTCGTCGGACATGCAGGGTTGGTCCCTAGGTTAATCTCATAATAGTCGGTGAACAGACAATCATTCTAGCACATACATTTTAACACACATTTTAACATTTGCATTGAGAGCATACACACCTGAAATTTCACCCGGAAATCCCTGTTTGCCCACTTGTCCTGAGGTTCCAAACTAAAATCTAGATGCTGCTCCAGTATCTATCTATGCCCCTTTCTTTCTTTTTATGAATGTAATTATTTTGGTGGGAAGTCTTACAGACTCAGAGTTTCAATTTTGGTTCGGCTGACATCCCTCCATCTTTCTAGGCCAATGGTTGCATCACTTTCCGCACTTCTGGGTGAGGGCCGCCCACCATATTTAGAGATTCCTGCTTCATGGTGGCGATCTCTATGCTTTCAGGGCATCATCCTATGCGGCACGAGAAAAGAGACTGAAGCAAGTGATTGAGAAAGAGGACGCACATGACCAGGATTGAAATGGCAGTTTCAAGGGTGAAGGTAGGGAGGAACTTCGGCAGAAAGGTATGGTGGTCCAGCCTTGATCAGGGGTTCAAAGCAGTTGTTCCATAAAAGGCCAGCAGTGGGATACCATAAGGAGGCAGGTACAAGCATGAAAAGGTAATATGGTAGGAGTGAAGTATGACAGCAAGAGAGAGGGGGAAAAGGAAATTAAAAACACATGAAAAGTGAGCTATGGCTCTCTCCTCCTGTAAACAAAACTTAAAAAGTACAAGTGGTGGAGTAAAACACACAAACAACAAGAATGTCTATTGAACAGCTTCTATTCACTGTTGTAACAGTTCATCTTATGTGCACTAGATTATTGTTTTAGTTTGAAATAAAGAGTTGTAAAAATGTGTATCCCATATTCTAGTGATGCTTGATTGCGGGGTTAATTTATGAAAGAGGATCCTATGTTCTACTAGCTGTCTCCATCTCATGTCCCATGGAAGAGCACGGTACTTCAAACACATCTTACACAAACAGTGCTCAGGTGGTTGTGTCTGGATTGCAGTTGAACTAGTTTTCTGACTCAGGTTGGAACACTGAGTGAATCCTTAGTGCCGTGGTCAGGAATCCAAGTCTGCGGCTCTAAAAATCTCTAGAGAATGTAACACTGCGAACAAGTACCCTGTGAGCATGACCTAGGTCCACTAGTATGAGGGGCATTGCTCATCAGCATCTGCTAAATAAACATTTAAATAAATAAATGTCAATGATCACCTGCAGCTCGGGTACCTTCATCGACTATACTTTCTTGGATTTAAGTAGTACATTGTTCATTTTACAACCTGGTTCTTTTTTGATGCCTCAGCTTTTCTACATAGATGCTTAAATAACAAAATATTTTGTGGAATATCAATATCACTTCTATTGTTTCCGAACTACAGCACAGTATTTCTGACGGCCATTATTTAGCAGGTCAATGAATTGTGATGAACATTACTCAAGCTGTGGCTCAAGGTTGTTAGTGTGACCGAATTTGCCTTTTACACAAACATATTTTTGAAGCCTTTCCATGATTCTACTTGAAACTATAATACTAACAAAGGTTCAAACACATAATTATACAAAACATAAAATAACAAATGTAAAGAATAATCCAATTCGTAAATAAATTATCCTGAAAGAAAAGAAAAAATATTGCAAAAGACAAATCGTGAGAAGGAGGAGAAAGGAATTGCTGATACACCTACACAATTAAACAATATGTATCACTTTTACTAAGACCATAATATAAAAAGAGACAAAAAAACAATACACTCTTAATAATGGTGCTCACAAAGTTATACAGAAAACAATGTCAAAAAATAATTAACATTGTACACAAAAGAACAATGGCAGACGCTAATAATTCACAAAAGACTGATAGGACAAGACACAAAACCAGGAGAAGCAATTAATGCATCCTCTTGAGTATGTGCCAAAGCTAAGCGTCAACGGCGTTTCAACAAAAATAAAGTAGTATGGTCATAATCAGGACAAACAATACATTTGACAGAACATCCAACTGAGAATTTTGTTCAAAGTCACATTCAGAAATATATAGGCCAATTAGTTTTTTGGCCAATTAAAGAAGAAACCACATCCAGTATGTTCCAAAGGGAAACGGAGTCCAGTCATTAAAGTACTGGGAGAAAAATACTGGGAGAGAAGGCATCAGAACAAATCTCGACCTTCACGTGAATACCGGTGCGGACTCAATCTTCGGCCCAGAAAAAGTCATTAATACCGACCCGGAGCTACGGGCCTTCATTCATTTTGGACACCATAAAAAGCAGTGGCGTCACTAGGGTTGGTGTCACCCAGTGCGGGTAACTCATGGTGTCACCCCCTCACGACTTACCCCACGAATCCATGATGGACCTCCTTGAGGAGATGTATTCATCTGTGCAGCACCCACGGAGGGGGTCCTTCTTCTGGGGACTTTCAAAGCCCACTTCTCTACACGGGAGTCTAAAGCACTGCAGATGTGTTATTCATCCTTTCATAACTCCTCGCCTTGCTCCATGGAGGCCATACTCAGAGTATTTCCCTGCTTGTTTTCGGTCTTCCCTGCAGTGTTGCCAGAATCCTGTCCACCCCAGCTTGCTATTACTACTCTCCCTGCTTCTCTTCTGTCTCTCTCGCTTCCCTTCACCTGCCCCCCAGTCTGGCATGACACCAACCCTAGTGACGCCACTGCTGTAATGTGCCATGTAATGTGCCCTTCCGGAGTTCGCCCTCCTTAGTTCGCCCTCCTTAATAAATATCGCTGCCTGGGGGCACTGTCCCAGCCAAGCGGTAGTCGACGCCAACATAAATGTTCCACGAAAGTGTCCTGTGGGAATAACAGTCCCCATCAAAGGGATCATTCATCGGCTCGTGGTTTAGGCAAGGGGCTGTTTAACCCATAACACCTTGGCTGGAGAAGAGCCGCTCCCTGGCTGTAAACAGGAGACGTGTGTAGGGAACGGTAGGCACTAACAAGTGTCACAGGCTGAATGTCAGAGAGGCCAGCCGAGCACCTCAACTTGCAGAATCTGAAGGAGCACACGGGAAGGTGGAGGGATTCCCGTTAACCAAGAGTGCACGAGTCTGAAAAGCCCCCTTTTCATCCACTAACTGCAAGCCGGCGTTAAATTGTAAATTGTTGTGTCTTGTAAAGCGCACTGCTACCCGGAGGCCTCGTAGCGCTATAGACCGCTGGGGAACCCGTCCTGGCTTTCCCTGTGAGATAGTCCCTCCTGGGGGTCTCCAAGGTGAAACCAGGCATCCCCGGCGTTTGTGTGGGGCCGTTGTGGAGATGAGGCAAGCTAATGCCCAGAGTTGCCGAGTGTGCTCCCTGGTCGGAGTAGGCACCGATGCGAGAATTATCAGTCCGCTGATCCTGGTCCAAGACCCTGCCGCGTCGGGAATCGAACCCTGGTCCCGGGAAAGTGGCTAGAGGGTTTCAAGAGGTGAAAAGGGAGGGTCGTCTTAAAACGACCATCCCTGTAACTTTCCCCTACTGTGAAGAGCAGACACTGAACTCAGCATCACGTCTGCAACAAAGCTAACAAAAAGGGAGATTCCTGAAAACACCCTCAATATATCTGAGAAATACACCAGAGCAATGACTCCAAAAGCTTGAAAGAAGAAAACAATGTATGTAGTATCACAACCACGCTCACCCAAGTCTTACAAATAACTCAGTAGCGTGGACAGTATGCCAGGGGTCCTTGATGCAAGGAATGAACTAGGCAACATGGTTGCTGTTTTAAATAAAAAAAGGTCCATCAGGCTTCCGGGTCGGCGCCACTGCACCTGCTGCACTAATGGAAGCTGTGCCCCAGAAATACCCATCATGTTTAGCAAGGAAGCTCACAGGAACCATAAGCAGAAAAGGGACAAGAAATTAACAAATTCGTTTTTCAAATCACCCCATGCTGCGGTTCCACTCCATATTTATGGCATGTGGTATGAAATAAAGGCGTATCTGAGCTGCTGGGAAACGGCTGCACTGCTTCGGTTGCAACGAAGAGTTTGAGGCAAGGAAAAAAGAATTCGCCTAAAACGCTGGCAATGTAAGGAGGGGGGAAGTATATTTACTGCTCATGATTCAATGAAACGTTTCATGTGTCATGGGACAAACCGCAGTGACTATTATGACGAAATAATGAACTTGACCCAGAAAATATGACAAGTGAGGCTACAGAACGGGAAGTACACAGCGGAATGTGTTATGAGGGACGTTTGGAGAGGGTTGTTCAGGTGTGTGTGGAAGATATTTGGACTGTATGAAGTCTCTGCGGTAGTGCAGTGTTTAAGTATAGATTCAAGCAGGCTGGTGAGTGACTAGTATGCGAAGGTGAAAAATTAACGTGCCTTCGGAAAGCCCCCACGCTCTGACGACCTATCATCTCCAATGACAACCCTCGAGAGCGAGGAACAGACAAACAATCAGAGCGGAACCGATCTTTTTGCAGTAAATAGTGCAAGTGAAAATGCTGCTGCATACAATGTTATGTAATGCTCTTGCACGTAGGGTTTAAATTGGCCGGACTTAAAGAAAAACCCCTCCCAGGAAGAAACCGCGGCCCTCACAGCAGTGCAGGAACCAAAGACTGCACTCCCAGAATGCAAGAGCCTGAGCGCCAACTGCAGTTCGTTAAAGTTCTAACTACTCACATATTGTCGGTTCTCCTTAGTTCTGGCGTGAAGCACGGCTCGCGCAGTTCTTAAATTTTAAGCATCTGATTGTGTAGTGCTGGGCGTGGCGCTGGGCAGTGGTGAAAAACGGTGGGTCCGGAAGCCACGTCACGTGAGTGACGTTTCGAACGTCTGGCCGTCGGCCGCGTAAGGTTCGTCAGACTAATATTTTTCATTTTGAAGGTGGACAGAGAATCTGATTCCCTACAGTCGTTTGGAGATGAAAGGATGCTCACTGACTGTCACGGTGTCACCCCATGTGATGGTGTCACCCGGTGCGGTCCGCACCCCCCGCACCCCCCTAGTGACGCCACTGATAAAAAGCAAAGATTCTACTTGAGGACAGCATCAAGGGAAGAGACATACACAAGCTTTTTTGACCTACAATGGGCTACTACATCTGAACAGTGTTGCAAACGTACAGCATTAGATTATTTTACAAGGTCCCTATTTGACCATTGTAAGCTCAAAAGCACAATAAAAAACTGGCGTGTCTGAAAATATGACACCAAAGTTGCACTTCAATAATTTTTTTCGCTTTTATTAAAACCCAAATGACATTTTGATGGAGATCGTGTTCGCTCGATAGAGCATATTTCTCAAAGTTTTGCATCACTCTTGTGCCACGCAAGGTAGCGCTAGGGCAACACAAAACCTATATTTACCCCCTTTGCATGGCCCTGCGTGGCTTGGCCAATCTGGAGTAACCCAAGGCAGTGCAAGGTGCTGCCTTGCGTTACCCTGCCAGCAGCGGCCCCTCCATTAGGGCAGAGGAGCATCACCCCCCTGCTGGCAGCGCAGCGCAGCAAATGTGAAAAATAAAATGATAATAAAATGAATATATTTCCATTGTACTTTTCTCTTTCCCCAGCCTGAGCAGGGTTTGGGGGTGGGGCCACTGATGCTGACCGGCGGCAGGAGAGTGGTGCTCACTCCAGTTTAGAGTGTGCATGTCACTTTGGCCGGTTGTCTTGCGAAGGCCATCCTAACATGCGCGCTTTAAACCTCTCCACCCGTCTCTTGGAAAGCTGTATGGTGAGCAGGCACAGGCCCCCATTGCCTGAGGGAGTGTTGAGGCAGCCTGCTCCAACCAATCCTGGTGCTGGTCTCATACTGCTCAACATTATCAGCAGCTTGAGAGCAGCGTCTAGATTGGTGTAGAGACTTGCTGGAAGCACGAGGACCGAAGGAGGCAAGCCAGCGCATGCAGTGGGTAGTTACATTTTTATATTTATGTCATGACCCATCCACTGATAAGCACTGTAGGAAACCTGCACTGCCATCAGCCTCAACAGGAGCACTCTCAGTTGTGGTTAATTATAAACACTGTTTATAACACACCATGACTGGTAGCTTTGACGCTGATCCTAAAGGCATAGCTGGTCAGTGGTTGCCCCACCAAGTATTTAGGGAAACAGCCACCACTGTACTCTGTCCGAAGGAGCGTGTTCCATGGGTGGAGCTTGGGTGTTTCCACTCATCCACCCATGGATTTTGGTGCAATCCCAGATGTACTAAGACTGGTAAACTTGGGAATGTGTCAAAACTGCTACGCCTCCCCAGGGAAGGCATAACGAGGAGAAACATTTTTATTTCTCCTTATTTGTTCTGCCTCAGAATATTGTTTTTATTCCAGAAAGTGTAAATTCCTGCATAAAAACAATCCTGTCTGCAATGCAGGCACTCTTGCACCATGATGCAAGGGTGCCTGCTTTGGCACTAGGCAGCACTCATTGCGCCAGTGCAGGCAGACAGCAGGAATGCGCCATATCTAAACAGATAAGGCTTATTCCTGCCTGATCCTTTTCACGCAGCTCAGCAAGGTATCTTGCTTCGTTGCATTGCGTGAAATAGTGATAAATATGCCGGTAAATCTTTACACATGCTGGGGCATATTAGCAAGAACCTCGTTAAAATTATCGCCGTTTTAGTAGCAGGAAACTGCTGCTAAAACGGCGATAATGGGCTTGCTAATATGTGTTATAGAGTTCCAGTAGAAACCCAGGTTAGATGTGTAGGACATCTAACCTGGGCTTTTAGTGGAATTGTATAACACATATTAGCAAGCCCATTATCGCCGTTTTAGCGGCAGTTTTCTGCCCCTAAAATGGCGATCATTTTAACGAGGTTCTTGCTAATATGCCCCGCTGCCTTTCTAAATAGGAATGTGTGTCAAATTGCACTACTAGCCCTCATGTTTTGAAAAACACTAATCTCTCTAAGAGGACAACACAAACGCGGTTTACGGGAGTTTTGATCGGGTGCTGGACTGCCATACTCAGTAACCTGGGATTTTTCAATCCCCCCCCAGCCCCTATGATTTTAGTCGGTGAAAGCCTGGTAAACCTCCACTCAGAAAGTTGTTCCGGTACCACTGGGAAGGGGTGGGAGCGAGCGATAGAAGGGGGCAGGAAAGGACTTCAGGGCTGCTTTCAACATTTTCCTCAGGGTTTCCAGCCCGCCCTGCTGCGCTATCAAACGCATTTTCGAGTCAAACACATCGTGAACCAAAGGTAATAATGCAGTTCGGGCTGTGGGAAAGTAAAAACATTCCTCACTTGAATGACGCAAACCGTTAGTTCAGGTGACTAACCTGAAAGGTTAACTTTCAACAGTCGCTTGACCTTGCCATTCACGGCAAACCGTACGTGACAAGTGGAAAGTGCTGTTTCTTGCCCGGTGGTCCCCTGTGCATGCTGCACGCAGGCTGTTATGCTGTTCTTCTGCACTCACGTGTGTATTACCTCGCGAGGTATTTGCTGGCTGCTCTAACAGCGCTGGCCAAGAACCGACTGCCAGCCGCTGCCTGACGCTCTTAAATACCTACTTTGTACTTACGCCACACACTGGAAAGATCACTAAAAAAAGTTAAACTGACTTTGCAACTTATTTTCCTCAAAATGTCTTGATCTTAGAAAGTAAACTGTGTGTGTGTGTATGAGACAGAAACCCTTTTGAGTGGCCTTTTGTGGTACCATTGGGGAACTTTGGGCACCCGTAGAACTCTCTGGCCCCTCTTGAACCAGGAACTGTTGTGAAGTCTGCACCGTTTCTGAGTGCTTCGCTTCGCTCGAAAAATAATAATACCAATAAATGCTGGCCTCGTTTCACAAAAGTTTTTTTAGGCGGCTGAACTAGGAGATATGCCTTGTGGGCAGGGCAGGCCTTACCATCCTCCGCTTACGTCATGTCCCGACAACAGCTGCAGCAGCACTACTACTGACTGAAGCCCCCAATCACCTCTGATAGCGCCCGCTCATAGGCTGTACCATCAGCCTGCCTGGGGGGCAGCATGCTACTGCCCAGGAGTGTTAGCAACAGTCTTTGCTTTGTTTCCATTGTGGTTTGTGGAAATAGAAGAGAAGCTGCCGGTACACTAAATGGTGAAGAAACACTGTATTGGCTGTACTTCTCCTATTTCTAGGGACCTTAGGGAAATAAAAGAAAAACTGACCTACTGTCTCCAGCTGCTCTGAAAATTAATGGCAGCTGCTTTCTGATACTGGGACAGTGCTGCATGCGGCACAGGGTTATGGTTCCTGAAGCAAGTGCCTTTGGTGTCCATCTGAAACCAAAGGCACACATTAAGCTCTGTAATTCCCTCCCTGGTCTGTTGGAACACGTGACCCGCTCTTTGCTGATCACCCTCAGAGAGGCCATTGGCCCTCCCTTGGGAGCTCACAGTGGGAGCACATAATTCTTTCCTAGCTTCCCCCTCTCTTTTCAATGTTGGACAGGTTTCTTTTTTCAATGTTGGACAGGCTGGGTGGGACCGGGGAGGCCAGCCTTTAACTCCACAGAGGGTGAGCCCGTGCTTCGATGCAGCCCATGGCCACCAAACAAGGTGCACGCGTAACTCGTTGAGTGGTCTAAGTGTTCTTGACTTCTCTCCCTCTCCAGAGGTAGGCCTCACTATAAGAACTAAAGACAAAAGGAAATGGGACATTTGAAACCCACCATTGGGTTCCATGCTCACCATGCTACGGGATCTAAGCTGCCCATGACTAATGAGGCCCAACAGAGCTGAAACATGCTTGCAGTTGTTTGTTTTCCCATTCACATGAGATGTGGCCTGGCAGTTTTGACTGGACTGTTACTATTGGAGTAGGACCAGGAATGATTTGCATATGGTTGCTCCCACTTTGGAGTGATAAGAAAGAATAATGATTGGAACGCAACCCACGCGATTACCAGTAGCTGAGACTTTTAAGCAGTTCGGACTGCACTGTTCATCACAGTAGGCCAGAGTGACTGCCAGTGGCAGGCGGTTTTGGTTGTCTGTGCGATCAATGGAAGGCATGCTTCTGCACTCTCTGGAGGCCTACACTTTGTCATTAGCGTATTGGCCTCTTTCTACTGAGTGTATCGTTAGGAGAATGCAGTGACGCAGTAAAACTGGAGTGGATGCACGAGGCTGAGTGTAGTTTGTGCTCAAGCCCCTATTTCCCCATTCCGACAGTACTCAGAAGGCCTTTTGAGGTACGTATCATCTCCTACCGCTTATCAATGTAACAACAGACCAACAGTTTCCGAGGACTAGGACTAGCTGCGAGTGTGCACAGTGTACAAGTGTGAATAGTCAGATGGTTGTAAGACTGTTACAGAGGTCTGCATTGTTCTGGGCGTTGCAAGTCTCTGGTCCTCAACAAACCCCAGCCCAAAGGCCAATTTTAAACACCTGCTGCAGCTGCACCCCAAATGGAGTTAGGGAGGTCCCTAGAATATTGAGAAGTTAGAACACAGGGAATTTAATAGAGTGACACGGGGTGAGGGCCTTTATACTGATCAAAGAGTAACCGGTGGGCCAGGTACTGGAATCAAAGATGAGGAAGGATTATGGGGGCTTCCCAGGCAAGCGCCAAAAACAATGCACCCATGTGCACACCTGTTGAGCTGAGGGAAGATGAAGACTGGTCACAAGAAGGTGAGATAAATAATAATAAATAGCATATAGTCCGTCCTGCACACCACATTCTGCTATTCCTATACACCGTGAATGGCAGATGTTACTATCATCCAATGTAACTGTTTACCAAATACGGAAGGCTGGGTCTGCCTTGCAGGAAGTCGACCATGTGAATTTAATATCATTGCAGATGTCTGCAGTGAGTGTTAGCTCCCAATGTGGGACTTCCCTTTTCCACGGGTGCCGGAGAGGGTATGTGGTGAGAGAGAAGGCCTCTGCTCCCACTGTTAGGACGGCTGCATTGATAATATGCTATGGGCAGGCGTTAATGTGGAGTTATGGAAATACTACCAGGTGTTAGAGAAGACCTTCCAATGAGACTGTGGCATCACAGACACAATGTCGAGTTATGTTGCAGGGACCACGTTTGTGTAGGCTGATGAGCATGTCATGAGTAAGAACCTTACCTAGGGAATCCAGGTGCCATATTGAACCCACAGCGTTATTCACTGAAAAGGTGCCAGTAAAGGCCCTATGTGCCATCCTGGTATGTGAGTGTCTTCTATCTGGGTTCAGAAGGTCTGGTTAGATTGTGTCGCAATGTAGAAGAGATCCCTCATTTATTTACCCATGAATGAGATTGTGGTAGGCCTGTAAATTCACAATCAAGGATCATAGCTCACAGAGCTTGTGCCCGTCCTTATTTGGAGGGTTATTGTTGTTCGCACAGTCCCGGGCTTCCTGAAACACCAAGCAGAGGCACTAAATTGGTACTTTGGCCAGTAGGCACTACACACACCTGACATTTGGCCTGATGAATTCACGTCTCTTCACTGCAGGTTTTGTGCCTCTGGGTCCTTCCTAAAAGAGACAGATGTATGCCTTGCCTGATGGCTCAGCTTCCACACAGTGAGACCAAGGGGTATCAGTCAAAAGAAAGGATATCAATGATGTACAGAGGCACACTCCACCTAGCAGGCAATATATTGGGGTGCAGCCATCAATAACAAGAGTCGGATGGTACAATCACTCGATTGATCATTTCATGTTGAGGTTGTTTGTGTTTCCATAGAATTAAAGGTGCCAACATGTTCAATTTGGGATCTTATTTTTCTCCACCCCCTGCAGGCTAGTAATGTTCACCAGGGTTCTTCTCAGCCTCCATATATTTTCAAAATTGGCTTAAAGTGGATGTCATCTAGGCTCACCATTTAGTATTTCAATCGTACATCAACTTTATTGAAAATGGAAGATCTTCAAATGAACTATGAACCCATCCTAATGTGTTTGAAAGATGTTGAAGTCTGGGTGATGGAAAGTTAGATTCGGTTGTTGGGGGGTTACGGGGAGGGTAAGAGGGGTATAGCTATGTTCTACTCTAGAGTTGGCTTTGTAATTGCCATCAGATCATGACTTTGAGTAGCATATAGCAAATGAGTTGATGTTTTGTGGTACAAACTTGAAGAGAATAGTTATTGCATGATGTGTTGCATTGACATGTCATGTTATGGTATTCTGGGATCTGTAGAGTGCATCTTTTACACTAGCTTGACCATGTGACTCTAGAAAGAAAGCATCACCAAACTAGGAGAGACTTTTAAAACCAGTCAAGGCACTGATTATGACTATGGGTCTGGTTTAAATCTTGAAGGATATCCTGTCTGCAACATATAAATCCCATTAGATCCTATAGGATTATTATTTTGGTGGATGGAATATCCGTCACCATTGTAACGGAGTGATCCGTCCGCCAAGATCAAATTCAAGCCCTATGTTTGAAAACAATAGGCATTCCATGACAACCCTCACAGTGTTGATCCTATGAGTATTTTGAGGAGCCAGTTACTGCTTGATTTACAGACCATCACTTCATGTATCCAAGGCCAGACAGATCACTGAAAACTTGTGGACAGAATTAGTTGTGGGCCCAAGAGGCCTGTCCATTTCACTGTAGCACCAGACTTGATTTATTCCCCAGATGTGTCATTGCTGATACTCTAGAATCACTCCCGTCAGCTTTTGGGGGATTTTGTCACTAATTTTATGATCATCGCTCCTCTGGAAGAGTAAAAGAAATATATTCTTTTATGTAAAGACTATTTAAAGAACTTACCATTTCAGTAAAGACCCAATACTTTTCTGATAAAATTTCAAGGCTGCTAAGAACTCCTCTTCAAAGCTGTTTAAAACAGTGACTAAACTCTCCAATTTCAACCTCGTAATACCTTTATCTCTGACCAGCTTTTTTGTAATGACCTGGCATGCTATTTTCAAGAGAAATTAAACAATGTTTTAAAATTTTTTGCTACTTCTAGATATTCCAATGTAGATCCGTCCCGCCCCATTAGTCGCCAGGCTTATGTCTGCTGAGGTAAGAACCAGGGTGATTCTCCCACCTGAACTGAATAGTTTCCCACCTTTAACAGTGGAGAAGGTGAGCAGATCAATGAAGATTGATGAATTAGGCTCGCCCTTAGATCCATGTCCACCATTTGTCCTGGAGTTAGTTCCCGAAGTAATAGTGACTCCTTTGACCAGCATATTGAATGCTATCTTAAAGAAGGCCACTATTCAGTAGCTTGGAAATAGGCCTCAATTCTACCTATTATGAAGAAAACGTCACTAGACCCCATGTCTACTAAGAACCATCATCCGATCTCCCGCTTACCCTTCCCACCAAAATCCTGGATAAAAACCATTGAATGAGGAGATCTGTGACTACCTCGATGTTCGAAAAGAACAGTACTGAATCAGCTTTGGTGATTGTAGCAGAGGAGATACGTAGGCTTGTCGATGAGTGTGACGGGGCCAGGCCCGGACTTGCCATAGCGGGCACCGGGCAATCCCCCGGTGCGCCGCACGGGTGGGGGCCGGTTTAGGGATCCTGGGGGCTGATTTAGGTACAGGGCCGATTTAGCTGCAAAATCAGCCCTGTACCAAAATCGACCGAAAAACGTCCCCGGCAAAGAGCTCGGTGGCACCTCCAACCCCTCCCCAGTGGGAAGGAGGGGCCAGCCGAGCACTTTGAGAGGGCCGGTTGTGGTTCCCAGTCCGGCCCTGGGCGGGGCAGTCCTGATCCTTCTGGCTATTTCCGTCACATTTGATAGGGTAAATCATGACATACTTTACTTATCAACATGCTGTATGAGTAAGGGACTGCTTTAGCTCTGCGGAGATCATTTTTGGCTAAGAGAGAACAAATGGTTGAAATTGGCAGCTATATATCTGCAGCATTTACTCTTCCATGTAGTGTACCACAGGGGTCCTCCCTATCCCCGACACTCTTCAACATATATATTTCTCCTCTGATTAAATTGATCCCATTGTTTGGCTTGACTGTTCTTAACTAGGCCGAATATACACTGAATATTGTATCAATATCTGGTGAGGGAGCTGCAGCAGCCAGCAATTTCAATCATTGTCTCTCTCAGATATCTACCTGGATGCAAGCTAATTGTTTAAAGCTAAATGCAGGAAAAACAGAGGTCATCCGGTTTGGTAAAAATGCTCTGTCTTGAGATAATACCTGGTGGCTGATGGAGCTCAGCCCTCCTCTCTCCCCAAACCAGAAAGCAAAAAACCTAGGGGGTCCCATTTGATGATTAACTAAGTTTCTCTGACCAGATAAACCCCATTACGTCACCTTACTACTACCCAATTAAGAGGCTAAAAAAGGTCTTTAGGTTTATTGCATGCAAATTGCAAAAAACAGGGGTGGTAGCCCTGATCCTTTCAAGGCTAGACTACTGCAGTGCCCTATACCTGGGTATGAATAAAGCCCTTCAGCGGGAACTTCAATCTTTGCAGAACAGAGCAGCTCGACTTCTCCTGAAGCTGCCTAAATTCATCTCGATGTCAAACAAGATTCTGGAGTTACACTGGTTGCCAGTGGTAGACAGAGTGAAATTTAAGGCATTTAGAGACCCGCCTTTGCCAATTAAGAGTGTGTCCTGGAGACCGCCTTTAGTCCGTGCTTGTTGGTGGACCTCCGCATGGCGGTAACAGAATATACAATCATTGCAGATAGCGAGTGCATACATTTCTACAAATATGATATTGAACGCACTTATAGGGAGGGTGATCGGCTTGGTCAAACACTAGCACAACTACTGAAACACAGACGAGGGCCCTCAATTGTGACTTTCCTGATCTGTGATGATGGTACTATTGCGTAAGATGCAGACAATATCATTATGAGTTTGCCGGCTATGCTACTCAGCTATATTCTCCCCGATATTCGCATGATGCAGCAGACTATGCCATCTATCTTGACTGCCGTACCTTAGCCTAGGTGGAGGGGCCTCGGAGAGCATTCTTGGCAGAGTATATCACTCCAGAGAAGATCACTGCAGCCATACTAGAACTTCCCATCTGTAAGTCCCCAGCCCACGATGGCCTCCCTACTGAGCTCTACAAGGCATTCTCGCTGCTTCTTACCTTGTCTACTGCAGGTTTATTATGAAGCCTTGCGCACCAGCGCTCTGCCACCCTCCATGCATGAGAGCATCCTTATCGCACTCTTAAAGCCAGATAAGCCTCTTAAGTGTCCTGACTCCTATTACCCACTCTCATTCAACAACACCAGTTCAAAAATATTGACCAAGGTCCTGGCAAATAGGCTTACTCTCCTACTGCTGAATCTCATCCTGCCTGATCAGCCTGGCTTTATTCCGAATCGCTTTATGTCACACAACCTCCGGACCTTGTTTTCCTCCTCCATCAGTTGCACTCAGGTACAGAAGCGATGGCTGTCTTTCTCTACGTCACTAAATCATTTGATTCACTTGAGTGGCCATACCTATTCGTGGTACTACACTCCTTAGGGATTTCCATATTTAGTCGAGAGGCAGGCTCCTTCCCTCGTCCACTCCAAGAGGGAGAGACAGACCACTGTGTTTACGCAGCACCTTATCTTTCTGTAACCGGAACTGGGAGAGGATGTGGCGTAACGGCCAGTGCTACCTCCTTTGGAAATGGGGAACCAGGTTTGAGTCTCGCATTGGCTCACCATCCTGTCATTCTGGGCAAGTCCTTTAATCCACCGGTGCTAAAAACCGAAAAAAATGAATGTGTCATGTAAATAGAGCTCAAGCAAAGCGCTCCAATTCTTCCGGACCGAGTTCGTGCTGCATAATAATACTTTTGAAAAAACCTCCACCCTCATTCGTAATACCAGTCAGGTAAGCTCTCAACGCTGCACCCTTTTTAGGTTTCGCCTAGGCAGCGCGCATGCGCTGCTCTAGGATAGGGCCTTTAAGAATCGGTCTTCACTTTCAATCACTCGGCTTGTGGCGGCATCCACCTTGCGGGAGTGAGCAGCAGCGCAGCCACGTTAATTACAAACAGAGGGCCCCTGCACGCAGCAACTTGCTCCTGCAAGGTGGAGTGCAGACCGTTTGTTTCTCGGGCTTGGCTTGTTGGTTACTGGCTGTGCTGTCCAGCTAAACATGCAAATGGCAGGAGCAAGAGCGTGAGGGATGCATTCAAATGGGATGCCTGTTACACAGTACTCGGCACACACATGTTACTACAATTTTTTAAAACAAATCATGGAACTTGAGAGGCAGGCATGAATTATGAGACGTGCGGCGCAGGAAATATAGGCATTAACTGAGTTTATTTATACGAGCTCTCCTTTAGTTTTTCCTCCAAACAAACTTACACGTGCTAATTCTTGGCTCTAGGTCAATTCTCGAGTTGTACTAGAAGGCATGACATAAGAAGAAAAAAATTTACCTGACAGAATCTTTTGATATTAAATTACTATATACATGTATGAACTCGCCCTCGCTCCTTTGTGTACATACATGTTCTTACGACAAAAGGACATCAATAAGTGTGCAACAGAGCAAAAAAGTTTACACAGATTAAATGGTTCTAATATCAAAAAACAGTTGAATGATAAACACCTAAGCACCTTTTCTTTATGCATGCACGTGTACTTTGAGCGCAGGGGCCATCTGTTTATAATTAGCGTCGCTGCGCTTGTTTTCCTAATGCACCCAAACATGTCCTGGCTTCTTTTGGTCAATAAATTACATGCGCGGGCTCGGGCTTGTTGGTTACCAGAGAGGTCACACCGATTCTCATGGGCTTCTAAATGCTTTGATAAGCCAGCCCTTATCCGAACGCTCATCCGCATCAAAAAGCCGGGGACTTAATGCTGCATAAATATGCATGTTACTGAAAGTGAGCAATCGCCCTCTCTAAGCTGAATCATGGTCTTCAGCAGGAGTGGGGTATTGAAAGTGCGCGATTTCTGGTACTGTCCTGAAAAGATGCATGATGTTTGGTCTGTGCTTGAATCACGCAGTATACATTGTAATGTCTGCCTTTAAAAAAAAACATTTCCATGATATGTAAACTACAATGAATGGCTCTGGTGGGGGTATCTGTGCAGGTCCCTTGGTAGGTTATCGGAGAGTAGAAGCTCCCAGCCTTCTGCATAGTCCCTGGATGTCGGGCTTTTACACTACAATACCTATTAATACATACAATATAAGCATTTGCATAGCCAATAGGTCTCGCCTTTGGGACCTTATAAGTGTTTAGCCATGCAACAGTTTATTTGTTTATTTGATGAGTTTTATATAGCGCTGGCTAGACCCAGAGGTATCAGAGCGCTTTACATGAGGTTCCACATTGTTACAAAGTTACATCAGTTACAAGTTACATATGTTGCTAGAATTATTTAAAGACCATAGAAGACAAGATAAATGGAGCGTAGAGGGAAAGGGGGTAAGGTAAAAGGGTAGGAGGGAGATATGACTGAGAGACGAAGCAAAGTGTGCCCAAATTCTGGCTGGGTAGGTAACGGCCGAGGAGGAAGTCCACAGTCAATCTCCTCTATAGCTATCCGGTAGCTGCACCGGGCATCGGCCAAAATGTTAGGTCTCAACGATCGGTGGCAAGTTCATAGATTCTTTCTCCTGATGGGTGAGCCGGATGGGGGATATGCTCGAGGTCTGGTCGATGTTACAATTTTTGTCCAAGAGTAGTAGCTCATCGTGGTAAAAGAGCACTGTGGAGGCCAACTTGGGGTCAGGCAGGAGATTCTTCCCCTTGTGTTACATTTGCCCGGTGCCCAGTTACAGGTGGGCATCTGCATGTTCCCGTGGCTCTCATAGCTGCAATGTTTTCAGCGTTTTATGTGTCCTGCATTAGGCCTCAGGCAGCCATCTTAGAGTCAGGCACATTACAGTTTCGGGGGTTCCTCCCTGACCTTATTGAAATTAATCCGCTCTTTGAGCAATTAGTGTTACATAGGCCCCACCTAACATTCTTGTGTAAAGGTGCCCCTCCGATCATTTGTGCAACCCTTCATGGGTAAAGGGTTTCCCTTGGGTCACCATTTTGAGGTCTGGGGTGCTGAGTCAAAGTTAAATTTTAATCATAAGGGTCCCCCAGTTATAAGGCAGTCGAGGCGGCCCCAATATCTGTTGGATCTTTCGCCGACTCAACCCACAACCACGGAAGCGAGGATGGCCCCACTCCTCTGCCTCTGCTCGGAACGCCACACGCAAGTTAATACAGCGTGACCGCGAACCGGGAAAAGGGAGAAGGTAGGAAAAAGTAAAACAAAGAAAGAGTAAAGCCAATGCTCTCTCTATGTTACCGCACTGCAGACCCTCTTCAGTAGCGTAGGGAAAGGTCTTCTAACCTGCAGTCACAAGAGAAAAGAAACACAGAAAAGAAATAGCACATTAACACCTGGCCCAGTGTTTCTTCAACTGAATCCTTGTTCTCACACCATATACATGCCCAACACACCCCAGTCCCCTCCTTACTTGTGTAACATAGCAGGATGGTCCCAAGGAGAGCAAAAGTCTATTGGCTGTACAAGTATCAATACCTCGAATTTACTCTTTGTTTAGGAAATGGGGAAAAAGTCATACTTCTGACAAAAAACCCCAGGAAAAACGAGAAGTGCAGACCAAGGCACTTATGTATCCAAAAATAAATCAAAAGAACTGTGGCCACAGACTAGATACGCTTTTCGAAGGTAGCGCTAAAAACTACACTAGATCTCGGGTGCTCAAAACCCGGAAAAAGCATCCCGCGGTTCCCTCGGCGGCGAGGTAAACCCTTAAACACAATCACGATTCGTCACCATACAAAAAAAACAGTAAGTTCTCGAGCTTCGCAACTCGGACGCTCCTCTTACACTTCCGCTGGTTCTTACTCGCTCGGGAAGACGACCGGAGTTGCACCCATCCGGGCGGCTGACACGAAGCCTCGTGCAGCTGAACGATACCTCCAGCCAGGTCGCGTCGTGAAGACGAGAAGTCCCACAAGTTCCCAAGATAATCCAAGACTCATGAATCGCAATCCAGACGCTTGAAAAACGCCAACAAGGTCAGAAACCAAGCACAGAGCCCAAGTGCTGGCGTCCTAAATCCACGGAGGGAAAAGGGGCGGGGTTACCAAAAACAAGGAAACAGTGAAAAGACACCACAGGGAAACAGAAAGAAGAAAAAAGACTAGACCCGAGAGGAAAGAACTGACTAATCCCTAACAGTACCTCCCCTCAAAGGCCTCCCAACCGGGCGAGGTTTAGACGGGTGACGAAGATGGAACAGTCTGACCAGTCTAGGAGCATGCACTCCGGTAGCAGGTTCCCAAGAGCGTTCCTCCGGTGGATACCCTTTCCAATCAATCAAATACATCAACCTCCCTCGTCTCCTCCGGGCATCAAGAATAGCATTGACCTCAAACTCCACCTCACCTTCAACCATCAAAGGAGGGGGAGGGGGCAAGGTTTGATCGGTGTCTGTATATGGCTTCAACAGTGAGGTATGAAACACCGGATGGATGCGATATTCATCCGGTAACTCCAGCTTCATAGCAACCGGGTTGATCACCTGAGCTATGGGGAAAGGACCCACAAACCTAGGCTGCAGTTTCCTAGGGCCATCCAATCGCAGGTTCCTAGTAGACAACCACACCCGTTCTCCTACTGCATAGGACGGGGAAGGGATCCGATGTTTATCTGCCTGTCGCTTCATGTCATCTTTGGCCTTTACCAGATGTTCCTTAGCCAAATCCCATATCTTGCTCAAAGCTATTCCTAATGAATCAACAGCAGGCACATGACCAGTAGGTTGAATAGGGATTGCCCTGGGATGAAACCCCATAGAACAGTAAAAGGGAGACATTCCCACTGCGGAATGAAAGCTGTTGTTGTACGCAAATTCCGCAAGAGGGAGGGCTACTACCCAATCACAAGTCAAAGAAGTCAACAAACACCTCAAGTACTGTTCCATGGTTTGATTGACCCTCTCCGTCTGACCATCGGACTGGGGATGATACGCTGACGAAAGGCAGAGTTTCATCTGGAGAGCCTCACCTAACTCAGTCCAAAACCGGGACACAAACTGAGAGCCCCTATCAGACACAATGGCTGAGGGTAACCCATGTAATCGCACTATAGATGAAACAAATACCAAAGCCATTTCCTTAGCCGTGGGTAGTTTAGGTAAGGGGATGAAATGGCCCATCTTTGTAAAGGAATCAACCACAACAAGAATCACCGTGCAACCTGATTTCAACGGCAAGTCTGTAACAAAGTCCATACTAATCGTATGCCAGGGTGCAGGGGGTACAGGTAAAGGCCGTAACAGGCCAGATGGACTGGAATGAGATGGTTTACTCACAGCGCATACCGGACAGGAAGCTACAAACTGCTGAACGTCATGTGTCAATGACTCCCACCAAAACCAACGTAAACAGAATTCCCTGGTTTTATTGATTCCGGGATGCCCAACCAAAGCAGAAGAATGACACCATTCCAACACTGAGTCCCTTAATGGGGGAGGTATGAACAATTGTGAGCCATGATACAACAACCCATCTCTCATAGCAAAGGAAGGCTGGGAAGACCAAGGAGTTAAATCTAATCCCCTCAACTTGTCCTTCACAGTGGCTACAAAATCATCTAGTGAAATACTCCCCACTATCTTCTCAGATGGAATAAAAGACCCCGAGTCCTTGTCTGTCCCCCACTCATTCTGTTTCACATGGATGCGGGATAGAGCATCCGATTTCAATTGCTGAGCGGCAGGCCTGTAGGTGATAATAAAATCGTACTCATTGAAGAATGAAACCCACCTCATCTGCCTGGGAGTAAGGGCACGAGCAGACCGAAAGAACTCAAGATTCTTGTGGTCTGTGAAAATGGTAATGGAGTGGCGGGCCCCCCACAAGTGATGTCTCCACTCTTCGAAAGATAGTTTAATGGCCAGCAATTCTCGTTCAGCAACCGTGTAATTTCTTTCTGCAGGCAACAGGGTTTTTGAAAAAAAGGCTATGGGATGCATAAATCCAGTTTCAGCATCCCGCTGCGACAAAACCCCCCCCACAGCACCCAAGGAAGCATCTGCTTCGACAAAAAAGGGTAACGCCGGGTCGGGATGCACCAGGACGGGGGCTGAAGTAAACCTTTCTATCAACTGATCTAGTGACATTTGAGCCACATAAGACCACACAAAAGGAACACCCTTTCGCAACAATACAGTCATAGGGGCCACTATCTCCGAAAAATGGGAGATAAACCTTCGATAGAAGTTTGCAAAGCCTAGTAACACCTGTACTTCTTTCACATTTTTTGGCGCTGGCCACGAGGTGATAGCCTCGATCTTCCGAGGATCCATCCTAATGCCCTCCACCGAGACAACAAAACCAAGAAACTCTACCCTGTCGGTATGGAAAGTACATTTCTCAGGTCTGACAAACAACTGATGATCCTTCAAGGTCTGCAAGACTTGCCGAACGTGTTTTACATGTTCCGCATCCGTGTTTGAAAATATCAGTATGTCATCTATGTAGACTATCACGCTCACATCCAGAAACTCCCTCAGTACCTCATTGATAAAAAACTGAAAGGCAGCCGGGGCATTACACAACCCGAAGGGCATAACACAGTACTCATACAGACCGAACTTAGTCCGGAAGGCAGTCTTCCACTCGTCGCCTTCACGGACTCGTATGAGATGATATGCCCCTCGGAGGTCCAATTTGGTAAACACCGTCGCATGCCTCAGCTGATCGAGCAATACCGGAATCAAAGGGAGGGGATACTTGTTCTTGATAGTACCCTTATTGAGCGCCCTATAGTCCACACAGGCGCGAAGACCACCTTCCCGTTTGGGAATAAAAAAGATAGCCGAGGAAGTGGGAGAAGAGGAAGGTCGAATAAACCCCTTAGCCAACATCTCGTCTAAATACTCCTTTAAATGTTGTTCCTCCGGCCCAGATAAGGCGTAGATACGACAACAAGGTAGGGTCGCCCCAGGTATCAGGTCTATGCGACAATCAAAAGAACGATGGGGAGGCAAGTCCCTCGCTCGCCCTTTGTCAAACACCTCAGCAAACTCCACATAAGCTTCCGGTATTTTCTGCACGTCACACCTCAATCCATCTCCAACCGCACAGGATAGAGGAGTAACCCAATCCGTGGCAACTTTATAACAACTCTGCAAACAAAAGACTGAATCAAGTGTCACCGTCCTCCTAAACCAATCGATGCGGGGATTGTGGGATTGTAACCAAGGAACCCCAACACAACACCAAATGAAGGGGCATCAATTAAATCAAACCCAGGGTACTCTGAATGTCCATTATCACATATCATGCATAAGGGCTCAGTCTGTCTAGTGATAGTACCTGAGGACAATTCTGTTCCATCTATGGCCCTCACAGGCTCAGGTTGCTCTTTCAGAATCCAGGGCACTTTCAATTGTTCCGCTAACTTGATGTCCATGAAATTGCCAGTGGCCCCGGAATCCAACAAGGCAGACACAGGAGTCCTATGGCTGTTAGAAATCACTAGGCAGACAGTAATCATGAAATGTTTGGGGACTCGTTTGACTATGCCAGAAATCTGGTAGGAAGGGTTAAGTCTATCTCTCATCTCCAATTCAGCAGAAGGTTGCACACAAGCCACCACTTTCTTCGATGACAGGGAAGAAGGTTTAACAGAGCAATCCCTGGCATAATGTCCTCCTTGCCCACAATACAAACACAAATTATGTGTTCGTCTTCTGCTTTTCTCATCGGCTGTTAAGGGGCCCGCACACCCCCAATTTCCATTGGTTCAGGGGTTGTCCTGCTCTCACCTGGACTCTTTACCTCTCCTCTCGGTGGAACCACACGAGAAACCTGAAAGCCACCTACTGGACCCGGTTTATGCCAACTGGGAAGGTGTGGAGGTGTCAGGTGCTGAACCCTTTCCCTGGACCGACCACTTTCTGGTGACATTTTCGATACAGAGTAGAAATGTTAACAAAACTAGCCAGGCACCCTCTAATTTTCTTAGAAGGAAGTGGGCTAAATTTTCGGTGGAAAATTTTAACCACGCTTTAACTAGGGATGGTTCGCCGGGGGGTGAGGACATAGAATCCGCTGCCCGCAACCTGAATCAGCGCATTACGGCGGCGCTTGACCAGACAGCCCCACTCTGCCGCGCGACCACATGTGTTCGGAAAGATCGTTCAGCTCCTTGGTTCAGTACCGAGCTGAGACTGACGAAGGCAGACTGTAGGCGGGCAGAAAAAGTCTGGAGGGTGTCCTACGACAGCAAGGCCAGGGATGCATTCTTGGAAAAAAGGCGTATCCACCACAGGCTGATAAAAAAGTCTAAGGCCGCCTACTTTGCTGATCAAATTCAAGGGGCTGAGAACTCCGCCAAGGAACTCTTTGGCATTTACAAATCCCTGACGTCGGTACATGCACCTACAGAGCCGGAGAGCTGTTCGACGGAGTCTTGTGACCGGATTGCAGGTTACTTCTCCGCCAAAGTAGAGAAGATTTACTCGACCTTCCCTACTCGGCCCACAGGACTGGACCTAGAGGAAGTAATGGGGGATTCAGAGTCGGCAGGGCATATATCACACTATTGCACCCCTCCTCCTGAGGAATTACTAGCGGTGTGTCGCTCTGTTAAATCAGGATCCCCGTGGGACCCGGTGTCACCAAAACGCTTGGCAGACAGCTTGGAAATCTTGGAGCCTTACATAAGGCATGTCCTCGACGTATCTTTCGGATCTGGGAAGCTGCCGGATGGATGGAAACAGGCGGTGGTGCTCCCGCTCCGGAAGAAATCCCACTTAGGCTTCGAGGTATTAGAAAATCTGAGGCCCATCTCCCTCCTGCCTTTTCTGTCTAAAGTGGCGGAAAAGGTGGTTAATACCCAAATTATGAAGCATGTGGAGGAAAGGGGACTGCTCCATGCGACGCAGTTTGGCTTTAGGCCACGACATTCCACCGAGTCCGCCCTCCTCATGGCGACGGAACATCTGAGAGAGGGTGTGGATGCAGGCCAAACTATGGCTCTGATCTTGTTGGACCTCAGCGCGGCGTTCGACACTGTAGCACACAATATCTTGCTACAGTGTCTGAACAGAGGTGGCATCTCTGGCACCGCGCTGAGATGGATCCAAGACTTCCTTAATGGAAGAAGTTTTCAAGTCAGGCAGGGAGACTGCTATTCTAGGGGGGTGCCTTTGGGCCAAGGCGTGCCGCAGGGCTCGTCCTTGAGCCCAACCCTCTTTAATTTGTATGTCGCGCCTGTTGCATCGATCGTGGAGAGCCATGGTCTCCAATTGGTGTCCTACGCCGACGACACGCAGCTGGTGATCTCCCTGTCGCAGGCGCCCTGTCTTGCTGCCGATGGCTTCCGCTCGTGCATGAAAGATCTTGCCGAGTGGATGGCCAACAATTGTTTGAAGCTGAACGGCAACAAGACAGAGGTGCTGGTGGTGGGGAGAGCCCAGGCTGCCTGGTCGCCGGCGTGGTGGCCCTCCTGCCTTGGACCCACTCCAACTCCGTGCCTAGAGGCACGCAACCTGGGGGTGTGGTTTGACGCCGGGCTCACTTTCGGCCCCCAGATCAATCGGGTGGTGGGAGTCTGTTTCGGGATCTTGAAGAAGTTGAGAAAGGTCCTGGACTTACTCCCGCTTGAAGCACGTCAAACCCTGGTTCATGCCCTGGTTACTGCTAGGGCGGACTATGGGAACCTGCTGTACCTGGGGGCCCCAGAAAAAAGCTTGACCCGGCTGCAAGTGCTGCAGAATGCGGCAGCGCGTCTGATTCTCAGATTGCCTAAAAGGGCGCCTTCTAAGGCGGCCCTCCAGCAACTACACTGGCTCCCGGTAAGGAGAAGAGTTGAATACAAAGCTCTCGGCACATGTCATCGCATTCTGAATGGCAGAGCACCCGCCCCTCTGGCGAATCTGATAAAAGCGTATAGACCAACTCGCGTGCTCAGATCTACAGGGGGTGGCCTACTGAGGACTCCCAGAATTAAGAAAGCCCGCATGGGAGGCAGGTCTTTTAGATACTTGGCGGCATCCATCTGGAACAAACTGCCAATGGACCTGCGTCGTGAACCAGATGAGGCTAGATTTCGGGCGAAATTAAAAACTTACCTTTACAGGAAATAATTGGCCCGCGTAGTTCTCTTCCTGTGTTTACTTCCATCTGCCTACTCCCACTTTTCAGCGCGTGGACACGCCGGTGTGCGTAATCGCAGCGCTTTACAAATGTCCCAATAATAATAATAATAATAAAGCAGTTTTTCTCACCTCTTCGTTCTGTTAGCCTATGGTTCAGCTTCACCACAAGATCTATGAATTCCACACAATCTTCAGGGGGATTCACCACCTGTGAGACGACGTCTTTCAGGTCCTCTGACAACCCTTGATAAAATAATGAAGTTCTTTTATCTACGGGCCAATGGGTTTCGGACACTAACCGATTGAAGGTGGCTACGTAAGTCAGTAGATCCTGCTTTCCCTGTCTTAGTTTCAACAATTCTGCGTCGCTCGCTTGCATAAACGCATGTTTTGCAAAGAGACAACGCATCTGCTCCTTGAAAGCCACATAATTATACAATACAGGGTCATCATTGTCTACCAGTGGCACTGCCCAAGAAGCCGCAGTTCCTGCTAAATAGGATATAACAAAGGCTACCTTGGAAGAATCATTAGGGAACGACGCAGGTCGACACATAAAGTGCAAATGACATTGGTTCATAAATACACTGTATTTACTGGAATCTCCAGTAAACCTTTCTGGAACCGCCAAAGGGACAGGGGTGGGAGTAGTAACATTAACGGTTAAAGGGGGGTTACTGGCACTCGCGCTCCTATCGAAATGAAAGGTAGCAGGTTGTACTATAGGAGGTTTACCCATTCCCCAAACCGGATCCTTAACCTTCCCTGCACTCATCTCCTGACGTAACCCTTGGTTCTCTTGTTGTAATTCCTGCACCTTAATCTGAAGGGCATTAACAGCCCCCAGCAGTTCCTGCACTGTAGGGACCCTTTCTTCCAACTCATTCCCATCCTCATCCATTCTCGCTCGGGTGGTTTTAAATTCGTGGGCTTGGTTTTCTGTTGGATCTTTCGCCGACTCAACCCACAACCACGGAAGCGAGGATGGCCCCACTCCTCTGCCTCTGCTCGGAACGCCACACGCAAGTTAATACAGCGTGACCGCGAACCGGGAAAAGGGAGAAGGTAGGAAAAAGTAAAACAAAGAAAGAGTAAAGCCAATGCTCTCTCTATGTTACCGCACTGCAGACCCTCTTCAGTAGCGTAGGGAAAGGTCTTCTAACCTGCAGTCACAAGAGAAAAGAAACACAGAAAAGAAATAGCACATTAACACCTGGCCCAGTGTTTCTTCAACTGAATCCTTGTTCTCACACCATATACATGCCCAACACACCCCAGTCCCCTCCTTACTTGTGTAACATAGCAGGATGGTCCCAAGGAGAGCAAAAGTCTATTGGCTGTACAAGTATCAATACCTCGAATTTACTCTTTGTTTAGGAAATGGGGAAAAAGTCATACTTCTGACAAAAAACCCCAGGAAAAACGAGAAGTGCAGACCAAGGCACTTATGTATCCAAAAATAAATCAAAAGAACTGTGGCCACAGACTAGATACGCTTTTCGAAGGTAGCGCTAAAAACTACACTAGATCTCGGGTGCTCAAAACCCGGAAAAAGCATCCCGCGGTTCCCTCGGCGGCGAGGTAAACCCTTAAACACAATCACGATTCGTCACCATACAAAAAAAAACAGTAAGTTCTCGAGCTTCGCAACTCGAACGCTCCTCTTACACTTCCGCTGGTTCTTACTCGCTCGGGAAGACGACCGGAGTTGCACCCATCCGGGCGGCTGACACGAAGCCTCGTGCAGCTGAACGATACCTCCAGCCAGGTCGCGTCATGAAGACGAGAAGTCCCACAAGTTCCCAAGATAATCCAAGACTCATGAATCGCAATCCAGACGCTTGAAAAACGCCAACAAGGTCAGAAACCAAGCACAGAGCCCAAGTGCTGGCGTCCTAAATCCACGGAGGGAAAAGGGGCGGGGTTACCAAAAACAAGGAAACAGTGAAAAGACACCACAGGGAAACAGAAAGAAGAAAAAAGACTAGACCCGAGAGGAAAGAACTGACTAATCCCTAACAATATCCCCCGGTCCCCGCTCACCGAGATGAGCTGCTTCCGCTCTTCACTCACCGGTTCTGGGCAAGTTCAGGAGCTTTCATAGCCATCAATCACCCACTGTGTCTGCAACAAGTTCTCCGGATCAGCCGAAATGCTGACGCTCCCGGCAGGTGCAGGAGTTCCGTTAAGGAGACTTTTCAAAGGTACGCCCCTGTCGCAGCTCATTTTTGTTACTGCCCGGCTCCGTCCGCAGGTGCCATTTCATGTTGTTGCACCAAGGATATTGTACTGCATAACTAAATACTTATAAGGTCCCAAAGGCGAGACCTATTGGCTATGCCAATGCTTGTTCTTTTCCCCCCTTTCTGCCCTGTTCGTTCCCCTCTTATGATCATTTCCCCCCTTATATCTGGAGCTTTAAGGCTTGGGAGACAGCTGTGCGCTATATAAATCTCATTCGCAAATATATACATAAATGCAATGTAGTGGGTGTGAATGTAGCGGTGTCTAGGTCGTGATACGGCGATGCAGTACAAGTAATGTCAAGAACGCAGTGGTTAATTTGTAAAAAGAAATAAGAGCCAGGGCTCTCGTCGGTAGGCAGCTTGTACCAGCCCATTTCTTATGATAGGACAGCCTAAAACAGAACCAACTACTAACAATGAAAACTGAGAGAGTATGTGGCATAAAGGCCACAGCTGCCGACTTTGGAGCTGGGTAACCAGGTTCGAGGCTCAGCATCCACTCAACATCCTGTTATTCTAGGCAAATCACTTAATCTCCCCATGCCTACCATAAATTAATGTGTCCTTAACTGGTGCCCATGAAAAGCACAGGGTGTTGAGTATTAAGTGACGGTGCTGAGCACCGGAAACCAGAGGCTGAAATTAAGCACTGCGAGAATGTCATTGGTGAAGTTGTCTTCATTGAGAAAATACGGTCTACAGCATGTGTAGAGAAAACTGCAGTGCTGGTCTGTCAGTGATTCAAGTACCTTCTCTATAAAATAAAGTAAACGATTAAAAACGAAGAAAAAACGTACAGAGGCAAATGCTGACAGTTATGGGGTGCATGTCTGAGGCTGTAGTGAGACTAAAGGACCAAACTTAAATTGTAATACGTGATACTACTATGCTCATCAAAAGTAAGTGTTTACAATATAGGTTTTTGTTAGAAAACGAAACATAACCAATACAAATATTGACATTTTACACTAATGAATGTATTGTGAAATCAATAGGTTCAAGCGTTGTTAAAATGAAATTCAGCACCCACTCAAAGTTACTAGTTTAAAAAAAAATCTAATTATTTAACGAAGCAAATGTGCTAATTCTTAAAGAGCAGAAGCTAGATTCAAGCGGTGGGATTGTAAAGACGAATTTAACTTGATTTGTACTTAGATGTATTAATGATTTGGACCAGAAGTCTGTCATGTCTCTCAGCTAAAGGGTGAGAGTGGGGCTTTGTGCACCACAAGTTCATATTGAAAACCATTGGTCTAATTGTGGTCTCCATGTGAATGTGCAGATGTACTGTCTGAACACAGAAGTGCAGATTCACAGTCATGGCCTGTGGGGAGTAGTAGGGCAGCAAGGCTCAGAGAATCCAGCCATTCTGGGATGGATCCTAGCAGTGTGAACTCACAGCGCCAAAGCGGGAGGGAGCGTACTGCCTCCCATCCCAGCACAGTTCACCCCATTGATTTCTGGTAAATCCAGCATGTTTACTTCAAAGTTGCTGTAGTGTTTCAGCAAAGTTGGTGCAGATAGTGCTGTAAACTCTAGATACGTGTTTCTGTGTTTAGCCCTTCGTCAGTGGTAAAATGTTGAAGGATAAAATACAGATACACGTGTGATAAACAGCACTTATTACACCAACGTTGGTGAAATACTACTACTAATATTCAAGTAAGCACTAATTGTGAACAGCATTTGCCATACTGCAAAGGGGCGAACTTGGCTGGGATGTGAGGCAATGTGCTCCCAATCCCCCTTCTGTTTAAAGAGGCTCCCTTGAGCCAGTGAGCTGACGAGCTTTGGGAGATGTACCTTTGCGCCCGCGAGAGGGTCTGAGAGTTGAGAGGACTCTGGCAGCATTCTCAGTAACCCCTGATAAAATTGTTTTTTGAACTCCACTGATAAAGGATACAATCCAGAAACACATGTCTAGAGATGAACAGCACTACCTACACCAACTTTGGTGAAATACTACTGCTAATATTCAAGTAAGCTCTAATTATGAATGGCATTCACCATAATGCAAAGGGGCGATCTCTGCTGGGATGTCAGGCAGTGTGCTCCCATCCCCCTTCTGAACTCACAAAGCCCTCACAGCATCTCTGACCAGCATTTGGCCTCTTGCCGGATCTGGCTCAAATGATCTTCAGACAAAGTCTCCCTTGCTGGACGATCGGCTGCTGAAGATCCTAACAGAATACCTCCTGCTCAGAAGCCCAAAGATCTGAAAATTGTGTTTAATACAGACAGTGACATAATGTAAAATCACAACATCTCTTGCAAAATCTGGTGAGGGAGCCCTCAGCCTCCCATATCTCACAGATAGTCATTGAATGGGGCTCCTGAATGGTGGAGGTCCCCTTTGCCGCAGGGCAGTGTTACACCCCTGAGCACAGGACACCTTCTTCAGCTCTGTTAGTCAGCAACCCTTTGCCAATTGTTTGTCAGACAGTTTAGCTCCAACCCTCAAGTTAGCTCTTTGTTGACCTCACTTAATACTGGGATCGTAGGTTTGTAGAACCTGGTACTTACGGGAATACAAGATGGTACAGCAGAGGGTGGTTGTCATCAATTGTTGAAGGAGGTCAAAAGCCTCCTTGGCTGATGAGTGAACACTGACTATTCACCATTATTTGTACTTGTGTCTCTTTTAGAAAATGTTTGAAAATAAGATGCTGTGTTGGTTAGGGGTGTTAGTTGTTGCATCATATTATTTGCAGCATTTATATAGCACCTCATGCTCACCTGTGAGCAAGGTCTCCGTAGAGACCGAAACGCGTAAGGTGTTGCTGGAATAAAATTTACAATCGACCTAAAAAACCGGTGTGGTTTGAACTTTATGACACATGGGAGTGCACGAGGAACAAACCTCTCTGCAAGGAGAAAATCGAATTTATATATATATATATATATATATCTATATATATATATATATATATCCTTAATAATGCATATGTTTATAAATATATATTTGTAATAAATGTTTTAAAGAAATATTTTATATATATATATATATATATATATATATATATATATATATATATATATATATATATTCACAGAAAAAACCATAGGTTTCACACCAGTTATAGTTAGCTGGAAATTTTACTGACATAAAACCATTGAAATTCCCATGTTATAGTTAGTTGGACTCACTATAACTTGCGCGTGTAATGCACTGCTGATGACATCACATATTACATCACTCATGACATGGTCAGTGACATCACTCATGACATCACTCATGACACCATCCTAGTGACAGAGTGACTGACCTCCTTTCACTGTAAAGTAACCCTTGAAACACATATTCAAAAATAGAAACTAACATTTACAAAAAAGTGGAGATAACCATACCAGTTACAACAACCAATTCAGTAATTCCACCATCTATATACACATCCACTCATTCACCAACAGTTCTATATAGTCATTCATACATATACTCACTTATCATATGTAGTGAGACACCTTTACATCCGATAACACACCGACAGTCTTCCAAAACTAGCTCACATACATACTCACACATGCAAATAAACTATTGAACATCCATTTTTTTTGCATATACAGCTATACACACACTACCACCTTACTTCTAAGGAAACTTACACATACTTACTCTCTTAAACAATCACTTATAGAAACACATACTTATTAAAACAAGAACTCTTTCAATCTCTCACTCTCACATATACTCACTTATATACATCAATACTCACATATACTAGATTAAAACATATGTCGTTACTGATAAAGACACTTGTGAGACAGTCATTCACTCACTAACACACACATATACACACTCATCCACCCATACAGTCCGGCACATATGTTGTCTTCAAAACACATACAAACAGTGAGTCAGTCATTAATGCATCTATGTGCTAAGTAACACCCCCACCAAATCATACAGACACTTATACTGATACTAAAAAAAAATCTAATAACACATATACACACACATGTAGCTACTCACCAACCCATGCAGCCACTTATACACAAAGTGAAACACTGATACAAACATTTAAATATTTAAACAATACTCGCTAATATATGTATTCACTATGATACACTTAATAAGCCAGTTAACCAATCCATTTTTTTTTTAAACATCCATTAAGCCACTTATTGAAACATGTATTCTTCCATCGACCTTTACATATACATATATAAAACATGTTTATTTTTCAGAAAGACACACATTCACTGGATGGTGTCATCAGTGATGTCATGAGTGATGTCACTGACCTTGTCATGAGTGATGTAATATGTGATGTCATCAGCAGTGCATTACACGCGCAAGTTATAGTGAGTCCAACTAACTATAACGTGGGAATTTCAATGGTTTTATGTCAGTAAAATTTCCAGCTAACTATAACTGGTGTGAAACCTATGGTTTTTTCTGTGAATTTAATAGGTTTTTTAAATGCTAATTCCTAACTATAACTGGTGTGAAACCTATGGTTTTTTCAGTGAATTTCAAAGGTTTTTTAAATGCTAATTCCTAACTATAAGTCTCAGTTTATATGTAAGACTGTTAGCGCTCTAGTTGTTCTTTAGAACACTCTGGGACATTCTGTCATTGGGCTATATTTGGGCTACATCTGGCTGATATTTGGGCTACATTTGGTTTTTCTTGTCGCTGGAGGCCATCTTTGGGCTACATTGGGCTACATTGGGCTACATTGGGCTACATTTGGGCTCTAACATATATATAGCCCAATGTAGGCCAATATATATTTTTTTCAAAGTTAATTTTCGTAAAAACCACTTGTGCATATATCTTGAGACATAGCAAAGGCAGATCAAGCTACCAGTCCCTACAATTTTGCCCAATTTTTTTTTTGTATATATTTTTTTTTCCATTTTTTTTTTGCCTTGGAGCGCTCCCGGTGCGCGCCCCGGAAAGCGTAGTTCTATGAAGCGCCCCGGGGCGCGCACCGGGGAGCGTCCCGTAAGCGCCATCTCATGATCGTGACGTATCGCGTAGCCGCGTCCGCGTGATACGCACGGCGTAAGCGCACCCGGAAGCACTTGAGCGAATACGATCGCGCAACGCGCTTACGCGACGCGCCCCGGGGTGCGTAGCGTAACGCGTCGGGTCATGTGACCTGAAAATAACACTTTTCATTGGTTAATAACAGTTTTTTTCACAAGTAGGGAAATTCCCCACCCATTTCCCTCACAACCTGTTTGCTTTTGCTGAGACAACACCTCTTGTCTGTTCCTGCAAAAAAAACAAATTTAACCATGTCTGGTTCCCAGAACCCTTCCCAGGACCAGTCCTCAGACTCTTCAGATGGATTCCTGCCTGAGGTCCCCCACAGAGAAAAGTGAAGGACCACTTCATTTGGAAGTTTTTCTCTTTTCCAGAGGGGGAGAAAAAATGCAATGCAGCAAAAGTCACGTGTAAAATTTGTGACACTGTTCTCTCACGTGGAAATCCCACCCGGAAATATAGTTTTGGCAATGCAACATTACTTAGGCATGTTGAGAGGAATCACCCGATTAATTTTGCACGGGAGAGCACCAGGGCCCTGGCTCGTAATCCACCACCCGATTGCCCCTCCACTTCCACCGGAGCATCAACATCATCGGTGAGAGGAAGACCAGCAGTGATGACCCAAAATATTCAGCCTGTTTTTGCTGATATTACATTTCGTTGTAAGCAGTGTGACCAACTGCTATGTTATGGGGAGCAGAGCGTTGACCTGATTGTTCGAAAGAGGGAGGAACACCGCTGCGCCCCTCAGCCCTAATTTTTCCCCTTTTTTTTTGCTCCTGTTGAGCAGTTTTGCATTCCCTAGTTTTGTTTTTGTTCTGAAAAAAATACCAAAAAAATTTAAAAACGTTTGGAAAAAGTAAAAAAAATTTAAAACTAAAAAAGAAGCAAAAAAACTGTTATTTTTAGAACTACCTCCAATTTATAAAAAAATGCTACATTTTTTTAAAACTCTGTCATTCTTTTTTCCCATGGTACGCTCCCCGGTCCGCTCCCCGGTGCGCATACCGGGCGCTCCCCCCGCGCAAATCGAAAAATCGAAAAAAATAAAAAAATTATTGCCCGGGAGGCCCTTTTATGGCCCCCACATCAAACCTAGGGGGTCAGGGGGGGGGGGTCTACCCTGCCCCCTTATGGTCAATTCCCCCCTTTATTTTTGCCACTTGCCACCTCTTGTGTCTCGATTTTACTGAGAGACAAGATGGCGGCCGCTCCGGACTGTTTAGAATGTTTACAGACACACGAGAGCCAATCAGCTTTCCGCGCGCAAGTCGCGTGTCGCGCCCGGTGCGCGCACCGGGGCGCGCCTATAGATATATATATTTTTTTTAACCTAAATTACTCAAAATCCACTGAAGCACATATCTTGAGACATAGCAAAGGCACATCGGGCTACCAGTCCCTACAATTTTGCCAAGTTTGGTGGAAAACCATTCAGACGTTCGGGCTAAAAGCGAGGTCGACCGCCCTATGAAACTTAACATGGAAAAAACACGTTTTGGGACCCCCCTTTTATCTCGGCCCCCGCTTGACGAATCCCCCCCAAACTTTCAGGGAAGGACCGGGGCGCCGCGAGGCCATTTTGAGGAAATTTTCAGGCAGACTTGTCAACCGGCGCCAAAGTTATTCCAAATAGAATTTTGAGATTTAACATTGAAAGAAATCCTAACTATAACTACCTACTGGCGACCGCCAGTAGGTAATATATATATATATAATATATATTTAAATCACTCTTTTCACCCTAAAAACTAATTCCACCCTGATCCCTTTAAATACCCCAGCACCCCAAAACCCTAACCCACCCTTACTCCTTAAAATACCCCACCACCCTTCAACACTAACCCTTCCTGACCCTAGAAATACCCCTGTTCCCCAAAACCAAAACCTAGCCCTGAACCCTAAAAATATACCGGTACCCCAAACCCCAAACCTATCCCTGAACCCTAAAAATACCCCTGTACCCCAAACCCCAAACCAATCCCTGAGCCCTAAGAATACCCCTGTACCCCAAAACCCAAACCTAGCCCTGAACCCTTAAAAAAACCCTGTACTCCAAAACCCAAACCTAGCCCTGAATCCTAAAAATACCCCTGTACCCCAAAACCCAAACCTATCCCTGAACCCTAAAAATACCCCTGCACCCCAAAACCCAAACCTACCCAATAACCCTTAAAAAAACCCTTTACCCCAAAACCCAAACCTATCCCTGAACCCTAAAAATACCCCTGTACCCCAAACCCAAACCTATCCCTGAACCCTAAAAATACCCCTATACCCCAAAACCCAAACCTATCCCTGAACCCTAAAAATACCCCTGTACCCCAAAACCCTTAAAATACTCCTGAACCCCTAAAACATATATCCCAACACCCCCAAACACCCTTAAAATACTTCTGAACCCCTAAAACATATACCCCAACACCCCCAAACTAAAACCATATACTAACCTTACACTTAAATATTAAAAACATATGCTTTTACCATTCATGCTTTTACAACGAATTTCGTTGTAAAAGCATGCGTGTTAAAAGCATATAAGATGTAATGGCATGCGTTGTAATATTTCACAGAGTAATGGTACTTTCGTTGTAATGGTATGCGGAGTGAAGGTATGCGGAATGAAAGTTGCGTCATGAAGGTGTTTTACCATTTATGACACCTAAAACCCATCACCACCCTGAAACTCCACCTATCCCTGAACCCTTAAAACCCCACACCACCTTAAACTCCACCCATTCTCGAACACTAAAAACCATTCACCACCCCAAACGTCTACGCATCATTGTACCTTACGCACCAGCCCAATCAATCAATCAATCAATCATCAATCAATCAATCAATCAAGCATTTATATAGCGCACTACTCACCCAGACGGTCTCAAAGCCCAAAACTCCATGCATCTGTAAAACCTAAAAAACCTCAACACTCCTACACGCGACCCATGTCTGAACCCTAAAAACCCCTCCCCACTCTAAATTCCACTCATCCCTGAACCCTCAAAACCCATCATCGCCACTAAACATCACCCATCCTCAGCCCAAAAAACTCACACTACCACAAATCTTCATCCAAGTGTATGATTTTGGATGTTTCTTTCAAATTATCTTTCCTTTAAAACGTTTCCTTTAACTTTCGATATATATATGCATTTCCTTAAAATTGTCTTTCCTTAAGTTGTTTTTCCATGATTTGGTTTCCTTCAACTTGGTTTCTCATTTTTAGTTTTTCCATAAATTTACATACATCAGTATGCATGGTGTTACGTAGTTTAGGTTACGAACAAATCCATCCCCCATCTAGATTCTCCCCCCTTTTCAATCAGTCATACGTGTGAAGGTGCTATTCTCTAGTGGAGAATCTAGCATGATAGTCCTCGACTGCGTGTTATCTATATCCAGTGTCTGCGGAGCAACAGGACTTTGAGATTCTCTATGTCTTTAACACCCAGGAGAGTTCATCTGGAATGAGTCAAATGTCCTCTAACTATATTGTTCATCAAATATAGGAACAGGATGCACACCTTAGCTATATGGGACATGATATTTCCCTGTACTTATGAGTTAAGAGTTGGAGTAAGGGCTGCCTTTGTAAAAATGTAAGGCTATTCTCTATTGCAAATTAAAGAGTTTCCATTGCTTGTATGTCCAACAGTTTCCTGTAGCGGTTCCTGGAGGTGTTGCCGTCCAAAAACAGACAAAAGAACCTGTGTTGCTGAGACCAGGGCCATGGCTACTTTATCCCTGAAGGACTTCAGTGATTTACGGGCCGGGGAAGGTCTTCCCAATTAAACCACCCCTGTATCAGTAGGGAGTTGAACTTGGAAGCACTTTGGTTGCTAAGAATGCTCGCCAGTATTCCCCGAGTTTAAAGCAGTGCCAAAGGAGATGCAACATGGTTTCCATGGCCTCAAAACCCACCCGGCAACGGTCTCCTCTAGACGAGTTCCACAGCACGGTTCTTTATGCTGCCCTATAGTAGTAGGTCAGGATTTTGTTTTGCGACTCTCGTAGTTTTACATCAGTTGCAACGGTATGTGTTCTGTTGTATAGGTGTTCCCATTCCGTGGGGGTCAGGACCTGATGCTGGGTAAGTTATTTGGTTCCTCCCACGGGGGTGGCGGGGTTGCAGAGATCCTGGTCCTGTGCTCCTTGTAGCTTTGTAGTTACATCTGCTTTTACAATACAGCATTGTCTAGTAATGGTTTGAAAAGATGGTGATTTTTTTAAACTCTAGCCACGCCCACTACTGACCCTACCCCCCACTGGCCTGGCTCCCATCCGTGAGGCCCACAACCTCAAACCACACTGTAATTTTGGTCCCTGAGAGAAAGTTTGTGAGTACCCATCTTCAAAACAATTAGACGGTCCATTAAATCTGATAAATTGGGCAATGCAAGTTAAGATTCATCAAAATTATGAGTTTAGCAGAAACACTGCTCGCAAGTGTCATCCGTCCCAGAGATTTCAGCTCCTTCAAGCAGGTGAGGAGTCCGACTGTATTTCAAGGTAAAAACATGCAGATATGGGTATAAATCAGATTTCTACATGGTATTCCAAAAAAACTTGGAATCATGTTATTTCCCCACTGCAGATTTACCGGGACCCCGAGTAAAGATAATTCTGAGGTGCAGAAATAATAGGGAAATTAACTGTTTACTTGCAACGAGAGCCTATGATGAAGCAGGAAGACAAAGTGGTGATAGATGATTTCACCGAATTATAGTATGTGACACCACATAATGCTGAAAATACCTCCGTTTCTTTGGGGATGGTGAAGGTGGGATAACATTAGAAATATTTTGGGTCAGAATTTGGAGAATATGATGAAGCTTTTACAGATTCCCACAGCTCACAGGGCTCTTTCAAGACGTATTCATTGACTTTGCGCTTCTGCAGAGCTCTGAAGTTTCACAGGTCCCTGCCTGAGTAGATCACCCGGTTCATCATCCAGTTCAACTTGTTTTTCTTGGTGTTCTGCTACTTGTTGTTGCCCTGATTATATATCAGGATAAACATACCTACAATCACCAGAATGAAAAGAAGACCCCAGTTTTCAAGATTTCATGGTACGTGTCCAGGAAACATGGTCTGAAACAATTTTTACGAATCTTCCATTTATGGGTCTATAAAGTAAATAGTAAGATCATTGCGTCAGGTGGAACAGTATGCAATACTGGGTAACATAACATGCTGATTTGATGTACTGTACGGGTTTAAATGATCTTTAAACAGTTTCATAATAATGCTTTGAAAATGAAATGGTGCCTTTTTGTCAAAGGGCTTTTCATCAAATGAATTCATTTGCAAAGCTTGTCTCCGATCAATCCAAGCCCACTAAGTCCATCGTTCTGAGTGCTAAATAATTCTTCATTAGGGAAGAAGTTGGTAATTGGTATTCTGTGGTTTGAAGAATTACCATATGTGATATTACCACACCTGTTTTTCTAAGGACTTAATTTGCCCAGTATAATCTGGTGGAGTATGTGACCAGAAAGCAGCCAAAAAATTGAGAATCACATGTGAAATGGTGCACTGATACCAATCCCAGCATGGCTCCCCATGGTAGCTCCAAATTCCTTGTGTGGAAACTGATGGTAGTGTGGTCATTTTGCAGCCTGAAAATACAGCAACCCTCAATACTGGTGCTACCAGGTGTAGTATTATTACTGCACCAAACATTACGTTGCCCTTGGCATGGGGCCTAGGCATTGGAAGTGTGAGCTGCTGCTCATGCCGCACGCTCAGCCCACCAACATGGGTTGTCCTGCATTCGGGGCTCCTGTCCTGCTGCCTGCACAGAGGAACTTCAGAAAGCCCACTGTTCCTCATTGTGGTGCCCTGACGCTTTTAACACCATAAAAAGACCAGAACCTCTCTCTCTTTTAACGGCTAAATGACCTGTAAAGAGGTGCTTGCCTGTGGCCTGGAGGGGGTGGGGTCGTGCAGCTTCAGGATCACCTTCCGCGACTGAACGTGTGAAAGAACAACACGCTGAGCACCTGTTCTGTGAGTCTGCCCTTGGCATTTCTTTCTTCCATGAAGCCTGTTTCAGAGATCTGACAAATTAAAAGATCAGTGGACGGATGCACAGGGGGAGATTTATTTGCCCCAGACCACACAGTTGGTTTTATTAGTATAACCAAGCCTGCAGTGCACTGCTACTTACTACAAATGACATACATTTAACACTGTGTTGAATTTAGCTGAATAACCATGTGACTGGGCACCTCTCCTCTGCTCTAGGTAATAGCCAGCTCTGTTTTTTACAACCACATCCTTACAAGCAGCTTTTACATGAAATCTAAATACTCCCAATCTTGCCAAAAAGGGAGCATTGGAATAAGCTCAAAAACATGACTATCCAAGAACACACATTTTGGGCAAATGGGAGGCTGGGATTAAAAAGCAAGCATTTTGTAGTACTACACAGCCTAATATAAAATGCTATTCATAAACTGCACTTCTAAAGTACTGCTGCACAAAAAAAACACAGTAGGAAGTCCAGCACCACACATGACCAATCACTGGTACTTCAACACCCTCCAATAGAAGATAATGAAGGTAGTTCTGTACTGGGGTGAATGTATGACATTGTTCTGCATTCTGTCCATCAACTGTGGTTTTTGCATTTGTCACCCCGAGTGGGATGGGTATGCTCAGACGTGAGTCCCATGCTCTCCACACCACTTGAGTCCAGCTATCCTGGCTGAAGACGGCTGATAGCCAGAAACCGGTCCTAGGATGCTTGATTCCGGTCCAGGAAAGACATGGCTTGGCAGTTCGGGCTGGACTGTTCCCATGAGGCACAGGGTCAAGGCTGATTTGCATATGGCCATGTCTGAACTGGGGTGGTGTGGAGTGCAAAAGAACGATGGATTTAGGCCCAGATCTCTGTACTGGGGTAAATGTATGACATTGTTCTGCATTCTGTCCATCAACTGGTTTTTAGGTGTCGTAGAGAGACCTATTGCGGTGAAACCAAAAAGTTACACATTAAAGTGAACTCTCCCAAAGAGGATTTCCACGAGTGCATGTGCTCTCGTGCACGAGCTTGCCCGCGCCTTCCTCCTGCCAGCAGCATTTCTCCTCCCCTTACCATTTGCTCCTGTGCTTCCCCGCCCACTGCTTCACACTTCACGGCCGCCAGGTCGTGACTTGCATTCTCCGAGAGCTTCAAAGCTCCCCTGGGCTTTTTCCTAGATCAGGATTATGCATGCTGCTCCCCCTTGTTAATTCCTTCTCGTTTTGCCTCTCTCTTTCGCAGACTCACTTGGCCTACCTCCTCTGTCTCTCTCTGCCTGTGCTCTCCTTTTCTCTCCATCTCTCAATCCTCCCATTTTCTATCTCTGTCTGTCTCTCTCTGTTTCCTCCCACTCTCTGTCCCCATCCCTGCCACCCCTCTCTCTCCCTGAGTGTCCTCCCCTCGCTCATTGTTGCTTCTTTTGCAGCCATTCTGTAAATCCCTCATTGATTTCCCGCTACCTCCACTTTTCCTCTTGTTTTTATTTTTTATTTTTTCAATTCGCAGCCACCGCTTCTTTTTTTATACCTCTCCCCTGTATCCCGATTTATTTCTTTTTACTAATGTTTTAATTATTGTTTTGTTAATTCCTCTCTCTCACAACTCCCGTTTTTTTTTTATTATTTGATTTTGCAGCCACTGCTTGTTTCTTTATACCTTTCCCCTGTATTCCGGTTTATTTCTTTTCGCTAATGTTTTATTTATTGTTTTGTTAATTGTTTTGGCTCCCCCGCACGCCTCATTCTCTGGCACCTCTTCCAGTCTCGATGGGGGTTGTGTCTCCTACTCTCGCCGCCCCTTCAGACTTCCTGGTGTTCTCACGTTTTTTGCCCGACGAAGCTGCTCTGTCTGTCTTCTCCTAACGGCAACTTGTGATCTCGGTCCTCCATCCTTGGTTCTCCATCTGTCGTGCTGCTTCTTCCTCCACCCCCCTGCACCCTTCTCCCAGCTCGGCTTCCTCCCTATAAACGGGCCTAGCCTCATCACAGTGCGAGTCCCGTTCCACCACTAGAACTCTGTTCAGCGTTTCACTCGGGCTGATAGTGTCAGCCATGAAGGGTTTCGCGGGCGCCTTCCTGCCCCTTGACCACTCCCGCACACATACTTGAGGCTGTGTTGATAGAGGGGTCCAAACCACATTAGCACATTTGGGATCCTTTTTGCACAACGGGTCGATGACTTAATTGTGATTTCTGCCCTTGTGTGTTTCACCGTTTTGTGTGTTAATGCCCTCATGAGCAGTAACAGTGCTTGAAATGTAAAAACGGAAGTATATGTTCCTGCCAGGGTACCTGTTTGCTTGTCAAAAGTGCACGTACTCCAAAATTAAAAGTACCGCAGCCCTGCTGACAAGTGCTGATATTCTACATCTCAAATTCAGCAAGCGCGTGTTCTCAGTGCCCTTCCTTTTTTTAAAAAATGTATTTATTTTTTATGCCGCTTTATTTAGTGCTTGGTTACACTAAACAAGGTAAGCTTTTAATTTTTTTTTTAAGGCACGGAAGATATTTGACCAGGATCACAGGATGTTGAGTCGCCCTGGTTCCCCAGTTCCACACTCTGGAAGTTAGACCACATCTTCACGTGCAATCCAGCAGTCATGACAATAAGTGAGCAGAGCTAGTATTCATTGAACCCCCTTATTTTAGGATCAGCTGATCTTATAGTAGCGGGCAGTGGCGGCATGACATAAACCTGATTTGATCCTAGAGATTGCTAGCGGGTTGTATTCTGAAATAGCTTGTTTTAAACGGTGTACTGTGACTAGCCGTGCAACATTCCAAATTTGCTGTAAATATGACACTGTTACGAAATACTGCCGATCAACAACAGTTAGGTGCAGGAACGAGATTCGCGCTGGCAGGTCCGGTTATGGAGGTTTGCGCCCATTGGATGCCTTTGTCTGTATGCAGGGCCCTGTAATCGGCAGTAGAGGCTTAGCTGTTGCATATATTGTGAGTACAAGAGTGCACGTATGGTGCACATGGTTCGAGAACAGAGTGGCTGATTATTATTGGACTGCAGCAGAATGGACATAACCCTAATTGACCTTCAAGCCTTTAATAGAATTACTCGGAAAAAGCTTGTGAGGTTTGCGACAACAAACAGCAAGCGACTCTTGGCTTGTTACAGACTCCCGACTACGGGCAGTGCTGGCAAGGCCCAGAACAATAAGTGTTCACTTTGCACCCAAAAAGATGAGCTGCTAACATGACTAGTATTTATTTTTCCCGGTATCCAAACACTTCTCCTCTCCGTCAAACTCTTTATTCTCCACCAGATACTATAAATCTGTAGACCTGACTTTATACAACTCATCTGACAGCAGAGGGGTTAATGCTGAATAAAGTTTATCTGCTGGGTTGACATGCTCACACTTAGGACAAAAATGTCCAGATGGTCTCAACTGATATAACTTTGCTCCTCCTGCTTGCAAAGTGCCATTAATTCTAAAATATGTTACCAACTGTCAACATTAAGCCTTCAGTTCAGCTCTGCAAACCTGCTTTTTGTGAAGTAGAAAGAAAACTTTGTTTGAAATTGTTTGTGGTTTTTATATTCGTATGGGGAGAAGTTGGCAATGAGAAAGATCGTTACCAGCTTACAGTAAGTTAAGTTACTTGGGGGCAACGTTTTAAAAACACTAAACAAATGACTGTACTGCACTGTGCTTTTCTGTTCTGCGAAGATCATAGAACCATAAGAGGATTAAGAGCACATTATAGGAAGTGCAATACTCGTATACCTAGTCTCACTAATGCATGGTTCGGAGCTACAAGAGCCCCAGGGGAAGTCTGTGAATACTTTCACAACCCATCGTCACGAAGCTCTATGCAGGTACATTACCTCTACAGAGCATTTTCTGTCAGTGTCTCTGAAGGGTCCCACAGGAAAGGCTGTTACTGAACTTACATATAGTTATCCTGCTTAAGCAGTGTGGCGAATAACTTATTGTTGCCTGTAACAATTGACCCACAGTTTGTGGTTTGGTCAAATGAGCCCTGTATACTCTTGCTTTTCAGAGCCATTTTCAGTTGTCTTTCTTGTTCTACAATGTGTTATTCTAACTCCAAGAGAGCTGTATGACAAGTTGGAAGCAGTTCCAGTGACTCTTACGTTGTAAATGGAATGAATGCAGTGGGGCTGGATAGGGATTGTGCTTCTGATGTTTTATAAATCTGGCTAGTCTGAATTTTAGTCACTTAACTTATACTGGGGACCCCCTTTAAAAAATGGCAAAGGAGAGTAGTAGATCAAAATACCTGTAGACATTGGAAGTCTGAATTACAGAGGAGTAACGCCTTCCTTTGCTAAGGACTGAACAGAACTTAAACCGTAGTATTGTGATGTTACTTCCTCCAAAGAGCACTGTTCTTGATAGTTACAGTGTCTGCTGCTTATGTTGTCTATAAAATACGCCACTTTTGCTGCTAACTTCATGTCCTGATTTTTAAGTGGAAAAAGTTGGCTAAAATAGGTAAGAACAAAGTGGGCTGATCAGTTACTGCAAAGTTTTTACCCTCAAGCACCGGCAATGTGCACTGGCATGCACCACACACACAACCACAGACACACACACACAACAACCACATGCACACAACCACAACCACACACAACCACCCACACACGCAACCACCAAACAACCACATACAGAACCATACACACAACCACACACACACAACCACACACACACAACCACCCACAAACAACCACCCACCCACACACAACCTCCCACACACAACCACCCACACAATCACACCATCAGTGCACACTTTCACCAGGCACAGACACCATCTGTCGTCAGTGCACGCTTTCACAGGGCACAAACGCCACCAGCGGTCAGTACAAGCTTTCACCGGGCACAAACACCACCAGCCGTCAGTGCACGCCTTCACCGGGCACAAACACCACCAGCCATCAGTGCACGCTTTCACCGGGCACAAACACCACCAGCCGTCAGTGCACACTTCCACCAGGCACAAACCACTAAAGGCCAGTGCACGCTTTCACCAGGCAAACACACACACACACACACACACACACATCACCAGCCGTCAGTGCATGCTTTCTCCAGGCACACACATAAACACACCAGCAGCCGTCAGTGCACACTTTCACCAGGCACACACACCATCAGCCATCAGTGCACACTTCCACCAGGCACACACACCACCAGCCAGTAGTGCACACTTCCACCAGGCCCACACGCCATCAGTGCATAATTTCTACAGGCACATACACCACAAGCCAACAGTGCACACCTCAATTTTTAACGCATCCACAATTAACTATTGTAGCAATCGCATTATGGCGCACATTACTTTTAAACATATTCATCTAAAGCGCAGCATGCCACCATTGCTACAAAAATAAATTCACATTTTTTTGGCCCACAATTTATAGACTTTTGTTGCAATTGGTGTTGAAATATTTAGCAATGCCAATAGCTCAAACTTAATTAATGCGAGACCTATTGCATTACAAATTGCTTGTTGCATTTGTCACCCCAAGTGGGATGGGTATGCTCAGACGTGAGTCCCATGCTCTCCACACCACTGGATTCAAGCTATCCTAGCTGAAGACGGCTGATAGCCAGAAACCGGTCCTAGGATGCTTGATTCCGGTCCAGGAAAGACATGGCTTGGCAGTTCGGGTTGGACTGTTCCCATGAGCCACAGGGTCAAGGCTGATTTGCATATGGCCATGTCTGAACTGGGGTGGTGTGGAGTGCAAAATAAACGATGGATTTAGGCCCAGATCTCTGTACTGGGGTGAATGTATGACATTGTTCTGCATTCTGTTCATCAACTGTGGTTTTTAGGTCTCGCAGACGTTAAAAGCAGGCGTAAGCCTGCTGTCTGCGAGACATCTTTTGTTGGCGTGTTAGAAGGAATCTGAGACGGAGCTCAAGCACGAGCGTCGCTGTCTCAGATTCCTCCTCGGGGGTGCGCACGGCACCACACACGCATGCGCATACACAGAGACACACTACACACTCACGCATGCGCACATACACAGCCATACACAGGCACACACACACACTGCATACACACACGCAGACCCACGCGCACACACACAGACACATTCGAACACACACAGACACACGCGCGTACACCCCCCTCCCCTCCCCTCCCACTCACCGGGCTCTTTCGGGCTGGTCGGGCACTCACCGGGCTGTTGCTGGGCATCGGGCTCCTCTCTGCGGCAGTCTCGTCGGGGCACCAGGGGACAGGACTTCACTTCCGGGGCTCCCTCCAGCACCTGGGAGCCCTGCAACACTCTGGCTGTTGGCAGCCCCGGGACTCTCCTCAACTCATGGGAGCCCCGGGCTGCGGAGAGGCCATCAGTTGGCCGGCTTCACTTCTTCCTCGGTGTCGGCAGGCGGGACTTCCTGACGGATTGCAGGCCCCGCCCCCGTCTCGGGCAAAAGTGCCTGACTTCCGGTTTTCACGGAGCAGGGCTGCGGCGGTGATTTATTTCGGGGGCAAGAGGGGTAAGCACCCTCG